>NW_006797999.1:1861397-1872576 GCF_000442215.2 Lipotes vexillifer | reverse complement strand
CTGGTGGCGCGGTGGTTGAGAGTCCGCCTGCCGACGCGGGGGACGCGGGTTCGTGCCCCGGTCCGGGAGGATCCCACGTGCCGCGGAGCGGCTGGGCCCGTGAGCCACGGCCGCTGCGCCTGCGCGTCCGGAGCCTGTGCTCCGCAACGGGAGAGGCCACAACAGTGAGAGGCCCGCGTACCGCAAAAAACAAATAAAAAGAAACCTTGAGGGACGAAGTGTCGAGCAGAGGAGCAGGCTTGCGCACTGGTGACTGAAAGCAGTGGGTTCCCCAGGCTCAGTGTTTCTCAGTGGTGACGCTGACCTTCATCGGGGCCCCCGGAAGTTGGGGGCCAAGGCAACCAACATGCATACCAATGCTCACGCCGCTTGCTGTGCCATAAGCCGCAAAGTCCTTTGCCTCTCACCCAGGACTGTCGTGTCTTCTGCCAGCGCTCATAACAGCAACAGGCTAACTCATGCGGTAGTAATTCAGATAAAACAAAATCCTAGACCAAACAGTACTTTATGGAAAGATAGAAGGTATTCCATCAGTTAATATAAAAGATGTGTTCTGAGCCTTTAAAACCAACCCACTGTGTCCTAAATATGCTGATCATGTCATTAGATTTAAGTATTTATGCTTACTGTGCTTGACAGAGCATACATTTCATAAAATCATGGCAGCAGTAACAATAATTAAATCGGTCATTTTGTAGAATTATGTCGAGAATCCTCAAGCTATTAAAATTGCTTGACTTTTCTGCTTCAACTACAAAAATGAATAGAGAATACATTTAACTTCAGCTTTCCTGTGGGGAGGTTTCTGAAGAGCCCTTTCGTATGGAATGAACAGTTTTGTTTATTTATCTACCTCAGTCTGCATTCTCCTTCCTTTTCTCCTCTTTGTTCTTTTCTTTTCGTTTGATTTTTATTCTCACTGAAGTTTTGAGAATGCAGCAATTCTTTGTGGACCAGAAGCAGTAACATGTCTTTAAATTGTGGTTTTAACTCCAACCTTAAGAGATAAAAGGAAATTATGAGCATAGAAATCAATGACATATGACTTCTGAAGAACGGGGGTAGACAAAAGTTAGTATTTATAGATCAGTTAGCAAGTGCCAGGTCCTTTTAAAGTGCTTTACATGCATTATATCATTAAATCTCCCAATAATCTAAGAGTTAAGTATCACTGAGGAAGACATTAAACTCTTAGAAAATGAAAGTAAATAGCGTTAGGTAAACAGCCCAAGTTCCCACTGTGGCAAAACATGAATCCAGCCCAGATAGATCAGCCATCGACACCAGAAGCACTTAACCATTAACTCTTATGTCCAGGGAGAGTTAAAGCAAAGGAAGATACGGCAGAGCTGCCACGTGTTCATCAGAACCTCTTTTCCCATCTTCCTGGGCAAAGGACTACGTTTCCCAGCCCTCTTCTACCCCCTTGCATCTAGGCAGGAACGTCGGGCTAGTTCTCTCTCTGCAGTGGCATGTCAGCAGAGGCGATGGACCAGACCACAGGTGTGCCTCTCCTGTGATCTCTTTGCATCTACTTGCTAAAAGCAAAGGATTCGAAGGATCCTAGAAGGTGACAGAGTCACAAGATGGAAGGAACCCAGGTCTCTGAGGCATCACATGGAAGACCCCCCACTGAACACCAGCAGTGGGCTGATATTAGAATGACAAAAGCTCTTCTTACATTGCAGCACTGATATTTCAGAGTTTATCCATTACAGCAGCTCACATTACCTTACTAACACAGATGGAAATGACCAAAATATCACCAGTAGGAGCACTAGAATATATTTAAATATTTGATAAAATCATGATGGCATTCGTTTTGGGGGGACTTCTAAAAGATTTGATTATTACTGTGCATATGTGAAAGAGCAGATATTATTATTACCCTTACAAAAAGAAAAACTCTGAAAATATGAGCATGTTGGGAGTGGTGTAAAGATAGTTGTAACCTGTTCAACGAACTGCCTCTTTTTAATTGGGCAGGTGATTGAATCTATGAGCCCCAGTTCCCTAATCTGAAAAAGGAAAGAATCCAACCTCTTCAGGGTTGCTGTAAAATTGCTGTACTGACGGTGTGCACTCCTTGAGGACAGAAATAGTGTCCAGTTTATCTGTGTGTCTGTACTAGCCCTGTTTTAGCACGTAGGATGTGTCAATACATATTGAATGAATTTCTGATGGAACAGAACATGATATCCTTTTAGAAAGCACTTTGAGTCAAAAGCCATAAATGTATCTATTCTAGTTGGCCCAGTATTAACATGTAGCATTATTTATGAAGAGTCCAAGCAAAACAAGTGAGATGGGATAGGGTCTCAGAAGCCTTATTTTAGCCTTTGGAGATAGTCTGAGTATCTAACTATAACTGAATGATTTGGTAAAGTATGGTAGACTCACTTGCTGCCAAGGTTTCCTGCTTTGAAAAGGTAAATAACTCATGGTGACTATAGTTAATAATACTGTATTTCATATTAGAAAGTAGCTAGGAGAGTGGGTCCTGGAAGTTCTCATCAGGAGGAAACAAAAGTTGTAACTGATGGATGTTAACTGGGATGATGGTGTCGATCATTTTGCAATATATATAAATGCCAAATCATCACACTGTACACTTGAAACTAACATTAATGTTATGTCAATTATACCTCAATTAAAAAGAAAGGAAGGAAGAAAGAAAGAAGTAAAAAACACAAACCACATTAATATCATGAAACTTTATGCTAGATAGCTAACTGAAACACAGAAATGGAGCTATGTCTTTATTAAAATTATGGAAAAAAAAATGAAATTTACACTTACTAAAGACCTAGAAGGGAACATACAAAGGAGGTTGGAAACAGTTTGATATGTTAGTGATAGAATTATGGAATAGTTTTTTTTTTCCTTTCAGTTCATCTGCAGGGCAAGATGGGAGAAGTGTCTAGAAAAGAATTTAGGGGCTAGCTATTTAAGGCTCTGGAATGGGGGGGGGAAAAAAAACACCTTTGGATTTCATTCTGTAGGTACTGGGGGGTGGGTAGGCATCACTTAAATTTTTATATAGATCTGTGATTGGCTCTGGCTTTTAGAAGGATAATTTGTGGTAAGGGAGTGTGGTAATAGGGAGATTGGTTAGACCGTTAACTGCAACAGTTCGGGCAATGGTGGCAAATGTGAATTTAACCATGTCTTTTTTTTTTACATCTTTATTGGAGTATAATTGCTTTACAGTGGTGTGTTAGTTTCTGCTGTACAACAAAGTGAATCAGCTACACGTATACATATGTCCCCATACCTCCTCCCTCTTGCATCTCCCTCCCACCCTTCCTATCCCCCCGCTCCAGGCCATCACAAAGCACCGAGCTGATCTCCCTGTGCTATGCGGCTGCTTCCCACTAGCTATCTATTTTACGTTTGGTAGTGATGTATGTCCATGCCACTCTCTCACTTTGTCCGAGCTTACCCTTCCCCCTCCCCATATCCTCAAGTCCATTCTCTAGTAGGTCTGTGTCTTCATTCCCATCTTACCCCTAGGTTCTTCATGACCTTTTTTTTTTCCTTAGATTCCATAAATATGTGCATACGATATTTGTTTTTCTCTTTCTGACTTACTTCACTCTGTATGACACACTCTAGGTCCATCCACCTCACTACAAATAACTCAATTTCGTTTCTTTTTGTGGCTGAGTAATATTCCGTCTTATTTTCTGTTTTCTGATGCTTTGACATCTGGGGCCTTGCTTACCCTGGAGGGACTGCCCTCCCAGGGTTAGCCGCTTTCTAGAGATAATAAATAACTGGCTCAGGAAGATGTTTTTTTCAGATGCAAACCAACCAATCCAGAGCCCTCACCTCAGTTGCCTCCTTTATCAGACTCTCATTCTCTGGGCCATTATCCACATGCCCTGATCACCCCCAGGCCAGACGCCAGACAGCTAGGGTCAGCCCCTATGCTCAGAGCCCACTGAAATTATTCAGACTAGACAGTCAGAAACGTGTTAACCCGCCTTTCCCATTCCTTCCTGCAGAAACCACAGTAAAGGCTCTCCCACAGCCCCCCTTCCTCCCCTTTGCCTCCTGAGCGACCCGGTGAGCGACCCAGGTGCTTCCCCATGGCCCTGCATGGCATGGCCCTCCGCCTCCTCTTGGGAACTGTTAGTAACAGACTTACCTTTTCAATTATCATAGTCTCCTGATCTGTTTCCTTACCATACCTCAAATTTTCTCTTAGTACTCTATATTTTAAAACAAGATGTTGTGGACCTCAATGAAGGCAGTGAAAATGAGGACAGAGAAAAAGATTGAGAGATGTTTAGGAGTCAGAATTGAGAGGTTTTGATGGTGACAGGGTGTGTGGAATAAGCAGCTGGGGGGAGAAGGTGATTACTGACAGATTTCTAGCTTTGACGCTCCTGTGAGAGTGATGAACTAGAGGAGGTTTTGAGGGGGAAAGAAACAAATTTGGTTTGGAGCTTGTAGAGCTTAGGTACCTGAAAGACATCCACATAGAAGCAGTTATAAAGTTGTATCCAGCACAGTGGTTTTGAATCTTTTATCACCGTGACACACAGTATCAAATACATTTTACATCTGACCCTACACACAGATACGATTTCTTATTTCACGAAATAATACCCCTTTCTTTTGTGATGCACTCTGACAGCTTCTGTCGATGCCATCCATTGTGTTTCACTTTTAAATGTGAGTTGTAAGTCACCAAACTGAATTTATGAACTATTAAAAAGTTATAACCCATTCTTTGGAAAATACTGGTTGGGGCATAAAAGAAACTTAGACTTGAAAAGATTTTCAAGCCGTAAATATACTGATATTAGCTGAAGCTATGGGACATTTTCTAAGGGCCAGGGTGGGGAGAAGGAACGTTTCCCAGATCGTAGCTCTGTAGGATACCAAACATTTAAATATTTTAAAGCACATAGAGGAAGAGGAGGCAGCTTTTTCTGGGAAAGAATAGTAAATCTTAGTAGTAGAATCACTAATGTTGAGAAGCCAACAAGGGAGGACTTCTCAAGTAGGCAGTAATCACAGGTGCTGATAATACCAAATACTGCGGAGAATAACGAGACTGAATTTGTAATCTAAGATGTCATGGGTGGTAAATGAATGAGTAGGTAAGTAGGTAAATGAGAGTAGGTTGCAGTGGGTGGGAAAATGAACGGGAGGTAAAGAAAGGGAAGCAAAGAAGTTCGACTTCTTTTTCAGAGTTTGTTCTTTAAAGGAAAAAAGATCTATCATCTACCTACCTATCATCTATCTATCTGTCTTTCTGAATGACAGTAACTAGGAGGGCAGAAAAAGGATTCAAGTGAAATCCTTGAAACGGGCTGGTTTGTTTGCTAGGGATACATGTTAAAGACTGAATCAATGTTTGCTGAATTTTTTTTGAAAAGGGAATTTAAAGAGTTAAGAGGAAATAGATGAAAGTGACCAACAGGTGGAAAAATAATAGCAACAATTATAGTAAAGTTATAGCCATTTAATTATTTCACTTAGAAATGGGTAGCCTAGAAACTAATAGCAAGAATCATATAATAAATAGGGCCCCAGATTAAGAGAGATGAAAAAGAGTCTTGTTAAATTGATATATATTTGAATATATATGCATACACATATATACACATTTATATATTTTATTAATAATGTATGTAGAATTTCTTAGATGTAAATTGGTTTGGAGAGACTTAATGAATATAAGCTTTGTTAAGCCTGGGAATGAGGTTTAATGGAGATTGAGTAGGCTTTCTGAAATGCATATTATTGATACATATTTTGGATGATTTAGAATCAATTGCCTAAAAGAAATGGTAAATTACCACTGGAAGTTATTTACAGTTCTATGAGTTTGTGATCTTATCTGTGTTACAGTAAAAGTCCAGTCTAATATTGGTTAAAAAGGTTTAACTAGAACCTGCTATATAAACTTATCCTCATTTCAAACCAAACATTTGTGTGATTCCACACACAGCTTTAAGAAGCAATTCGGTAGTGATTGCCCTTGCACCCCGCATTAGGCTCCAATTCAGAGGCTGACTGTGGTCTTGCTAGAGCAAATGTTTATAGTTTACTCAAGAAGTAAAGCTTGTAAATGCAAACGTCTGACATGGTGCTGTTCATTTCACCGCAAATCTAAATATACCACATTGGTCAGCCATGACCCTGGGCACAGAGTTGGCTACAATTCTCCACCTGATTTGTCGTGGCAGAAGGGAATGGTGAGTAATGTGAACTGGTGGGAAATTGCACTGGATTGTGAGTCAGGAGCTGCAGTTCTGTTACCACCTCAAGCAAGTCAATCTCATCTTTAAATGGGACTGAAAATAATTGTACTTCTCATCTCATGGGATTGTAATAACTATTCAGTGAGATGAGTGTGGAAATATTTTGTTAAGTTTTCAAAAAAAGATAAATATAAGGCAGCAGTATTGTGATTATCATGATTAGATCTCCCCAAACAATACTGTCAGATTTATTACAACAGCAAGTTCCAGGGTAATTCAACTCATACCGCCGTAGCCAAGTAGACTTTTTACTTGGGTTCTTTTTCCAAGTTACTGTGAACTCAGTTAGAGGTGGCTGTACTTTCCCTATTTATGCATCAGTGATAGAAAAGTTTTGCAGAGTTCTTTGAGCATGACTTCATAAAGCCATGGTATGTGAGCAGATGAAAAATATGACATAGGATTAATGTATACCACAGGGAAAAAACCTGAGAAGTGACTAGTTTATGTTTTCTCTAAGTTTTCTCTGGGTTCATCCTCATTGGAGTTAGAGGAATGAGTGCATTTTATATCAGAAACAGAAGAATTTCAAGGCAGGTGATTCCTTCTAGATTTTAGAATATGAGGCAGGTACAATGATTCTTAGGTTTTTCAAAGAAAAAAGAAGGGAATAAAAACAATCAGCATTTTTAAAGAACTTTTATCACTTTAACATGCAGCTAGAAGCAAAGGTAAGTCCAAACCCAGCTAAGAAGAGTATAAAAAATATAAGTTGGACAGACTTCCAGCAGCTGCCAAAACCATAATTTAAAAGTAGGGAAAAAGCTTCCAAAGTGTCATCATTGTTAAGCATCTCAGAGCTTCACAGTAACTGATGTCCATCAGTCTTCTTCCTCTTTTCTGTAGTCTCTCTATTACCGTGTTTAAGAGAACAGAGTTCGTCATAACATAATAAACTGATAGTAAACATAATCCAGGTCTAGGAAAAGAGTTGATGGTTAGCCAGTTTTTTATACTTTACTTGTGTAAACTTAACATTTGTCTTAATCATTTCAAAGTATATGTTGCACGTGTGCATAGTACCCCCAAAATTTGAAATCCTATGAATGCACATAGGACAGATTAAGAAGTATGTAACTCATGAAAGAAACTGCATGTGACTCTACAGGGAAATAAATACAGGTAATCCGCTGCGTGTCCAGACTAGTGACCTGCTTCTACTGGCTTCATTGTACGATGACTTGAGAAAGAGGCCCCAGATCCTCTTTTCCTTGATCTTTTTTCTTTCCCTTTTCTTGTTCCTTTTTGGTTTTAAAGCCTCGGCATCCTGCAGTCCAGATACACAGACCTAGGTCCAAAGAAAGAAAGAAAATAAGGAAAGATAGTTACTGTGTTACTGTGCCTCGTAGTAACAAAACTCTTTGGAAATATCATATGAATCAGGTACACTGAAAACCAGTCGTATTACCAGGAAACAGTAGCCAGTGTACTAGATGGTGACTGTGTTAGGCAGAATTCTACAGTGGCCCTCCAGATTCCCACCCCTTGGTGTACACACACGCTCTGTATCCACTCCTCCCCATGAGTGTGAGTGAGATCTGTGATTAGCATGGAGAGCACTCCTATGATTATCTTACATTATATGGAAAAGGGATTTTGCAGATGTAACTAAGGCCCCTAATTAGTTGACTACTGGTTAATCTAATGGGAGATGGTCTTTGGTGAGCCTGACCTAATTAGGGGAGCCCTTAAAAAAGATGAGATGTAGCAGGTGATCTCCAGGAGGCCTCAAGGAGAAAAGCAAACAGCCGAGTTGTGAGAGCTGCCTGTGTGGAGAGGTGACCTCTAGGGCCCGAGGACCTCCTTCGTCCTGTAGCTGCAGGGAACTAAATTCTGCCACCAACCTAGATGAGCTTGGAAGGACACCTCAGTCGAACTCCAGATGAGAACAGCACCTCGGCTGATAGCTAGATTTCAATCTAGTGAGATCCTGAGTAGAGAACCCAGTTAACCCAAGCCCGGACTATCCTGATGCACAGAAACTGTGGCATAATAAATGTACTGTTGTAAACAGCGAAGGTCAAAGGCAAATTACTACTCAGCAACGGAAAACTAATATAGTAACACAGAGAATAAAATCAAAGACTGCACGGGAATCCCAAACCTATTCAGAGAAACACTGCACTGTCCAGTGTGGTGTCCACTTGCCCCGTGTGGCAGTTGAAACGTGGGTAGGCTGAATTGAGATAAACTGCACTGTGAATGAACACTGGATTTTGAAGGCTTAGTGCCAAAAAGAGAATGTAGAATCTATCACCTATTTTTATATGTTGATTCCATGATGAAGTGATATTTTTGGATAGATTAGAATAAATTAACTATATTATTGAATAAATTCAACTTGTGTCTTTTTACTTTTTTAACGTGGTTACTAAAAAATTGAAATTATATATGTGGCTCACATGTATCTTTGGACAGAGGAGAATTTGAAAAACAAGAAAGAAAACAAAACTCCCATTCCACTACCCAGAAAGAACCACTGTTTATATTTTTATGTACTTCCTTTCTGTTATTTTTAAGGTATAAATTTTTCTTTCCCTCCACAGTTTATTCCATTATAGTGTCAAGAAACAATTATAGGACTAGAGAAAGACACCCCAGGTGAGCTTAAAATGTTTGCCTGAGATGTTACACTTGTTAAGGAGCTGACCCCATGTCTTTCTGACTCCAAATCTGTTTGCCTCCAAAACCTACATTCTTTTCCTACATATACCACAATACCTCTCCTGAAAAATCTTTACAAGAAAAGTGAAGAGATGACTCACAGTATTATGTCTTGGAAAGTATTAAACACAGAAAGGAAACTCAACAGGGCCTGCAAGTTTTACATTATTTTGGAGTTTATATTTCTGGAGTTCCTAAGTAGTCACCAAAATGTTTATAGGGTTGATGGTAAATGTTTTTCTAGGATACATTCAAGAGGTATAGGTGGGCAGAGGAGGGTGGATATAGTTGGCTTTAGCTGCTAATGCTAGCAGTTATATTACTAGTTATGTATAGAATTGAGTAAATAACTGCTTTAGAGATAATTCTTTTAAAATGAAATTCACAAGAAAAAGAAGTTATAGGCACACTGGAAAGGAACTAAAACTTTGCAGAGTGTGTGATCTTGTGTGTAGAAAATCTTAAGGAATCTTTAAAAAAATCTTCTAGAATTAATAAGGATTGAGCAAGGTCACAAGACACAAGAGCAGTATACAAAACTCAATGGTTTTTCTATATTCTGGCAACAAACAATCAGAAGATGAAATTAAGAAAACAATCGTAGTAGTAAATCCAGACTGTAGGCCTGCAGGGCGTTTCCACCACAGGTAGATACAGTTCTTTGGCGTGTGGACAATACCGGAGATGTGTATTTAGGGCGTTTTACCCTCAAAACATTTCATATTGCTTTGATTCCAGAATATGTATTGCTTAGTTGGAGTGTTCATTTCTGAATTTAGCTGAGAGTAGCTTAGTTCACATCCAAGCTCTTTCAAAAAGCAAACACAAAAAGTTATGCATTAAATTATTCCCACTTAACATATGAGCCAGCAGGACAGTTTGCTGCTGCTTTTTATTGCACAACAGATGTTGGCATTTCAAGATAAAACCAGGTTTTTTCCCTAGAAGTGAACTTCCTTCTTTATGAATCAGTTTTGAACAAGTTAGTATAGGCTTGTATCTTCTAGAGAGTATGTGATTTATTATTTTATAGCAGGATGGCTTAAAAGGAAAATAATTATCGTACCATGGATTCATACATCATACACAGTTCCTTTCCTTCTCTCCTGGGCCATAGTTCTAATTATTTTTCTAATGGTAATTGATAACCAGGTGAATTCCCTTGCTATGGCAGCTTTATAGAATTTCTTTTTCCTCTTAGCTTTCTTGGGAATAATAGGAAATCTCCAAGTTCAAATATATGTCAAAGTGATGTGTACTTCTCCCCATAAATAATAACTGTACAGAAGCCTGTTAAAGGTGGCTTTCATTTTTTATTTCAGATTTGCATCAAACAAGTAATGACAGTTCATTAGCACCTGAAGCATCTAAAACTTCGAAAATATATTTCACAATCCACGGTTAAGTGGGTCATCATCAGTTATGAAAGGACGTATCATGCACTGTGTAGAATGCTTCACATATTTCAAAGTGTTATATCTCTTGCAGGGACACACACCTCACCATTCTTCAGAAAAGTGACATATGCCGATAGAAAGATCTATGCTGGCTTATCCTTTAATACCTGTGTAAAGAATAGGCTGTGCAGACTTTTCTTCAGGGTCAGTTTCACACTGACTGGAGTAGTTGCCGTCGGTGTTAAAACGTTAGATGAACAGGTTTGTGCAGTTATAAATTACCATGCTTTGTAAGCAGCACTTTTTAATACCGCTGTATTCGCATGTTGAGTTTTAATTAAGAGGTAACTGTCACCACAGGTTGGCTGCAGAAGGCTACAGTCTCCAGCAGAGAAAGCGACGCTGCTGTCAAGTCCTACAGGTTGGGTAGCAAATGGGGGGTCGGAAGCGTGAAATCAGACTGCAAATAAAAGTGTAATAGTCACTTCTTTCTAATTTAATGAATAACGTAAAAATATTTTAAATGTGTTCACTTATTTTTTTTAATCATTTCTTATTCCTTTTAATGCCTTTCAAAAGTATTATGAATGTTCCTGCCCCAGTAGGAACTTTCTTTATTTTTAAAAATTTTTTATTAATTTTATTGGCGTATAGTTGCAAAGTGTAGAATAGCAAAGTGAATCAGCTGTACAGATACATATATCCCCTCTCTTTTGGATTTCCTTCCCATTTAGGTCACCACGGAGCACTGAGTAGAGTTGCCTGTGCTATACAGCAGGTTCTTATTAGTTATCTCTTTTATACATAGTAGTGTGTATATGTCAATCCCAGTCTCCCAGT
>NW_006797999.1:1854112-1861387 GCF_000442215.2 Lipotes vexillifer | reverse complement strand
CCCCCCCCCCCCGCCCGTCATATCCATCTGTTTATTCTCTACGTCTGTGTCTCTGTGTCTGCTTTGC
Organism: Lipotes vexillifer; assembly: GCF_000442215.2. Classification (NCBI taxonomy): domain Eukaryota; kingdom Metazoa; phylum Chordata; class Mammalia; order Artiodactyla; family Lipotidae; genus Lipotes; species Lipotes vexillifer. Next base: position 1,861,320 of record NW_006797999.1, on the reverse strand, counting down.
AAGTCAGTTCGTCTGTATCATTTTTCTAGATTCCACATATAAGCGATATCATACGATATTTGTTTCTTTCTTTCTGACCTATTTCACTCTTTATGACAGTCTCTAGATCCATCAACGTCTCTGCAAATTGAAGTTTTGAGGAAATTTTTTTTTTTAATTTCAGCACATGGTTTGTTTTGTAAACTGGGTGATACAAATTCTGAACCATGAACGTTCTGATCCAAGATTTCATCTTTTCCTGGTTTTTCTTTGATTGATTTGAGCCAGGATTGTCCTTCCACGTTCACAAAAGAATTTTTCGTACAAAGTGACTTAGATCCAAGAGATGGATTGTTTTACTTAGTCTCTAGAAAAATCACTCAGAAAAGAGGCTCATATGAAGTTCTAACTCAGATGAGCTATCAAGAACTAGCAGCTAGGAATATTTTATACATAAAGGTGGAAAATGAAGTTGAAATAATTCCGTGTTATTTATTCGTGGGCTCTTTTTATCCATTTTAAGGTGCATTTTGAATAAGACTTGATTGTGATTTCCAATCGTAATCCAGACTCACACACACAGGTCAAAGGAAGAATGTGCTCTTGCCACGAGGCTGTAATTCTGACCAAGCCTCACTATTTTCCTCCCTGCTTCCACCCTGTCAACCAAGTGATTCCTTCTGCTTTGTCCTTAATTAACTGAACCAGTTATAACCTTTTTGGAACAGGCTATGCGATGGGTGGGACAACCTCCCATGCCCTATTCTCATAGTAAATTAGCAGGTACTGAGAAGGGAGAATAATTGCCATGCCATAACATAACAACTTAGCTTAAACTTAACGTAGTCTGTCGTTTCTTGATTGAAGTATTTTAAATTATGGCAGATTTTATTGCCCAAGGGGAAGTTTTGGACAGTCTGAAAATGTTTGTGTTTAGCAACAGCATATCTTCTGCTGTCTTTTATGGTTGGCTTTGGTTTTGGGGCAAAACTTGCTGTATATACTACACGCAGCACACCTAGATTGGAAGGGGTAGGATTTGAGCCAATCCTTTTATTTAAAAATAATTTTTTAGGGACTCCCCTGGTGGTCCAGTGGTTAAGACTCCGGGCTTTCAATGCAGGGGGCGCAGGTTCCATCCTGGTCGGGGTACTGGGATCCCACATGCTGCATGGCGTGGCCAAAAAAATAAAAAGTTAAAGTATATTGAAAAAGGTAAAAGAAAGAAATTATGATCCAATCCATTTAAAAAAAAAAACAATTTTTGTAGTGAGAGACTACTTGGATAATTGGAGAGAATAGAAACAAGGCATTTTACTTTATTACTTTCTTTTGTGATATCGTGTATGTATTCTATAGGGTATTTATTTTCCTCACGTATCATACTACAAGGGAAGGTATCCAGTTTAGAGGGACGCATTTGCCATGGAAATCAAAGGAGCCAGAAAACGCAGAAATGTGACTTTCCCACAGTCCCTTTCTCATCCTTTGCTCCTACTACTTCTGTTATCCATCACTTTCCTATAACTTGGGTGAAGCCATCATCCTTCTACACTTACAGTCCCAACTGATTAAGAGGCAGTAGTTACTTAGGCTTATTTGAACAAGAGAAAAAGAATATGTTCACAACAGGGGCACAGATTATGCAATTTATTATTTTGGCAAAAACTTGAATGTGTTATCATTTCAAATGGTAACATGTCCAAAATCTTGCATTGAGAACCAAAATGATATCTTTCAGTTCACTCAGAATATTGACTTAACATACCTCCATACTGATGAATCTCTTTTAAAACCTAACCAGCATATGTAAATCCAGACTTAGAACCATTGCTTTCTAAAATGAGAGGGAACCGGGCTTCCCTAGTGGCGCAGTGGTTGAGAGTCCGCCTGCCGATGCAGGGGACGCGGGTTCGTGCCCCGGTCCGGGAAGATCCCGCGTGCCGTGGAGCCATGGCCGCTGAGCCTGCGCGTCCGGAGCCTGTGCTCCACAACGGGAGAGGCCACAACAGTGAGAGGCCCGCGTACCGCAAAAAATAAAATAAAATAAAATGAGAGGGAACCAAATCACATGCAAACAAAGTGAAACGAAGACCCAGGAGAGGTTCAATAATTTACATAATCCTTTAGTTAGGTGTTAGTGTCCATGAGGTTTTTTTTTTTTTTTTAAGTTTCTTTTTTAACTTTTTATTTTATATTGGAGTATATCCGATTAACAATGTTATGATAGTTTCAGGTGCACAGCAAGGCAACTCAGCCATACATATACATGTATCCATTCTCCCCCAGAGTCCTGTCCTGCCCAGGCTGCCACATAAAATTGAGCAGAGTTCCCTGTGCTATACAGTAGGTCCTTGTTGATTACCCTTTTTAAATATAGCAGTGTGTACATGCCAATCCCAAACTCCCTGACTATCCCTTCCCTCCACCCTTCCCTCCTGGGTAACCATAAGTTCATTTGCTAAGTCTGTGAGTCCATTCCTGTTTTGTAAATATGGTCATTTGTACCATTTCTTTTTATATTCTGCTTATAAGTGATGTACGATATTTCTCTTCCTCTGTCTGACTTCACTCAGTATGACAATCCCTAGGTCCACCCATGTTGCTGCAAAGGGCATTATTTCATCCTTTTTTATGGCCGAGTAATATTCCATTGTATACGTGTACCACATCTTCTTTATCCACTCCTCTGAGTGTCCCTGAGTTTTGTATCCCACCTGCTGGATCCTGACTCTACCTTCCACTACACTCCACTCTGCCTCTGACTGGAGTAAAGAAGAATGTGGTGGTCGTGAGATGCACCAAAAAATTGACCATAGGGTTACTTTACAAAGCAGCCTCCCATAGTATATTAAAGATGTAATTTTCAAATTAAAAACAAAGACAGAAACTATAGTAGCGACTAGTTTCGGACACCAAGTTCATCTTTACAACCATGCTGTCGGATATGCATTGTCATGTCCAATGTTACAGATTAGAATATGGAGGCTTGGCGAGGTTAGTTGGACCATTTGCCCAAGGTCAGGCAGCGTGGCAGCCAAAACATAGACTTCACAGCTTGTCTGACTTTGAAGACCAACCACTTTCCATTACACTGTGCTTTCTCTCCTTTGTACTTGACACTTTTCAAGCAAAATGAGTTTGTATCTGTTTGAATAAGTGAACACTGCTCTAAAGTATTCTAGAACTGTATCAGTGTCTGCCCATTCCACAGACCTCTGCCTTGTGTCAGAGTTGTGTCGGTAATTAGGGATTTCTGCTACCCATAAGTGTTCCACATCATGCCAGTCTCCTGTGCCTCCATGCTTATAGCTCACTTTCCTTCCCACCATCCTTCAGAAGTTACAGGTCTAAAACTACTCAGCTCTTTGTCAGTTAACAGTGTTCATTGCTCGCTTGGGTGGCATGCCGTGTTCAGAGTGAAGCCAGCAAGATTTCCAAATAAATGAAAGACATGTTGATAAGGACCAAACAAGAGGACATAACGAGGAAAAGCACTGAATGATCACAGTTGACTTGGTGCATTCTCCACTGTTTTCAACGCCTGACGTCCCTTTGCCTATCACATCTCTTTTCTGGGACATCTCTACACCTAGCAGAGGCCGTCTCTGACCATCTCTTTCACCGTGAACTACCCTTTCCAGTACCCCAGTGTGGTTTAGAGTCCTCCCAGCAGCTCTGTACCTTTAGGTTAGTTGTTGGGCATATTCCCCCTTCTCTCTTCACTTTCCTTTTGCCCAAATCGAACACACAGCTCTCTCTTCTTCCTTGAGTGGGTCTGCGTGTACCTGGCGTGATTGTTAATGCGTTTCATGTTACAGGAAGTGCGATAAAGGAAATAGAAGGAAGGATATCATTTGTTCTGAGCCTGCGTCCTCACTAGAATGTAAACTCCATGAAGGTCCAGCTGTAACTGTCTTGTTCACCTCTGTGTCCTCAGAGCCTCGAACAGGGAACACAAAGAAGTGAATGAATGAGTGAATTGCACTGATTTACCGGGAAGCCCCAGTAGCTGCCCATTGCTCTCAGCTCGTTTACTTTCTAACCTTCAACGTGGCAGCGCATCTTTGTTAACACAACATACAGGTAGTTGCCATTCTTGTGCTGACTCGCACTACATTCGATTCGCCTTCGGATTATGCATCTATGTGATAAGCATCCTGAACTGAGAGTCACTGCCGTGTGTGGTCGCTTGTCTGTCCTGTAGCTTCTTGACACTAATTAGCCCCTCTCCCTCCTTCTTGAGTTCTTTGACTTTTTCTGAGCTCCTAATAATATGTGAAACCTGCTGGTGTGTATATAATACATTCTGGCAAGTGAAATTTGGATAATTATATCGTTTTTCACTAGAGATATAATGTGTTTTCTGTAGTGTTCGATTTGAAAGCAAGTATTTCAATTAAAAGAGTCAAACGTAGTTAACAGTCGAAGGAGGTGACAAAGTGGAATATAGAAAGTTACGAAACAGGTTCTGGCTGTGTTTTTTCCATTACCTGCGTTATTTCCTTCAAACTCGAAACATCCTTCTGTTTTGTTTGTTTTAACTTCCTGAAACTGGGATGTATTTTTTAACTGATGTCAAAAGAAGCTTGCTGGTTGCCAGATAGAGGAGTAAATAGTGACGAGGTTATCCCTGTGGTGCGCTGCCTAATTACGGACGGACGAGCAGAAGTGATCCTTTAGACTTCTGATGAGAAGGCTCGTGATCCTGTTACCAATGCAAAAAAATGGTACTTAACTTGTATGGATTAAGGGGAACTAATACCTGCTGGTATTTAAAAAAAAAAACAAAAACAAACTGTGTACATTTCATGTAGCTTTTTACCCCTTACAGGAAGTAATTAAGTGGATGATTGATGTTGAAATGTATGATATCACACATAAGAGGAAATACAGTTGTGTGAATTTGGGTAGATCATTTAACTTCTCTAAGCATTGATATCTTCACCTCTATATAAGGAATTAGGGCAAGAATATTTTGAGATCCCTTCCAATCCTAATATACTGTATTCTTGTGTTGAAAATGAATCGTCAAAACTTAGCAAGATTTTAAAACTCCTATAGTTGTCATCTAATATCACATTCTTTGTTGCCTACAAGGGTTTCTCCGGTGTCTTCTCCTAGAGTCATTTCAATAAAGGAAATTATAGATATGTAAGTCTTTTAATGAAATCACAAAATTCTGAGGAAAAAAACAGACTTTCTCTCTGATCTTTTTATGTATTTAGGGAAAAAAGAACTGTTTATTTATCAGCAAAGACCTTTACCCAGAAGCTAAGGACAAATCCGGGTTCCACTTACTCAGACCAAAGTGTTTCTTTTATTACAACGGTGATTTATTATGGTAAATTATGTGTTCATTCTAAAACCAACCAATTTTGTAGCTCGATGAGTCACTCAGATGGTGAATCCAGATCCCCTCCAGGATTCTGCCTTGACTATGGCAGAGTCAGCACCCCTATTCCCTCTGTACCCTAAGTACTTACTTAGTACCTTACATGACTGTGCACTGTTGAGCTGCGTCCACGTTTAGCTTCAGAGACAAATGTTTGTGTTTGCTGTGCTTGCAACTAAAACTCACCTTGGCGCCTGAGCTTGCCAATTTCTGTTCCTATCGTTCTGAAGCGATGTCAGGGTAGATTCTAGCTTCTGGTATTTTCATAGGGAAGTGGGAAGAATCACTTGACCTGTTGGGGTCAGTGCGGTAATGGAGCCTGAAAAGGTCTGGGGAGGATGGAGATAAGCACAGGGAAGGGTGCTGTCCAGAGGGGAACCCTAAAATGAACCAGAGTCTCAATATCACTTGGGCTCAAAAAGACTGTGTCCTGACTTACTTTGTGTATTATGGATAAATGGGGCGCACTTCCAAGTATATAAAGATTGCTCAACATATCTGTTTTTCTCTTTTATTAAGCGTTACCTTTCTTATCACTTAGGAGTTTGTGAGGGTGTCATAACCATTTTGAAAGACAGGTGTCTTCTCTCTCTGCTCTGCTGCTGTTACTGTTACTGTGTATCTCGAGTTGTGAATCCAGGATGGGTTTCGGGCCCCATTTCACCCTTCGTCCTTCCTGCTGGAGTCATAGCAACTTTTTCCCTCTCTACCCCATTTGCTTCTGGAGCCCAGAGAGTCCCAAAGGCCTACCCGAACCTTCCCCCTGCCGTAACCAGCGAGCTGCCCCTCCTCCCTAGCCATCTGTTGGTTCACTCCCTTGTTCATGTCTTCTTTCCTGTGTTCATTTAATGACTATTTGTTCAGCACCAACTTGAGGGCCAAGTGTTCTGAACATAAATTCAAATTAGCCACCAACCCCACAGACATGGCTTATACGGCAGTATACTGGGGAGAAGCGTAAGTCAACACCTAACATACGAGGTGATAAGTACACTAAGTATATGTAGGTACGGGTGCCAGTGGTCTAAATCAGACTGTGGCGGAGGGGAGACACACACTGCTTTGAGCCTTTGCTTCGTCCAGTGTATCAGTAGGTTTGTATGTGTTTAGTTGGCTTTATGTGTTTAGTTCGGTGTCCGTGTCGGCACGATATCCTAATATCAACCAGTAATGGAAAACTACTTTTTGAGATAACTGGGAATTTCAGACTTTTCAGAGAGAAATGTTTTTCATCTTAAAATTACATCATAGATCCATCTATAGATTATAGGTAGATGTGGCCGACATCTCATCCTGTTCACAAACATAATCGTCTCAGGTTCAGTGACTTTTTTCTAGGAAAAACTCTTACTCAAGGGAATTAAGATAGCAGTCTCATATTATCTTCCGGTCTCTAAATTTTATCCACGTCACCCTTTTCCAACAACGTACTGCTTTTAGAAACACTACAGATTTTAGCTGAACTTCTCCTTTCCTTGTTCATAATGTTCCATTTTACTTGCACTCCGCCTTGATCCGGACAGGACTGATGGCAGTTTAGAGGGTATGTAAAATAGGCATAGGGTGTGAGAATTAAGAGTAAGTGTCGCGGCGTCTGCGTTGCCTGGTGTTGAGCAGGGTTCCTCGCCCTTAGCACTGTTGACATGCGGGCCCACGCAGGTGTTTGTTGTGAGAGCGGAGGGCCATCCTGTGCACTGTGGGACGTTTAGCAGCGTCTCTGACCTCTACCTCCTAGATGCCAGAAGCGCCTTCCTAGTCATGACAGCCAAAAATGTCTCCAGACCTTGTCAGACGTCCCCTGGGGGACGAGACGGTCCATCTGCCCCCCCCCCCC
>NW_006797999.1:1848168-1854102 GCF_000442215.2 Lipotes vexillifer | reverse complement strand
CCCCCCCCCCCCCCCCGACTTTGAGAGCAGTGGTCTAGAGGGTAGATGTAGAGAAGCAGAGCTACTTTGGAGGTAGAGTTGGCAAGACTTGCTTGTGGATTCTTTGCGGAGGTTGAGGAAAAGGCAAGGGCGGGCGATGAGTCCCAGGTGGTTGGCTTGCAGACTCAGGGCTTGGGAGTGTTGCTCCTAGTGACGGGGAGGGCACAGGTGGTGTGCAGATGGGACACGCGAAAACCAAAGCGTTTGGATTGAGTGGGACACACCGAGTTTAAGATGTGTATCAGAAATCCAAAGAGATGTCAAGTGGACAGGTGAATTTTAGTCTGGAGCTCAAGGGAGGATTTTCTACAGCAGTTGGACTAGATGAGAACACCTAGGCAGAGGGTGTAGATAGAGGAGGGAAACAGTGATCTCCGAGTCAAGCTCTGAGTGGTCAGAGGAGGGCTGACCAGCGAAGGAGATGGGGCGAGAAGAAAACCAGGAGACAGTGTTGTTGGGGAAACCCAGGGAGGGAACTATATGGAATATGCACCTGTGTCAGAGGCTTCTGAGCCGTTCAGTACGAAATGCTAGCTTTTACTTTATTATTATAAAGAACTAGAATTATTTTTAGCTTGCAAAAAATTAGGTCCCAAAGCAAATAAAAAGACAGTAGTAATAGTAGAGACACAAAATGGACTATGAAATGAAGTTAAAATGCTAAAATTTGCAAATTGCAAAGACCTAAACCCTGGCTCTGGGTGTGCTACAGACCTTGGCTCTCGGCGTTCTAAAAGCCTCTGTAAAAACCAGTGTTAGTTATCTACACTCACAATGACCATAAAATAAAAACAGACCTATCAGTGTCCCCAAGACCACCCCCAGGTTAGATGAGCTGCTAGGAGGACTCACAGAACTCAGTATTTAGACTCACTCAGATTTCTTGTGGTGAAAGGACCCAAAGCAAAAGCAGCAAAGGGCAAAGGCTTTTGGGGTGATGTCTAAAGGAGGCCGGGCGTAAGGTCCCAGGAGTCCCCAGCTAGTGGAGTCACACAGGGCTCGCTGAAAGCCTATTGATGAGTTATGACAACACGTGTGAGGTATCGTCTAACAGGGAAATTCATGAGAGACTCGGCACGTAGGGCTTTACCTGGGCGCTCGTCACGAAGTCACCCCCTGCCTCGCATGTACCAAAACACCAGACTCACAGAAGGAAAGCATGCATTCAGCATAAACCACGCTATTTATATAAAACAGCATAAGCATGGTGAGCCACTTTTATCAGTTTGGGGAATGGTGGGAACTCTCCCAAACTCTGAGTTACCAGGTGCCAGCCCAGGGCCAGTCGTGCCAGCAGGTCTTTCTGAGGAGAACCGTCTCAGGCCTGCTGTGTTCACTCTTTTTTTGTACACAGGCCAAAGCCCAGGAAAAAACAAGCATTGTTGGCACTGAGACTAATCAGAATTTCTCCAGAACAGTCATTTGATTAATAAACTCTTTCCAGCATATTCCAGGTCATTTGGCTAGGTAGTGGGCCAAAAATGTTGTCGCTGTGTATTGGGGGGCAGTCTAGCATATAATAAAATAATCATAGGCTGTGAGAGCGGACAAACCTGGCTTCTGGTCATGGCTCAGCTACTTATTTCCTCTCTGAACCTCCATTTCTGGTCATAAAACCTACCATTTTGAAGGTTCCGTGAGACATATACAATGCCTGGAATAGTGACTGGCACATAATAGACATTCAAAAATAGTGGTGGCATTGATATTGCTGTTAATAGTTGCAGTAGTAGTTGTTGCTTTGTTATTGTCTTTCTACGGTTAGATGTGCCATTTCTTTTCTTGGATTAATCGGTTGTAATATCCACCCTACAGTATTTTCAGCTAAATGGCTTTCAGTTTTTCAATTAAAATTTCAGTTGAACAGTATCAGAGGCACTTTAATAAAAATTTTACTGAGCTTGATTAGTTGATGAGAAGTAAATTGTTCATTTTTGATTACCACATTAACTCTTTCTGGCCATTCGGGTACCATTTAGTAAATTACCTCTTTTAGTATGGTGCTCAAAATGTTACCCAAGTGACCAGAAAGAGTTAATAAGGCACCAACAGACTGAGCAGTTTCCCACCTTCTGACTATCAGATCTGTCTCATTACATTAAATGTTTCCCTTCCTATAGTTGTCACTTTCTTTAAAAATGAAATATTGGATACAGTTATTTATTTTTAATAAGACGTTATAAGCTCAACGAAAAGTAGGGTGAGTTCACTCACAAGCCTAAGGGGCTTTAAGGTATTGGTGTTCACTATATAATATAGAAAATAAATCTGATGGGGATAATAAATGCATCTTACACAGTGCACAAGAAGGGCATCGTTTTCCGAGGGCACAAATGGTTCCCTGATTATGATCTGAGTACTAGGCAGTCCTATTAATGTGTCTCCCCAAGTGTGTGAGCACTGAAGAGAATTATGTCTCATGGTATTGTAGCAGGTAAACACGTGGGCCTCTCACCGTTGTGGCCTCTCCCGTTGCGGAGCACAGGCTCCGGACGCGCAGGCTCAGGGGCCATGGCTCACGGGCCCAGCCACTCCGCGGCATGTGGGAATCTTCCCGGACCGGGGCACGAACCCGCGTCCCCTGCATCGGCAGGCGGACTCTCAACCGCTGCGCCACCAGGGAAGCCCGCAGGTAAACTTTTGTGTGGGCAGGAATCCTGCCTTTCTGTAATGTATATATTATCCGTCCCCCACGGCTGTGTTTCTACCATAAATTCTAATACAGCGTTTAATAATTCAGGAGTGACCCTTACTTTCTCATGAATAGACACCTGCAATCAATTCTTAAACTTACATCTCTTACTCAAATATTTTTCCACGTAGACTGGAAACATCATTACACTCGCTTGGAAAAAGGACTTGACTCCTGAAGTACTCGTTTTTTCCCATGAAAGGTTGTCTTTTCATTGATGTGCTTTAGTCTGTAATCTGTGAGCCACTAAGTATTTACCGATTCGTCGCTGTATGTGTAACGTTATGTTAAGTGCTTCGAGTGATTCAAAAGTAACATGACTGGCTCACTGAGTCATTTTTTTCAGTAGATACTTCCTAAGCCAGCTGTGTGCTTTTGTACGCTAAAAAGACCAAGACAAAGAAAAAGCAACAGAGAACTTGAAGTTTGGTTGAGGAGATGATTAATGATGACGTTGTATTATACTATTGCACCTGTAAAAGTGCAATGACAGGAATATATGCAGCTACTCAGGGAGGTCAGTGAGGGAGACCTAACCCAGCTAAGAAGGAATCTGGGAAAATTACCTGCAGAAGATGAAGGTGGAATCTTACAGCATGAATAGGAGTCATCTAAGAACAATGGGCATTTCCCCCAGAGAGGAACAATATAAGGGCACAAAGCTGGGGAAAAAAAATGACGAGGGGCAGAGGGCTGGTGGTACTGTGGTGGTCTGTTTTTGCTGAACGTCCCATGGAAAGCAGAAAGCAAGGCTGGAAAAGTAGGGAGATAGCAGATCAGCGATATACTATGGTTTAAATTTGCTGCGTTTTTAAACCTAATTGGAGAGAGAAAACTAATGTATGCACGTGACACAGACAGCATTACGTGTGCTTGACAGCTGGTCACTGGAGTCCACTGTATACATTCTTCCCCAAAACCCGTGAAGGAGGTAGTGTTATTTCCCCCCATTTTATAGATGAAATACCTGTTGTTTAGAAAGATTAAGTAAATTACCCAGGGATGCAGAGAAAATGACCGAGGGAGGTAGAATTCAACTCTACAGGATTCCAAATCACAAATTTTCAGAGAGATTGAATAATTTGCCCAGGATTACACAGTACGTGGCTGAGCAGGTATTCAATTCAAATCTTTTTTCCTTTGTATGAGGGCAGGACTGAACATGCGTTCCATTTGTGGGGATGCAGGGAGGGAATAGTAAAAGCTCAAAGTAAACCTGGGAGTTGCAGGAGGACAGTGGCATGTAAGCGTCTTAACGATTATTATAATAAATCAGTATTATGACTCTTCTTCTCAAAGGCTCCGTAGCAAAAAGAGAGAAACTTCTATAGAGGGGGAGGGGGGGGGGAGCTGGGGCGAAGCGCGAGAGAGGCAAGGACATGTACACACCACCAAACGTAAGGAAGGTGGCTAGTGGGAAGCAGCCGCGTAGCACAGGGAGAGCAGCTCGGTGCTTGGTGACCGCCTGGAGGGGTGGGATAGGGAGCGTGGGAGGGAGGGAGACACAAGAGGGAGGGGATATGGGGATATCTGTTTATGTGTAGCTGATTCACTTTGTTATACAGCAGAAATTAACACATCATTGTAAAGCAATTATGCTCCAATAACGGTGTTTAAAAAATGAGAATATGGGCTTCCCTGGTGGCGGAGCGGTTGGGAGTCCGCCTGCCGATGCAGGGGACACAGGTTCGTGCCCCGGTCCGGGAAGATCCCACGTGCCGCGGAGCGGCTGGGCCCGTGAGCCGTGGCCGCTGAGCCTGCGCATCCGGAGCCTGTGCTCCGCAACGGGAGGGGCCACAACGGTGAGAGGCCCGCGTACCGCAAAAAAATAAAAAATAAAAAATAAAAATAAAAAAATAAAAATAAATTAAAAAAAGAGAATACTTCTTAGGCGAGAATTTGGGCAGAGGGGAGAATCTTATCCCATTTCAACAAGCTCTCGAGTTATCGTTGTTTGCTGTTACTGCTATTTTATTTTATTTTAGGACATGTTTCTTCAAATATATAGGCCAAAGATTTATCCTTATAAATCTTTACATTTTTTGCGTGATGGCATTTGATCCATAATGAATTATGTTAGGTATTATTATATGTTAACAATAATAATAGCACCTCCCTGTCAGAACAAATGTGAGAGTTAAATGAGTTAAAGTAAGTCAATATGTGTGAAACACTTGGGACAGTGGCTGTACCGACAGGCACTCTATACAAGTATTTATTATTATTATCAATTTTTCTAAAACAGCATGTGGACTTCACAACAATGAGGAATTCTGTCCAGTAGGTAGATAAACGCCACACACACACACACACACACACACACACACACACACGGTGTGTTTTTATTTACATTAGATTTGCATGTGTCAGCTATTGTTTCTATTATTATTATTTCTACCCACGTTTCCTGTTGACAGCAAGCTTTCCCTCTGGCCAGATCAAATTTGCAACTTGTAATTTTGCTGGGGCAACAGTGTCCAGTGGCACAGTCCAGGGAAAAACTGGTCGAGGTTTATAAGCCATTCTTATAAAAGTAACATCCCAGCAGCTTGTCAAGCCTTTCTTCTAGCAGTGTGTCCATGCTAAAAAGGCGGGATGCAAGGCCACGGAATGCAAATATGTCACAGCCAGTGCCTCCACTGGGTAGCTGAGCAAAAGAGCTGCCAATATGCATGCCATGCTCTTTTTAGCTTCAGTGAAATTCCGGTTACAAATCCGGCGAGGTTTCTTAGTGGCTGATGACAGCTCACAAGAGGGTCAGAGGATCAGATCTTGGCTGCCAGGGAAAGTGTGTACACTTCTGTTTCTTTCCTTCTGCCAAGAAACAACAAACAACAACACCAACTTGCTGAAAAAATAAGCAGAGGTGACCATTGCCCTTCCACAGGCCGGACTCCCATGCTTTCCTGTCTGACTTAGAAGAAACCCGCACGCACATAATCCTTTCCTGTGATTTTAAGCATCCATCATTCCCTAGCACGGAGCCCATCCCATCTCTGCGAGCTTTACCATGGAAGTTTCTGTGAAGTCACTGCTTCTTAACACACATGCCTAAAAATTTCACTGTTGCCTCTCCCGGCCTCAGAAAGCTTGAGCTTAGCTCGAATAACTGTTAGCTATTTCAGTTGCTTGTTCGGTGGGATATCTTAACTACTCTCTCACTGTATGTCAAGGAACCTATTTTTTTTTTTTTTTTTTTTTTT
>NW_006797999.1:1840290-1847904 GCF_000442215.2 Lipotes vexillifer | reverse complement strand
ACTCGGGCCTCTCACTGCTGTGGCCTCTCCCGTTGCGGAGCACAGGCTCCGGACGCGCAGGCTCAGCGGCCATGGCTCACGGGCCCAGCCGCTCCGCGCCACGTGGGATCCTCCCGGACTGGGGCACGAACCCGTGTCCCCTGCACCGGCAGGCGGACTCCCAACCACTGGGAGCCCTGGCCTCTGTCTCTTCTATGTAAGAAGGTCCTCTCGCTCCATCTTCTGATTATTACTTTGAAGCCTTTCACCAACTCTTTGCACCAGCTGCTATATCTTTCTGCTGTCGTGGTCCTTTCCTGCCCTAAACTAGATTCTCAGCTTCAGCCAAGTTAACCACTTATTACCATTTCCTATCACCGTTTGCTTTCTCCTCTCTCTTGGCCTCTGCATTCTCCAGCCCTTTCCACTCACAGGCTGAATGCCTTCCTTTCTCCTCAACGTGAGACCCTTTTGCCTTTGTTCAAAACTTTCCTTCCCTAGGAGGCCATCTCTGCATAATCTCGTCACTGTTGCCTGTAGTCATTCTAACCTTCCCACTTGTGTTTAATTACCTTGCTAGGCTTGTGCCTTAATGATGGTGTTGTGTGCCTGCCTGTGGGTCCATCTGTGTACCTGTCTCTGTTAGGTTTGCGCCGCAGTATCGTCTTCAGTTTCCTGGTGCCCACAGTGTTCTCTGAATGTGTGAACAGGTGCAAACTGACATATATTTGTGGTGGAACGGAGGACTTGTCTTGCCGCACACTGACCGCTCTTTTCAGAACTGCATCCTTTGTCATCTTCCCAGTAGCTTAACTGTGCACTTTCCGCTGGCCTTTTAAATTTTTTATTTATTTTAGTTTTTTATTGCAATATGCGCTTTATTGAAGTGGTCTGGAACCAAACCCACAATATCTCCAAGGCAATATAGAAATTAATTGGCCCAACATAAACTTTTGTATAGTATTTTTTTTAATTCACTCGTCAGACAGGTAGGTGCGTGTCCGTGATTGGGCAGATTATAGCAATAAACTGGAATGGGCAGAAATACAGCTGCTTGGCCAAAGGTCTACCCAGGAAGAGTTTGATGAAACCATTTTATTAACAAGCGTTTGTTGAGCGCCAAGAAGCGTGAGGCATTTTGCTAGGTGCTGAGGAGACGGGTGAGCCAGTCCAGACAAGGGTCCCGTGTCTTGAGGAGCTTCCAGTCTAACAGGGCACGTCAGTGGAATGATCGCACAAATAACATCGCCACTGAGATGGGACTCACCCAGGAGCTCTCACCCACGCTGAGATTTGAGGGGTGGGTGGGATACAGATGGGTCGGAGGGGCAGGAGACAGAAGATGCTTGCAGGAGAGCGTGTGTGAGGGCAGCAGGCAAGCAGACGTGACACGTTTGAGGAATTGAGAGGCAACCATTGTGGCTGCAGCATAGCAAAGGGGACGTCACGCAGTGGCGCGCTGTGTGTAAGGACTTGCCAGAAGGACGTGACCAGATTAGCATCTTTTTGACTATTATTATATATCACTTGGACTATCATGTAGAAAAACAAAGTGGAGAGTGCAAGGAGGTGGTAGTAGAGATGAAGAAAGCAAGTGGGGCTTGGAAGGTATTTATGAGAAGATATCAACATAGATTGAATGGAAGAGTAAGGGAAAGGAGGTTTCCAGGATGAGACCTACACTGATGATCTGCATGGAAGGATGGGCGTCGGTGGCATTTTCTGACTCGGAGTACACTCAGAAAGCATGACATACAGAGCTGGGGGAAGGTCGTGAGTTGTTTTGGAACGTGCCGAGTTTGAGCACCTGAGCAAAGATATCATCTAAGCAGTTAGATGTTTAGCTGAGTAGCTCAAGCGGAATGTCAGGGCTATAGATATAAATTCTAAAGTGATCATTATATGGATGATAATTGAAGCTGTGGGCACAGATGAGATTGCTTTCGCTTAATATATGATTAGCTCTTCTCTGGGTAGGTGTCAGCAAATCTCTAAACACCTCTTGGCATCTGTTTTCTTACCTGAACAAGAGCTGGGGTAGATCAGAAGCCCTGAACCCCGGGACATCAGCATCTGACAGCAGAAGCCGAAAACAACCTGCCAGACTTCTTTTGACTAAGTTCCCCTCAAGGATTAACACTTGCTCCACAGTCTCTGAAGAAATAAAAAGTAATGGAAAGTGGTTACTTCTCATAAAATAGGTGTGGTTTTTAGCCAAGATGATATCTAAGATTCCATCCAATTCAATTTTTTCCGTGACAGAGCTGTGGTTCTATCATACGATTAAAATAAAACTGAGAAAATAATGTGAAGACGACGACAGCAACAACAAAAATCAGTTTATTTGATGTGCCTGTGGTTTGCATGGAAATTCCCCTTTGGGGTTTGTAGTAATTCATTAATAGCTGCATAGTTTTTGATAGGTGAGACATCAACAAACTGCTGCTGGCATCTCTGTAATATATCTCAAAGCTACCAAATCATCCTCAGTCCCACTCCAGCCATCCGGGTCTGTGCCGCTCACTGTCACCTTTTGTCTGGACCACTGTGATTGCCGTCTGACTTGGCTTCCAGCCCACAGAATGTTTTTAAAATCAAAAGCCACTCCCTAGTTCTACGCTGTTCGGAACCGTCCATGCTCTACCAGACCCTGCCTAAGCTGGCCTCTGCCTACCTTGCCGTCTTGTCTTGTTCTGCCTTTGCCCCTGCCCTCTGACCTCCCTTTGACTTTAAAGCCTACTCAGGTCCCCCCCCCCCCCCCAAACCCTCCTCAGGCCCCCCCCCCCCGCCAAGCACTGTTGGGCAGTGGGTCTCCGCTTCCCGGAAGACCGCCCTCTGGCTTGCTGTGGTATCTCATCCTCTGTCTTGATCTCAGCTTCACGGAGTAAATCTTCCCTCACTCCCCTATCCGAGTGCAGGGCGTCCCCATATTTACTCCGTTTCTTTGTCCAGTTTGTTTCTTTTCATAACAATTACCTTGGGTTTTTTTTTTTTCTCCCTGTTTATTATTTGTTTTTCCTTCTAGAAAAATTGAAAAAGCTCCTGCTGGCAGGGGCCATGTCTGTTCCACTCACTGCCGTCCACCCGACACCGGACACCGCGTCGGGAACACAGTGGGTGCCTTACAGGTGTCTGTTGAATCCTTGAGTGAATCAAACATTTACCTTCCTATTTGTGTTTTGCTTCAGTTAAGTAAAATAAGTTTTTAATCTCCAAAAACCCACACTGTCCAGGCAACTGAGGGAGATGGTCTGGAAATGTACAAAGAAATAGGGAAGCCTACCAGCGATTTCATTTGCCCACAGATCATCTAGAAAATAGATGCATTACTGATGGGCCATCAAAAGAATGTCCAAGACATATCTGTTTTTGAGAAGGTTCTACACATGCCTCTTCCTCTAGTTAGGAGAGATCACTTCAAAAGGCATTCCTATTGGAATCTGAACACATACGACTTAATACATCTCTGAATACATAGGATTTCAAGTCTTTGTAGACGTGCAGCGTGTTCATATTTGTAAAAGCTGATCTGTGTGATCCCTGCTGAATTAATCCTATGTGTTCATTTTCCAGATCTTGAATATGCTGCTTTTATAAAATAAACATCTCCTTTTCCATTCCCTGGTCTGCTTTATGTGATTCTCACGAGCAAGCAGGGATCTTGACCTGTAGCTACTTACATCTGCCTATTTGTTTAGCAGAGCAGAGACTTATAGGAAAGCCTAGGAACAGGGCAGGTGTGTGTGTTTGCTCTGCAGACACCTCTCCCTCCTCAGTACAGAGCCTGCTGTGAGCTCTTAATTTTAGATTTTCTTGGGTACGATGTTACAGATTCATTTCTAAACTATGTTATTGTTACCTTTTCTCCTGTGCTTTTTAACTGTTTAATAAACTGTTTATGTGTTATCAGTTGAATGTGAATCTGTTACTCTTAAATGTTAATGAGTAACATTCCTTCAAAATAAAATGGTGAGCCTGTGCACTTTCCGGGATACAATCTCCTAGCCCTGATTTCAGTGTTTTTGTTTTTATTTTTTTTTTCACCTGGTTCCTTCCATGTCATCTTCTTTATCTGGTCCATCAGTTACTGAATATACACATCCCCCTCCTCCAGTCTCCAATCCCCCTGATAACCAGAGGTTGTTGCTAAGTGCTGGTTTTATCCAGGCCGTTTTGATGCCGCTGTGGAGTACACGACCACCCCTGTCTAATGTGGATTGGTGCCGTTTCCATTGCAGTTCCACTCCATGGCAAGAAGATGACAGTTTGTTGATAGTTTGACTCAGTTCTCTGTTTTTCACATCATGTAAGAAACCAAAACCTTATTTTAAACTTGTTACTTGATATCTCTTTATATCAAATTTCCTAGGAATATTTTGTAATTAAAGATATTAAGGGTCTGAGAAGAAATAAATGCCTTATAGTAGTCACGTAAGCAGGTTTTTGAACCCAACTGTTTGCTTTGCCATCTCCTGCAAAAAAAAAAAAAAAAAGAAGTTTCCTTCCTGTATCTGATTGGAATAGAAAAAGGGACCAACCACGACTCACCATTCAGAATTTCTCTAGTCCAAACGCAGATTTTCTTCTTGTTTTAGGAAAATATGAGATGCTTTCAGTTGTAAAATATTCACAGTAGACACATGAGTTTTAGGAACTTGAAGAATGTCTATATTGATAACACTGACTCTTCACAACTCCAACACAAGTTGCTAATACTTTGGAGTAGAAAGGCCTCTGCAGCTCTCCTAGGGAGAGGGCGCTTGCATGGCCCTGGGTGGGTGGCCTGTTGATCCTGGCACTCTTTGGTTAGTCACCTGACTTAGACCTTCTACTCCAGAGATGAAAAGTGTGTGGCATATATGTTAACATTCCCGCCTCGAATGCTTATAACAGATACTGATCATAGATCATGGCGGTCTTTCCTAGGCAGCCTTGGATTTTCTTAACACAGCAAATCACTGTCAACTGCCAACCTTGTTTTAAAAAGGAAGCATCAGCACTCCTTGAAATCCTTCTGACTCTAAGTTATTCTGTCTCCTCTTCTCACTCCACTGCTGTCCCCACCATGGCAACTAGACTCCGATTTTCATGATTGCTTCATGATATTTTCTAAAGGACCCGTCATCTGCTTTTACAAAATGAAAAACAGAGATGATGTGATTTTTTTTTTTTTTTTTTTTTCTCTTTACGTTGCAACCCAGCAATAAGTTACCTAAATGAGCAGGAGAGTAGGTAAGGTAAGGTACCAATTTAGGAAGTCTGTCCCAGATATAATTCTAATGTGTCCAGGTGACATTGTGGAAAATTTTAATTCTCCCAGAACTATGTATTATTCTGGTTTGTGTGTGTGCGTGTGTGTGTAAGTGTGCAGTGCTTTGTGTGTGTGTGTGTGTGTGTAAGTTACAATCAGGTAAAATGTCAGCATAGTAATTGTAGACCGAAAAAGTTCACTTCCAAGAATTAATTCTGTTCAAAGGCAGATTCATGATTTGGAAACTGGTGTTTTAGAAATACAACCTTTTCCTTTAGTTCTTTTCCAATAAAAGATGGGTGGAGTAGTTACCATTCTAAGATGAAGTCTGTAGTAGCATAAAAAGCCCTCGGGTTAAGGAGGAATGTGTTGTTTGAGTTTTCCAGCTCATCTTGTGGGATCTCAGAACTCTAAGTGCTTCGCTTCTGGTGTTTTTCGGACTAGGGGTACGTGTTAGGTGAGTTCTCTGCAAGAACTGGAAGGCCAATGTTAGGCTTGTCAGCATCTCAGAGGCAGCTCCGTCATTGTTTGAGTCACGCTTCCAGAACTCAGCACTTTTCACTGAGGAGCCTGCTTTTGGAGTTATTTTTCTTTTTAAAATATCATGCATTCTTCTTGAGGAGAATTAGTCTTTCAGGTAGTATAAAGAAACATAGGATCCTTGTAGTCTGTCGAGTGTAGCTGAAAACCTCAGGGCATGAAGAACAGATAGAATGAGGGCTGGGAAAGAAGCAGCCTCGCATCTAATTAAAAATCTGCTTTTCTCTTCCTTTTAATGTAGTCCAACTACAGTGACATCTACCTATAGGCAAAGGAAACGAGAAATTTGGGGTTCATTTAGGAATTGCAGTTTGTTTTTTTCAGATGTACTGGGAAGTCAAAGTGGGAATCCTTCTTTGGGGTTATAATTATGTATTGAAATCTTACTTGTATATGAAAGTAGTTAAAGGACTTATAAAGATTCTACTGAAACCCAACACTTACTATTTTACAAGGAGTAACTTTTAAAAATTATCCAAGATGACCATAAAATTATTTAGAGATTTTAATTTTAAAAGAAGTCAGCGTTAACATGGGATTTATAGCAGAAAATAGGAATTGCTAAAATAGCTCAAGTGGTCATATGTACGTATGTATGTATATGGGTTTATCAATTTAAATACAGAGTTTGAGAATTTGAGTATACTTTGATCCACAGATAAATGAAAAGTAGCTGTACTTACAGGCCTGTTTGTTGAGGGCTCATCCTCAGAGTAATATCATACATTGCTAAACAGTAGCTTCTATTTACTAAAACTAAACACTGGGGTCACAGTCCCTGAAATAATTCTGAGTTTCTTATTCTTTCCTGCTCAAATTAAACTGTGTCTTTTCTCTCAGGTGATAACATCTTTTGCAGATGTTAATAATTTCAACATCTGGCAGATTTGTTCTTGATTTCGCTCTGTGAAACCTTATTCTGGCTTTGTTAACCTCTGAAGCTTGCTTGAAATGTTTATTTCGGATTCCCTGGGTTTGCATCACCGGAGGCAGGTTATTAATACCCCTAACGCTAGGGTAGTTGGAAGCTCTTCTATTACTATAAATCCTGCCTCTCGTCATGTAAGCTATTTGAGGTTAAGATAGAAGGTGTCTATTTTGTAATCCCTATACCTAATGCAGGGTTTAACATAGAGTAGTTACTGAGTGTTTGTTGAATGAAAACATGTCCTGAGGACTGGGAATGGAAGATGTTTATTTCAACATTCGCTACAGGGATTGAGCAATATTCCAGAGAGTAAGCCAGGCGGGAATTGATTTAAGGAGTTTCTGTTAAAAAAAATCTTTATATATAATTGTACCTCCCTCCCCCCTCAGTAAGACAAAGATGATAAACTACCCCTTCTTTTAAACGGAGCTCTCAAGCTAACTTTTCTGACTCTGACAATATTCTGTTCATGCAAATAATCATTTTTATAAAAATGTAAGAGCAAGGGTTGCAGGATAACTCTGTGAACTGTACAAATACAAACTCAAGTGAGTTTTCATGAAGAAATAACTTTTCAGACTCTGGTGATTAGAAGTGCTACTGATAGAGTGCACTGCATCTATTGTAAAGTGTACTAAGGGAGGGAAATAATATTCATACTACAAGGATAAAATTAATATAAACATAATTTAATAAGACTCATTCAAAATATCATCACTCTTGTAACTGACTTAATGTGACCCCCTGTTCATTATGCAGACTAGTAAAATTTGATAATTGTGCAGAAGTATTCTAAGGTTGCATCTGTTACTGTGTTTAAAGTTAAGTGGTATGTGACATTTGGGAGTGACAAGACTGTTCATTAGCTTGGGCCTTGGCAGAAGTTTTTCCGGTGTTAGCATTTTTCCTTTCCCTA
>NW_006797999.1:1831872-1840280 GCF_000442215.2 Lipotes vexillifer | reverse complement strand
TTAGCATTTTTCCTTTCCCTACCATCGCTTAAAAATAACAACAACAAAAAAACTCTTGATTTGCTTTCCAGTAGTGGGTGACATTTTGAGCTCTGATGATTGCCGACCCATTAATTCATCATTTATTGAATACCTGGTATGTTTCAGGTACTACAAAGACGTACAAGACTTGCTTCCTGCTCCCAGGGACCTCTCGGTCTAGCTGTGTGGTATTTAAACCATTTTATTTTGCGTTGGTTGGACCTTTACCAGAATTCAGTTTTGCTGCAGCGTTCTGAGACTTGAAGAGTGTTCTGAGAGCCACCAAAGCTAATTAGAAGCAGAGACAATGAGACTCTTGTGAAGAAACTCAAGAGGAGCTGAGTTATTTAGTAGAGAGGAAAGAAAGCTAAAGGGAGGTGTATTAAGCGTTTCTGAAGATGTAATGGATGGTGACCATCTGGTCCTAGTTTTGGCCAGAGGTGGGAAAAAGAAAAAGTAGATTAAACTATAGAATGAGATATTTAGGTTAGACTTGAAGGTTTAAGACCAAGTGAGTTATTTTAATATGGGCCCTATTAATGAATGTACTCCAGACAAACTTAAAAGGTATTTAAAAAATTGTATAAAATATATTTTGTTTCCCCACATTGAATCTTGATTGAATTTAGGGATCAACTACAGAAGGTTCAGCATTCTCCGGAGTCTTTCAGAAAGTTGTCGAGCTTGACCACAGAGAAAGCCAGCACCTGGTCCCAGGAGGTACATGACATTCAATCAGTAAAAAACAAAGGTTCACAGCAAGGGCAGCCCTTTGTAAGAAGTACATCCTGATTCATTTTTATCATCTTAACTCATTTAGAAAATTGAAACTGTTTTACTGTGAGTAAACCTAAGGGTAAGATGCTGATCCTTTTAATGATGACACTTTATTTTTAAATAGTCTGTCATTCCTTGACTCAGTTGCTTACAGCTCAGGAGGAGGTAAAGAGTTAAAGGCGCTCATTTAGAATTGAAGGCATTCATGCTGTTGGCTTTTACAGCACTTTTCAAACTACAGCAGCCTGATAACCTGTGTTAGGATCCCAGTCTTCAAAGAAAATGGAGAGTTAAGAGTCCATCTGTTTTGTGATTTAACTTGTTTCAGAGCCTCTGATTTTTAAACCCTTTCACTTCAGGTGCCAAATTTCCTCGAAGCACAAGACCCCTTGACTCAATCTTTCCTCTTTGCCAAACGAACAGTTTTATGTCTGCTCCCTTACCATACAGCCCCTGAAGTCTTATATTCAGGAATAGATTAGGAAGGTGTCTCAATTTTGTCTTCATAAAACCCATCTGTATCATGTTACTTTTGGCCAATCTTAGGCACTAGTATATGTACCTCTGTGGTACCTGACCAAAAAAATTAGCCTGGGAACGTGAATATCCCTTAGGTCAAAAGCTATTCATTTTTTTCCTCATGCTTTGGGTGAGCAGGGAAACATTTTAAACGTAACAAAGGTTTTCTGATGACTAGCCAATTTTTTTTAATTGCTTGATCTCCGATTTGATTAATCTCTTTTGTGTTTTTATTCCTTAGTTGCAATGCCAAAGCCATTTGTACTATTCTTCTAACATACAAGGAATTTATCTTTGCTCACTTAAGTATTCCAACTTTTGGCAAAAGGTAATTACTGTACTCGTCACATCTAACCACTGACCATTTTTATGGTGTGGTTGGACAAGTAGTTGAACTACCTTATCCTTGTTATTCATATTTCTTCCAAGAATTATAGTTTTCTACCTTTTTTTCTTAATGATTGAGACAAGACCAATTATGTTCACTTTGAATGTTGGTTTCTCTGCTTTCAGAGAAACGTGTCGTCTACACGTTTATCATTAACTGCATATCTTTCTCGAAGAATCATTTCAGCCTATTCACAGATCAATAGGTTTGGAGTGACAAATGATTCCTTCCGCAAGGAGACTGTCTCCCAGGATGGGCCAACCTGCATAAAATGTAACATACTGTAGACATGATAATATCCAAAGATATAGTCCCATTAAGCTGTAATAAGAAAATGTGAGGTCCAAAAGAATCTGAAAAGAGCATAATTGATTCTACAGTAGACGTGTTCTCTACTCAGAATTTTAAAAAGCAACACTTAAACTAAAGGACAAAACTGTCTCCAAATATCAACTAGGTTAGGATCCAGAAACTTGGTTCCAGATAGCTTTACACGGATAGTTGAAGTTAAATGCATATCTATACTACTCTTGCTACCTATTCATGTTTTTTATTTATGCTATTCTGAAATGTGCAGTTAAAAAAATCACACGCAGGAAAAATATAATTCAGAAACCTCCATTATTCAAAGGGTAATCAGGAAGACCAGCTTAATTCTTAATCTAACTTGTAAACATGTTTCTTGATTCTTTCAAACTAGATTATTTTAAAAAAATTATTGATTTGAGAAATGGAACACTTGCTATTTTATATGTGTGTGTATGTGTATATGTAGATAGATGTTTTTAACATTTATTGGGTACCTACTGTGAGGAAGCTAGTGTGCCAGGTAATGTGTGTGTGTGTGTGTGAGAGAGAGAGAGAGAGAGAGAGAGAGAGAGAGAGAGAGAGAGAGAGAGAGATCTAATTTAATGTTCATAGCCCTGAGGAGCTGGTATCATTAACCCTGTTTTACAGGTGAAGAATCTGAGGCATGGAGAGGTTAAATAACTCGCCCAGGGTCCTAGGATTATCAATTGGAAGTTAAGAGGCAGATCTATCTAAAAGCCATGGAGAAAAAAGTAATCAAAAGAATTCTGAAACAAAGCCCGCTTCATCCTATCATGAGTACTTGGGAGACATGGAACGGGGTCTGATTTGTCTTTTTGCAGCTTGAATTCTCTTTCCACTTCTCTGCTATTCCTTTTAAGCTTCCTTTTTCTTCTTTCATGATTTACGTTTCTCTTTTTCTTCACCCTTTCTAAAGCCAAAGCAGTGAACAGCTTAAAAAGGTTAAGGAAAAGAGAGAATAGGGAGGCAGAACTACTGCGGTCTATTTTTTATGCCTCACGTGTACAACGGACGCCGTAATATCCCTGGTCTTCCAAAAAAAAAAAAAAGGCAGTGAATGCGGTTACTTACTTAGTTCACATTAATGGCCGTGTGAGTGCATGCTGGAAATGTGTGGTTAATGCGAAGTAAGGGTGTGAGTGACATAAACCATTCTACTAGAGTTAGTCTATGACTAAATGAGGCAAGGGATGCCAAATCATTGTGTATTATTCACTACAATTCTTTTTTACTGCAGTTCTTTTTTGATATCAGGTATAAATATAACTGTGTGTTGTAATCACTGACAACCTATTGTAAAGTTGTTTTTTAAATCAAGAAATATTGTTTGACTCGTTCCCCCCATTAACTGTAATGCTGTTTGTCTTATTTCAGATGTCATGCTTTTATGGTAGACATTATGTTAGGATAATTCTGAAAAAGAAATTAGTTTCTTGGTAGTAGCAATAGAAACTTTTTAAAAAGTATTTTCAGTAATTTTAAGAAAAAAATATCTGTATGGCTTGGAGCTTAAACATAGATTTGGGGCTTAAAATGCATTTAAAAGTGCAACATTAGAAATGAAATCCCATGGCTGATTCATATTAGGTGCTCAATAAATGAACCTTGAATGAATGTCCTAATAAATAAAATATTAATATAAACTAAACAGCCATACAAGTAAATAGCATGTCAAGGAAAGTTCAGTATCTCAAAAAAAAAAAAAACACACAAATGCAGATATTAAATTACATGCATTTTAAATTGTTACCCTTCAAAATTCAATAATGTATTTACTGATCTTGATTTTATGACACTTAAAATATAATATTTTTATAATTTTCTGAAAATTAAATTTTAAAATGTAATTCATAAACCCAGTACTCTCCCAAATTATTTTTTTTTTTACAAATGCTAAAGAGTTGTTCTGAAAGAATAACTTTCTAGCTCCCAGTGCCTAATTCAAAAAATAATAGTAATATTGTTTTTTTTCCGGTTTAGGCTCTTTCTCCAGCCAGTTGCACCGCCAGCCTGAGTGTCATTGACCCTCTCCTTAGGAACGTAGAAATCTGGCTAAGATGGTAGAACAGCCTCCCTCCTTCCTAGTAGACCAAGGATTCCTATTGTTGGATGCAGTGGGCATGAAAGCAGCAATTTTACAGCACAAAAGCTCCAATAACATTTACTTCAGTTGGCTGGGATTGAAATGCACGCAGGCACTGTTCAGTCTTGCTTGCTTAAGCACCAGCTTCCCTTGGCTTTTTGCCATTTCGTGCATTTCAAAGATAAATCCTTTAAGGAAAAAGTGTTTTCCTTGTAACTTGCAGTGGAGTAAACAGACCATTCAGGCATAGTTTATTGCATTACAAACTCAACTGTGCAAACTATTCCAAGTGGAATGCAACAAAGTAATTAGTGAAATCATTCAGTCATTGGAATTCATAAGCATGAATTGTCCTATTTAAAAAGGAAAGTTTTTCTTTTCCAAAGAATCACTTTCTATTTAGAGAATGACAACTTTAAAAGTTTTTACTTACTCAAGTATGGAGGTTTAAGGGCCTCCACTTACAAATATCTCTTTTCCCTTCCCACTCCACTGTAGCCAACACTGCATCGAGTTAATTTGGAGAAGCATAAACATGCACATTACATCGCAGGCAAGCACTGAAGTGAGGATGAGCCACTCATAGGATGAAGTGGTGACGACTCCAGCCCCATGTTATCATATAGCCAGAGAAACTGGGAGACAGACAGAAGCATTTAGTTATCCTGATGCGTGCTGAGCTAGGTAAAATTGCACACCCACTGGGTTTCTCTAATTCGTCTCAGTCCCTAGAAGTAGGCAAGGGAAGGCAGTAGGGCTGAGCATTACGTCAGCCTGGAAGCTGCCTGAATGCATCAATGATTCACTCACCCCAACGGCCAAATTTTATCACACGTCTAATATACGCTAAGCATGAGTTGTTAAATATGGTTACCAGACATTACCTCCTTTCGCTAAGATTCCTAGGTCTCTGTCTGTTCTTCTGGTGGGTTTTGGGGGGAGAACCTTAAAATTATAACAGCTCACATAAAATGTAAAATGAAATGGCTTTTCTCATTTCCACTCAACATTCTTTCTAATTATCTGTGTATAAGTCGATTCTGTATATTAGTCAGGCCCAACTGCACATTTATCAAAACTGTGCAGTTATCAAAACTGTACAAAAAATTGAACAGTTATCAAAACCGTACAAATTGATTAGCACATTTATTAACAGGGACTCTTTTTACTGTTCACCTGCCAACTCTGGTCACTTGTTTTGTGAACCCTGAGCTTCATTAAAGTTATTGCCTATGAGTAAACTATAATCTGTATTTGAACTTCTGCATTTGTGTCTATTTTTCACATTTTTGTTAAATAAGCCAGGGCTCAGCTCTTAATCAATGTTTTCAAATGTTCATTTCTTTTAATAAAGGACTAGCATCTTATTTATGCTAACAAATGAGCGTCATTTACAAAGAGCCCCAAGCAAGGGGCTTAATTTATTAACCCACGTGTTAACAGTCTTCCTCATTGATGGATTTGCCCCCTGCTCTGTTTAATCTCGGTATAGTCGCCACCCAGCGATGCTCAAAGAGAAGCCACAGGGCGCAAAATCATGGGACTTGGAGTTCGAACTGCAGTCTCCCGTCACACCCGGGACAGACAGATGCAAACGCACGCTCTTCCCTGCCTCCAGCCTCCAGCTCCTGTGGTGTCACCACACCAGCTGAGAGGCAGAGAAGCTTCTGAACTGATGGTGTCCCTCAGGTGTGCTTGGGCATAAAAAGGCTCCATGTGCATCAGAAACCCTTTTACCTAGGTGTCTGCACCATTCATACATAATTGTACTCATTTCTTTCTGGACAAATATGTATAGCTATCAACGTTTCCAGTAGGGTTACCTGCCCGCTGCTGAGTTGCAAGCCGAGGTCACTGCTAGTCTGATCGGATTGATTCCATTTCTTCAGAGTAACGAGAAGGAGAGAACTTGCAGATGGGCTTGGTGTATTGCCTCTTCACCTCGCCGTGCTTTCGTCTGTGGCTGCAATCTGATTTCCCAGAGGAAGGATTTAAATGGCGTCCGCGGCGGTCCTGAGTTTCTGGGTTGCTTTTCGGTGGTTTTGCCCTCGTTGGAGTGGAGAGAAGAGGAGGAATAGAAGTGACCTGCGCCGTCCGCACGCGCCCGCGGGGCAAAGGCTCCGGAAAACGAGGGAAAGCGCTGCTAATGAATTGCGCTCTTGCTTCGTGGAATCCGCACAGCATCTCCATCAGGTTTTTACAGCCGGACTCTAGCTGCGATTGCTACTGGGATGAGATGCACAACATGGGGTGTTGAAGCTAAGTACTTACCGTGTTTTAGTGGCCAAAAATCCACGGCATGGAAGGCGCATCGTGCTTCGTGAAATTCGCACTTGAGTATGTTCGCGTTCGTCACCCATTTCTGACGTGCCGCTGATTTGCCAGCAGGCTCTCGAGATGAAGGTGATAAAAGTGGCAAAGCTGAAAGATGCTGTCTCTTAAAAGATGCTGTAGGTCAGTTGAGAAAGAGGAAGAGATTGGGAATGTAAATGCATGAAAAGCCGCTGTAGCCCTGTTAGTTCTTCAGTAAAGACTGTTGATGTGAATCTCATCAGTGCAAACAAGACGAATAAGCAACAGTTTTAATCCGACTGTAATATGGTGCAGAATGGCACACATTAAAGTATTTCTCCTAACGTAAACAAAAATTCTGTATTTCTGTAGCATGAGCTGTCAGACCCCTTGTCCTGATTTGCTGTTAGATATAAATCAGTGTTTATGCTTCTTCCAGGGAAGTTTTAAAGCCTAATGTTTCCGTATTTGAGATGTTATAATACTGAGGAGGGTAAAATGGATAGTTTCGCTAGAGAAGAGTATCATGTGCAAAATTATAATAAGAATAATCCACGTGTCCAATGTTGATCCACCCTTATGGTTATTTAAGGCATAATCATTGAGGCTTTGAACTTAATGCAGTTCAGCTGGCATCATAATTCTCCAGGGTGTCAGCTGTGACCACTGAGTCTCCAATCAGGTTAGATTATTCTTTATTTAACGTTATTCTCAGCATTTTCTATTTTATTCTCTCTCTTTCTCTTTTCTTCATATCTTAGCTTTGTGTTTGGGAAATCACTGCTCTTTATGTCAATCCAGCAAAAAGATTTTGTGGTGCTTACATTAAATAATATCTTAAAAGCAGTTTATATTTATATATATTTATTAATCCTGAGAATAATACAGTACACAGGATTGAGTTATTTGAATTAAATTTGTCAAAAGTGGTGTAATGCAAAGAGTTCCCTAAAACCTCTGAAAGGAGTAATTTTCCTTGTTGCCATAGAAATGAGGAGTTCCTTGTTCTTTGGTCCTCACTCAGATCGCGCTACTTTTGTTTAATTACAATAAAATAGTAACCACTAATCAAAAGATCCTTTGTTCTGTTTAGAATTCAAACTTTTCTCTTGAACAGATTTACCTGCCTTTCTAGGATTACTTTGTAATAGCAGAGCCAGAAACTGGCAACATGATAGCCTGAAATGAAAAGAAAAATGTGTACCATGTGCAAGAAGCCTATAATAAAACTTTAGGATTTTCTATTGATTTTTTTTTTTTTACTGCCCCAGCTCTGCTGTATTCATTTCATAAATTTTTTTTTCCACTCCACACTGGTCACTTTAAGCTTGATTTCATTCAGAATTACTTGAAAGCACATGCTTCTATTGAAATTTAATTTGCGAAATGGACAATTGGGAATCCTCATACATTCTATCAAGAGAAGCCATCCCTACACCACACACACACACACACACACACACACACACACACACACACACACACACACACACACACACCTTCACCCTGGCAGCATTGCAGTGCACAAGAGTAAGTTATTAGAATTAAAAAGTATCTTAATGCAAACACCCACAATTGCATACACTCACGCACTTCTATTCATTTAAAAACTAAAAGAAGAAAAGATAAAGAACTGGAAAATAGAAAGGATAATTGGAATAATAATACATATTCCACGACTACTCTGTCTCAGATTTCTTGTTTATTAACATTAAGTTGAGAATGATACCCTGTGAAGATGATTCAGCCGTTTAATAATTTCAAAACTTTGGTTTTTTCCCTCGAGTTCACTTCCATTGCTGCTTCTCCTTCAATCGATGATTTCCTGGTAATACCAGCAGAAGCAAAATCTCTCTTCCCTCTGCTAGGGAAGAGAGATTTTCAAGGAAAGCCAGGGCTGTTTCACTTGTTCTTTGCTATGGTTAATGCCATCAGTGGGTGGTCATGCCTGCTCTGTTCTTGAACAAAGGACTTCCTTCTCAGGAGCAGCAGGGATAA
>NW_006797999.1:1818972-1831766 GCF_000442215.2 Lipotes vexillifer | reverse complement strand
GTATCACAAATGAACATAGCCTGCTAAAGGGAAAGAGGAAGGGAAAAGAAAACATTCAAGAACATCCACATGAAAAACGGCATCGCAGAGGAACAATAAATGGGCAAAGATGCAACTTGTCAGAGAAGACAATGCTTTAGAAATAGTCTCTCCATTTAGTATAAAATCTGAGTGTTGAGATATATGTGTATGTATGTGTGTGTGTGTGTATATATATATATATATATATATATATATATATATGTTTGTTTTTTTAAGTAGTATAGGATATCTCTCCTAAACTCTCTCTCCATTTGTAGTACAGCATTGATGGAAATGTTCTAAAACTGGGTTGACTGATGGGTGTAAAATTCTGTAGATTTATTTTAAATTGTTGAATTTATGAATTTGAATTTTAAAATCACAAACCTTATAGTACATAAATGATATCTACGTAAAAGTGTTTAAAAAGTAGCTCATATCTTCATAGTTCTTCACAGTTTAAAAAATTCTTCCAAATATTTAATGCCATAGGAGAATACTTAGGACACGATGATACATAAAAAATAGCAAAACAAAACAATACAGTGTGAGCTGAATTGTGACTCTATTTGTACAAGAAAAAAAGGCCAGGAAAGAAAGCAACAAAAACACCTCTGGGCATGTGTGGATTATGGATGGTTTTTGTTTTTTCCTTTTCCTGGTTTTCTTTATTTTTCTGTAGTTCTGTTTCTCCCAGTTTTTATACTGCACGTGCATTTTTTTATGACAAAAATTTTTTTAATATAATGAGAAAGTTTTTGGTCAGTACCTATCAGAATTGCTTATGTGGATGAGCTGTGACTCAGTATCTCGTTTCTCTGGATGTATCCTGTAGAAATAGTTATATAAGTGATTGCAAAGCAGAAGTACTCAGTGGACACTAGAAGCAAAGTAAATGTCCATCAGAAGGGGATTCATGCTATGTAATAATACTACTCAGTTATTGTTTTAAAAGTATATTATGTAAGATATATTGTGTATATAAACAAGAGTGTGTGTGAGTTGTACGCACACACACACTTGTGTATAGATATATACACACTAACTTGAAAAGACACCTATGCGCTATTGTGGAGTGGATAAAAAGGTACTTTGCCAAACTAAGTATGAAGATTGATTTCATTTTCTAAAAATCTGTGTGTGTGTGTGTGTGTCTACGCAAGCTTATGCTATATAAGTTTATGAGTGTCTTTATTCTTTTAATTTTGAGCCCCCATTTCACCAGATGGTAGAAACTCTTCAGATGGATATAGTCAAATCAGGGTTTCTTATCAATTTCCTAATCTCATCCTAGGAATATGATTATATTAATGTCATATCATGGTGAGTGCTATGGATTGAATTACCCCCTCAAAATCCCATATGTTGAAGACCTAATCCCAATGTGATGGTATTTGGAGATGAGGCTTTGGGGAGATATTGAGGTTAGATGGGGTCATGAGGGTAGAGCTCTCCTGATGGGATTAGTGCCCTTATAGGAGGAAGAAGAGACACCAGAGTTCTCTCTGTATTGTGGGGACACAGCAAGAAGGCAACTGTCTGGAAGACTGGGGGCCAAGAGGAGGGTCCTCACCAGGAACCCAATCACTGGCACTTTGATCTTGGACTTCCTGGCCTGCAGAGCTGTGAGAAATAAATGTCTGTTGTTAAGCCACCCAATCTGTGGTGTTTTGTTGTAACAACCCAGTAGAGATTTTGGTATCAAGAGATAGATAGGGTGCAGCTGTAACAAATATCTAAACGTGTGGAAGCGGCTTTGGAGCTGGGTATTGGGTGGAGGCTGGAGGAGTTCTGAGTTGCATCCATGCTAGAAATATGAATGTTAAAATCGATAGGAGTGAGGTCTCACATGGAAATGAGGAACATGTTAGTGGAAACTGGAGGAAAGGTGATCCTTGTTATGGAGTGGCAGAAAGCTTGGCTGAACTGTGTTCTCATGTTTTGTGGAAGGTAGAACTTCTGAATGATGAAATTGGATATTTAACTAAGGAGACTTCTAAGCAAAGTGTTGCAGTATCATCTTGGTTCCTTCCAGTGCTTAGAGAGAAATGCTAAAGGAGAGTGATAAATTGAGTAAGGAATTGTTAGGCAGAAAGCGATCAGAACTTGAAGATTTGGGAAATACTCAGCCTCCCCATAAGGCAAAGAATGAGAAAGCTCGTTCTGAAGGGGCCACTAAGGGTGTAGCTGAACAATCATTTGATAAAGAAACCATGGGTGCGAATGAAGGCCTTAGTCAGCCATTTCAACAGAAGCCAGGAATAGAGTCGGGGTTATACCAGTTTAAACTAACTGGACAGAAAAAGTGAGATAAGATGAAAGAAGACTGTCGGACTTCTTATATCCTACACTACTGGAATACAGAGCCGTTGGTCTAGAAACCTGCACTGTTCTTCAAGAAAAGGGAAAAAGGACGCTGAAAGCAATTCAGAGATCATCAGGGCCGCCGCCTAGGTTTCTACAGGCCAGAGGGCATCTGTGTGAAGCGCTGGGGACAGGGCTACCCAGAGCCTTGGGGGTGCAACCACCACCCAGCAGAGCTGTGGAACCCAACCGCTGCCCCCGTGGGTCTGGGAGGGAGACCATCCAACCACAGAGGATTATTCCTGAGCCTTAAGATCTGGTGGAATTTGCCTTAATGAGTTTTGGACTTGCTTAGGACCCATCACTCCTTTCTTCTTTCTTATTTTCCCCTTTTGGAAAGGGGCTGTCTATCCTGTGCCTGACCCACAATTGTATTTTTGAAAGTGTGTAAATAACTTGTCTGGTTTCACAGGTTCACAGCTGGAGAGAATTTTGCCTCAGAATAAATCCTCAAGTCTCACCCATATCTGATTTAGATGATATTTATTTAATTTATTTTTTTATACAGCAGGTTCTTATTAGTCATGAATTCTGTACACATCAGTGTATACATGTCAATCCCAATCGCCCAATTCATCACACCACCACCCGCAGCCGCACCCGGGTGTCCATACGTTTGTTCTCTACATCTGTCTCCCAACTTCTGCCCTGCAAACGGGTTCATCTGTACCCTTTTTCCAGGTTCCACATACATGCGTTAATATACGATATATTTTTTTTTGTCTTTGTGACTTACTTCACTCTGTATGACACTCTCTAGATCCATCCACGTCTCAACAAATGACCCAATTTTGTTCCTTTTTATGGCTGAGTAATACTGCATTGTATATATGTACCACATCTTCTTTATACATTCCTCTGTCGATGGACACTTGGGTTGCCTCCATGACCTGGCTATTGTAAATAGTGCTGCAGTGAACGTTGGGGTGCATGTGTCTTTTTGAATTATGGTTTTCTCTGGGTATGTGCCCCGTAGTGGGATTGCTGGGTCGTATGGTAGTTCTATTTTTAGTTTTTTGAGGAACCTCCATACTGTTCTCCATAGTGGCTGTATCACTTTACATTCCCACCAACAGTGCAAGGGGGTTCCCTTTTCTCCACACCCTCACCAGCATTTGTTGTTTGTAGATTTTTCTGATGATGCCCATTCTAACTGGTGTGAGGTGATACCTCACTGTAGTTTTGATTTGCATTTCTCTAATAATTAGTGATGTTGAGCAGCTTTTCATGTGTTTCTTGGCCATCTGTATGTCTTCTTTGGAGAAATGTCTATTTAGGCCTTCTGCTTATTTTTGGATCGGGTTGTTTGTTTTTTTAATATTGAGCTGCATGAGATGTTTATATATTTTGGAGATTAATCCTTTGTCCGTTGATTCATTTGCAAATATTTTCTCCCATTCTGAGGGTTGTCTTTTCATCTTGTTTATGGTTTCCTTTTCTGTGCAAAAGCTTTTAAGTTTCATTAAGTCCCATTTGTTTATTTTTGTTTTTATTTCCATTACTCCAGGAGGTGGATCAAAAAAGATCTTGCTGTGATTTATGTGAAAGACTGTGCTTCCCTATGTTTTCCTCTAAGAGTTTAATAGCGTCCGGTCTTACATTTAGGTCTCGAATCCATTTTGAGTTTATTTTTGTGTATGGTGTTAGGGAGTGTTCTAACTTCATTCTTTTACGTGTAGCTGTCCAGTTTTCCCAGCACCACTTATTGAAGAGACTGTCTTTTCTCCATTGTATATCCTTGCCTCCTTTGTCATAGAGTAGTTGACCATAGGTGCATGGGTTTACCTCTGGGCTTTCTATCCTGTTCTGCTGATCTGTGTTTCTGTTTTTGTGCCAGTACCATACTGTCTTGGTGACTGTAGCTTTGTAGTATAGTCTGAAGTCAGGGAGTCTGATTCCTCCAGCTCCGTTTTTTTCCCTTAAGACTGCTTTGGCTATTCGGGGTCTTCTGTGTCTCCATACAGATTTTAAGATGTTTTTTGTTCTAGTTCCGTAAAAAATGTCATTGGTAATTTGATAGGGATTGCACTGAGTCTGTAGATTGCTTTGGGTAGTGTAGTCATTTTCACAGTATTGATTCTTCCAGTTCAAGAACATGGTATATCTCTCCATCTGTTGGTATCACTTTGATTTCTTTCATCAGTGTCGTATAGTTTTCTGCATACACGTCTTTTGTCTCCTTAGGTAGGTTTATTCCTAGGTATTTTATTCTTTTTGTTGCAGTGCTAAATGGGAGTGTTTCCTTAATTTCTCTTTCAGATTTTTCATCATTAGTGTATAAGAATGCAAGAGATTTCTGTGCATTAATTTTGTATCCTGCAACTTTACCAAATTCATTGATGAGCTCTAGTGGTTCTCTGGTGGCATCTTTAGGATTCTCTGTGTATAGCATCATGTCATCTGCAAACAGTGACAGTTTTACTTCTTCTTTTCCAATTTGTATTCCTTTTATTTCTTTTTCTTCTCTGATTGCCGTGGCTAGGACTTCCAAAACTATGTTGAACAATAGTGGTGAGAGTGGACGTCCTTGTCTTGTTCCTGATCTTAGAGGAAATGCTTTCAGTTTTTCATCATTCAGAATGATGGTTGCTGTGAGTCTGTTGTATATGACCTTTATTATGTTGAGGTAGGTTCCCTCTACGCCCACTTTCTGGAGAGTTTTTATCATAAATGGGTGTTGAATTTTGTCAAAAGCTTTTTCTGCATCTACTGAGATAATCATATGGTTTTTATTCTTCAGTTTGTTAATATGGTGTATCACATTGATTGATTTGTGTCTGTTGAAGAATCCTTGCATCCCTGGGATAAATATCACTTGATCATGGTGTATGGTCCTTTTAATGTGTTGTTGGATTCTGTTTGCTAGTATTTTGTTGAGGATTTTTGCATCTATATTCATCAGTGATATTGGTCTGTAATTTTCTTTTTTTTGTAGTATCTTTGTCTGGTTTTGGTATCAGGGTGATGGTGGCCTCATAGAGTGAGTTTGGGAGTGTTCTTTCCTCTGCAATTTTTTGGAAGAGTTTCAGAAGGATGGGTGTTGCCTCTTCTCTAAATGTTTGATAGAATTCACCTGTGAAGCCATCTGGTCCTGGACTTTTGTTTGTTGGAAGATTTTTAATCGCAGTTTCAATTTCATTACTTGTGATTGGTCTGTTCATATTTTCTGTCTCTACCTGGTTCAGTCTTGGAAGGTTATACCTTTCTAAGAATTTGTCCATTTCGTCCAGGTTGTTCATTTTATTGGCATAGAGTTGCTTGTAGTAGTCTCTTAGGATGCTTTGTATTTCTGCAGTGTCTCTTGTAATGTCTTTTTCATTTCTAATTTTATCGATTTGAGTCCTCTCCCTCTTTTTCTTGATGAGTCTGGCTAATGGTTTTTCAATTTTGTTTATCTTCTCAAAGAACCAGCTTTTAGTTTTATTGATCTTGCTATTGCTTTCTTTGCTTCTCTGTCATTTATTTCTGCTCTGATCTTTATGATTTCTTTCCTTCTGCTAACTTTGGATTTTGTTTGTTCTTCCTTCTCTAGTTCCTTTAGGTGTAAGGTTAGGTTGTTCATTTGAGATTCTTCTTGTTTGTTCAGATAGTCTTGTATAGCTATAAACTTCCCTCTTAGAACTGCTTTTGCTGCATCCCATAGGTTTTGGTTCATCGTGTTCTCATTGTAATTTGCCTGTAGGTATTTTTTTTTTTTTTTATAGTTACTACCTTAGCTTTTAAGTTAAATTGGGTCCCATTTGTTTATTTTTGCTTTTGTTTCTTTTGCCTTAGGAGACAGATCCAGAAACAGATGGCTATGATTTATGTTAAAGAGTTTTCTGCCTATATTCTCTACTGGGAGTTTTATAGTTTCTGGACTTATATTTAGAACTTTAATGATTTTTAGTTTATTTTTGTAAATAGTATGAGAAAATGTTCTAAATCATTTTTTTACATGTAGCTGTCCAGTTTTCCCAGCACCATTTATTGAAAAGACTGTCTTTTCTTCATTGTGGATTCTTGCCTCTTTTGTTGTGGGTTAATTGACTATAAGTACATGGTTTTATTTCTGCATTCTCCATTCTGTTCCATTGATACGTGTGTCTCTTTTTGTACCAATACTATACTATTTTGATTACTGTAGCTTTATAGTATAGTCTGAAGTCAGGGACCATATTTCCTCCAGCTCTGTTCTTCTTTCTCAAGATTTTCTGGCTCTTTGGGTTATATTTTTCTTTCTATACAAATTTTAAAATTATTTGTTCCAGTTCTCTGAAAAATGCCATTGGTATTTTGATAAGGATTGCACTGAATTTCTAGATTGCCTTGGGTAGTATTGTCATTTTAACAATATTAATGCTTCTAATTCATGAGCACAACATATATTTTCATATGTTTGCATTATCTTCAATTTCTTTCATCAGTATCCTATAATTTTCTAAGTACAGGTCTTTTACCTCTTTAGTTAGACTTATTCCTAGGTATTTTATTCCTTTTGATGTAATTGTAAATGAAACTGTTTTCTTAATTTCTCTGATATTTTGTTGTTAGTATACATGACAGATTTCTGTATATTTTGTATTCTTCAATTTTACTGAATTCATTGATGAGTTCTTGTAGTTTTTTGGTGGTGTCCCAAGGATTTTTTATGTATAGTATCATGCCACCTGTGAACAGTGACACTTTTATTTTTCCTTTCAAATTTGGATTTCCTTTATTTCTTTTTCTTGTCTGATTGATGTGGCTAGGGCTTCCAACACTCTGTTGAAGAAAAGTGGCAAGAGTGGGCATCCTTGTCTTGTTCCTGATCTTAGAGGAAATGCTTTCAGCATTTCATAGTGTTGTGGTCAGAAAAGATGCTTGATATGATTTCAATGTTCTTAAATTTACCGAGGCTTGATTTGTGACCCAAGATGTGATCTATCCTGGAGAAAGTTCCTTGCGCACTTGAGAAGCAAGTGTAATCTGCTGTTTTTGGACGGAATGTCCTATAAATATCAATTAAATCTATCTGGTCTGTTGTGTCATTTAAAGCTTCTGTTTCCTTATTCATGTTCATGTTGGATGATCTGTCCGTTGGCGTAAGTGAGGTGTTAAAGTCCCCCACTATTACTGTGTTACTGTTGATTTCCTCTTTTATAGCTGTTAGCAGTTGCCTTACGTATTGAGGTGCTCCTATGTTGGGTGCATACGTATTTATTATTGTTATAGCTTCTTCTTGCATTGATCCCTGATCATTATGTAGTGTCCTTCCTTGTCTCTTGTAACATCCTTCATTTTAAACTCTATTTTGTCTGATATGGGTATTGCTACTCCAGCTTTCTTTTGATTTCCATTTGCATGTACTGTCTTTTTCCATCCCCTCACTTTCAGCTTCTGTATGTGCCCCTAAGTCTGAAGCGGGTCTCTTGTAGACAGCATATATGTGGGTCTTGTTTTTCTATCCATTCAGCAAGCCTATGTCTTTTGGTTGGAGCATTTAATCCATTCACGTTTAAGGTAGTTATCAATATGTATGTTCCTATGACCATTTTCTTAATTGTTTTGGGTTTGTTTTTGTAGGTCCTTTTCTTCTTTTGTGTTTCCCACTTAGAGAAGTTCCTTTAGCATTTGTTGTAGAGCTGGTTTGGTGGTGCTGAATTCTCTTAGCTTTTGCTTGTCTGTAAAGCTTTTGATTTCTCCATCGAATCTGAATGAGATCCTTGCAGGGTAGGGTAATCTTGGTTGTAGGTTCTTCCCTTTCATCACTTTAAGTATATCATGCCACTCCCTTCTGGCTTGCAGAGTTTCTGCTGAGAAATCAGCTGTTAACCTTATGGGAGCTCCCTTGTATGTTATTTGTCATTTTTCCCTTGCTGCTTTCAATAATTTTTCTTTGTCTTTAATTTCTGCCAATTTGTTTACTATGTGTCTCGGCGTGTTTCTCCTTGGGTTTATCCTGTATGGGACTCTCTGCGCTTCCTGGACTTGGGTGGCTGTTTCCTTTCCCATGTTAGGGAAGTTTTCGACTATAATCTCTTCAAATATTTTCTCTGGTCCTTTCTCTCTCTTCTCCTTCTGGGACCCCTCCAGTGCGAATGTTGTTGGCGTTTAATGT
Organism: Lipotes vexillifer; assembly: GCF_000442215.2. NCBI lineage: Eukaryota > Metazoa > Chordata > Mammalia > Artiodactyla > Lipotidae > Lipotes > Lipotes vexillifer. The sequence continues at coordinate 1,823,302 of NW_006797999.1, read as the reverse complement.
TGTCCCAGAGGTCACTTAGGCTGTCTTCATTTCTTTTCCTTCTTTTTTCTTTAATCTGTTCCACAGCAGTGAATTCCACCATTCTGTCTTCCAGGTCACTTCTCCGTTCTTCTGCCTCAGTTATTCTGCTATTGATTCCTTCTAGTGTAGTTTTCATTTCAGTTATTGTATTGTTCATCTCTGTTTGTTTGTTCTTTCATTCTTCTAGGTCTTTGTTAAACATTTCTTGCATCTTCTCGATCTTTGCCTCCATTCTTTTTCCGAGGTCCTGGATCATCTTCACTATCATTATTCTGGGTTCTTTTTCTGGAAGGTTGCCTGTCTCCACTTCATTTAGTTGTTTTTCTGCGGTTTTATCTTTTTCCTTCATCTGGTACATAGCCCTCTGCCTTTTCATCTTGTCTCTCTTCCTGTGAATGTGGTTTTTGTTCCAGAGGCTGCAGGATTGTAGTTCTTGCTCCTGCTGTCTGCCCTCTGGTGGATGAGGCTATCTAAGAGGCTTGATGGGAGGGACTGGTGGTGGGTAGAGCTGACTGTTGCTCTGGTGGGCAGAGCTCAGTAAAACTTTAATCTGCTTGTCTGCTGATGGGTGGGGCTGGGTTCCCTCCCTGTTGGTTGTTTGGCCTGAGGCGACCCAACACAGGAGCCTACCTGGGCTCTTTGGTGGGGCTAATGACAGACTCTGGGAGGGCTCGCACCAAGGAATACTTCCCAGAACTTCTGCTGCCAGTGTCCTTGTCCCCACAGTGAGCCACAGCCACACCCTGCCTCTGCAGGAGACCTTCCAACAGTAGCAGGTAGGTCTGGCTCAGTCTCCTATGGGGTCACTGCTCCTTCCCGTGGGTCCCGATGCGCACACTACTCTGTGTGTGCCCTCCAAGAGTGGAGTCTCTGTTTCCCCCAGTCCTGTCAAAGTCCTGCAGTCAAATCCTGCGAGCCTTCAAAGTCTGATTCTCTAGGAATTCCTCCACCTCTTGCTGGAGCCCCAGCTTCAGAAGCCTGACATGGGGCTCAGAACCTTCACTCCAGTGGGTGGACTTCTGTGGTATAAGTGTTCTCCAATCTGTGAGTCACCCACCCAGCAGTTATGGGATTTGATTTTACTGTGATTGCGCCCCTCCTACCATCTCATTGTGGCTTCTCCTTTGTCTTTGGATGTGGGGTATCTTTTTTGGTGAGTTCCAGTGTCTTCCTGTCGATGAGTGTTCAGCAGTTAGTTGTGATTCTGGCGTTCTCGCAAGAGGGAGTGAGAGCACGTCTTTCTACTCCGCCATCTTGGTTCAGGCCCAAAGATACTGAGTTTTAACTTTTTTTCCTGTGTGCACAGTCTAGTTTTACTTGCTCATAGGGTGCTGCATGCAAAGGCTTTCACCCAGCCTTTCAGACCAGAGTTCTTCATGTAATGTGGCTGTGCCAGCACCTCACACCATGAGCAGAAGCGCCGTGCGAGACACTGCAATTCAGGATGGAGGCGACGGGCCGTGTGCGGAGACGCTGCACCGGGCTCCTGCTTTAGATGATTTTAAATGAAAAGTTAGACTTCAGAATTGATGCTAGAGCAGTTAAGGTTTTTGAGGCTGTTGGGGAGGAATGAATGTATTTTTGGATGTGAGAGAGACATGAATAGGGGGGCAGGAGCAAAATGCTGTGGACTGAATTACATCCACCCAGAATTCCCGTGTTGAAGCCCTAACCCCCAATGTGATGGTATTTGGAGGTAGGACCTTTGGGGAGATAATTAGCTTTAGGTGCAGTTAGGGTGTGGGGCCCTCATAGTGGAATTAAGGCCCTTCTGAGAAGGAGAAGAGACACCAGGACACCCTCTCCACCATGTGGGAACACAGGTGGCCACCTGCCAGCCAGGAAGAGGGCCGTCTTCAGGAACCAGATTGGCTGGCACCTTGGTCTTGGACTTCCAGTCTCCGGAACGCCGAGAAACAAATGTCTGTTGTTTAAGCCCCCCAGTGTGTGGTATTTTCTTATCATAGTCTGAGCTAACCAAGACAGTGAGAAACATCTGGTCTTCTTTCACGCTTTGCACATTGAAACCTATCAGTACCTTTGTTTGTGAGTTTGTTACAATCGCTGTGGCCTCGTAAGTCCGTACTAACCACAAGAGCTTTAAAATTCTAGCCCTCTCTCAGGGATTTCCACGACCCTGCGATGTACAGAAAGTGTATGGCTGCCCCGTTAGGACGCACTAGGTGTGGGAGGCTTGGGGGCCAGGATCTGTCGTCTCTGTGGAGTTGCCTCAGTTGTCTCATCCGCCTAAGCACCCTCCCCCCATCCACCTCCACAGTGCTGGGAAAAGGGGAAACTGGTGCTGCTCTTGGGTCCATCTTTTGCTCCCGTTATTGCATCCAACTTGGAAGGGGCCAGCACTGAGCAGAGTCCCTTCTCAACACAAGCAGCCCTTCGCCTATCTTTCTTCTACTCCGGTTAGGCATTAGTAGTCAAGTGCCATGGGGTTGGGAAGGGTGGGTGCTAGAAAATCCAGCTCTGAATACTCAAGAATTCTTCTGGAACCTTTCTGTTTCTTGCATAAGTCTAAGCTGTTGAAACTCAAAGATCAAGAGTTTTATTTATTTATATTCTACTTCTGTGTTAACAGCTTTTTCCTAAGGTACTATGTACTCATAGGGTGTGGAGAAAGATACAAGACAAAAAGTCAGTGGTGGTGATGGTTAGGAACCTTGATTAATATTTCAAAATATTACTCTGGTACAGCTGGTATCTTTATTATTTTTTAAGATTGTTTTTGATGTGGACCATTTTTGGAGTCTTTATTTAAAGAATTCGTTACAATACTGCTTCTGTTTTTATGTTTTGCTCTTTTGGCTGCGAGGCATGTGGGATCGTAGCTCCCCAACCAGGGACTGAACTCGCACCCCCTGCATTCGAAGGCAAAGTCTTAACCACCGGACCGCCAGGGAAGCCCCTAACTGGTTATCTTTAGGACTACTATTAGAGAGGGGAAATAAATTACTTTATATAATTCTATAATATTTTAAAATAATAATAATCCATTTTAAATAAAAAATTAACCACTTCTATAAGTTTGATATGTATCTTTGTTCTTGGACAAGGAAGAAAAATGGGAGGCAAGCATGTAATGAACGTCTTCAGTGTGTAAGGCATGTGCTGGGAAGGAAGCTATTAAAAATGTCATAATAATGCCTAGTGTTTCTCTAAGCCCTTATTGACTAAAAAGCATTTCCAAGGTTACTTTTTTGATTGACTTCTCCATTGAAAAAGTTTGTGTCCATCCTTTCATTTCCAGAGACACCTCCTTCATCCTGGTCTTAATGGCGTCATATTTCAGTGACTGCCTATCCTTCCCTGTTACTATTTATTCTCTCCAGTACAAGCTTCACGCCAGTTAATTTTACTAAAATAATGCTTGGATCATATAATCACCAGGGCCTTAGAATTGAAAGAGCCTCACATAGTTCAGGAATCTCTTCTAAAGGATCCCTGGCACATGATTTCCCAGCCTTTCCTTGAACTGTTGGATAAGGGATTAGCTGCTTTATGAGGCAGCTTGTCCTATTTTTAGCCAGCTTAAAGTGCTGGAAAGTTCCTTCTTGTTGCTCTACTGAAGGCCTCCCTTTAACTTCCGTTAAAATGAGTCCATTCTTTCTTTTAAATGACAGTCGTTCCACAAAAATAAGAATGTCTGTCTTTCCACCTCAATTCTTCTCTCCACCAGGCTGGGCATCCCCAGTTCCTTCCTTGTTTTATTCATTAATGTATCTCTGAGACTACAACAATTCTTGACACACAGCAAGCATTCAACACCTATTTGTTTCCTGACTTAATGAATGGTTAAAATGCCCCGTCATCACAGTATTGCTTTGGTTCCAGTTTTATAATCTGTAAAGGAAGGCCTCAATACATATCCTCCATCTGGTAGGTGATCTGTAGTAACTCCTGCAATGATGTAACATCTGTTTCTCTCTTCTTTTAGCTTCACAGAAATGTCAAATATGTCTCTGCCGAGGTATTTTTAAATCTGTAAGTTTATTCCCTCTCTTTGGTTTTGTATCTTTTGTTTTTCAACAGCCTCCAGCATTACAGTATAAATATCTTAAATGAATACGTGCCATCTTATTTATCTCCTATATTTGAAACGTGTACCGTGCCTTTTGAGTTTTTCCCCACAGGGTGTGAAAAGTTCCAGTATTCATTAGTGTTCATATATAATTAGTCCGTCACTAGGATGAAGCAATGCGCCTTTATCAATATGTTCACTTATATCATTAGTAAAGATACTCAATTACACAATTTATAAAGCACACATGTAAAGGAATAGAATAGAATAAAGAGGCAT
>NW_006797999.1:1817862-1818862 GCF_000442215.2 Lipotes vexillifer | reverse complement strand
GCATTCCTGATGAAATCAGTCTTGATTACTACCTACTTTTGTTTATTTATCCTGCTGTCTATAGACTTTTTTTTTTTACCTCCAAGATGATAAAACCAAAAGAGCTGAGGAAGTAGTAAGTCAGTTAATTCTTCTCTGGTCAAAGGTGTATAGGCTATGAAGATCGAAGCTACAAACTAAATTATATGTGACTTTAAATCATATCCACACCCAATTATCACAAATAATGAAGAATTTTCTGTAGTTGAATTTCTTAACAATTATTATTCAGAGGCAGCTATTTCAGATTCTCTGTAAATATTTAATGGAGTGTTGCAACTATGTTAGTTATTCAACAATAGAATCTTTAAAAGAAAAATATAAAGTCAAATGTCTGAGGAAATGGTTTTAAAATGTTATGCATCTTTGAAATCCGTGTCCCTCATACCAATTGCCATTGTCAGTATGGTTTCAAACTTTCTGTCTTAAATCAGTGTCTATTTTTATAGTGCCCTTTTAGGCATCCAGATTACTCTCTTAAGTAAAACACTTGGAAAACACATTTCCTGCTTACATACGTAAACGGATTAAACATCTAGAGTATTCTGCTTTAAAGAAAATTCTTCTTGGCATTCCTTAAGAAGGAAGGGAGAGAGAGAACAGTGGGATTTTCACATCTGTTAAATAATCATTAGCATGTAAGGTTGAATTCTCTCTCCTTTTTCAACTTAAGACCAGCTGTTGGAGTAAACTTGAAGGGCCCCTTAATTATTGCATATTTCAATCGCTTGTAGGCGATTCAGTTACCTAGTTCCACCACTCTGATCAAAGGCACTCCTTTACTCTGTACACCATTGTTATGGAAAGCATTCCTCATTTGATTGTTCTGCTTCTGAAATGTTCTATAAAAGGTCAGACAGGGTGTCTTTCTCTGATTTCATCATGCCTCTGAGAATAACCTCTGCTACCAGTTGTGTGTTCCTCTGGTGGGTGCTAAGATTCCCCGGGGCCTCTTTCCCTG
>NW_006797999.1:1803958-1817805 GCF_000442215.2 Lipotes vexillifer | reverse complement strand
CCCCGGGGCCTCTTTCCCTGGCCTTTGTACATGATTGCTTTTGTCACTTCTGTTGCTGAGTCAGGGATGTTTCAGTGCCCATATGATCTCTGGAGTCAGTGAAAAGCAAATTCAGGGAAGTGGACAGATTCTCTGTCTGCAACGTGATTTGCTCGCGTTGTCAGAAACACGTTTGCCCGGAGTTGTGCATCCCAATCAAAGGCTTTAATTACATGGAAGGTTTTCTCACTGTTGTTGTGCTTCCTGAGTTTTTGTAACCGTGGAATAAAGTCTTAACCTGGCATAACACCCAGCTCAGGAAATGACCAAAATGAAGCCAATGCAGAGAACACTGGCCCTTCCAGGAAACATGGTATGAATGATTGAAGATGAAAATCGCATCTCGACTACCTCCAGATAGATCACAGCACTGATTATCGTGCTGGTGTTGTGTTTATTGTTTCTTTCTCCCAGACCATAATGTACTGAGTCAAACTGGCAGCCTCTACAGCCAGCCCATGAGCCCTTGAATTCGGCCAAGGGGGTGCTCTCCGTTTGTAGGTACCAATGTAGAGTGACAAAGACGACATATTCTGTCTGGAATACGCTTTCATTCTGCACAGTTATCAAATTTTGGATCTAAAGCTGTTTTTCTAAAATAGTGGATGTCAGAATTTTCTTTGAACTCCCTTTATAGCAGATGTACAGTAAACTGCTTACCTGGACACTGTTCTTTTCTATCCTATGTCACTACTTTCAAAATTAGATTTATTGGTATATATTGTGACATATTTTAAGACTTAGAAATACCGTATTCTTCTTTACCGTGAGGAAAGGGGTGTTTTTTCCTCTAAAGATGTATAAGAGAAATAAAGCATACCTTACTTCGTACCACAAAGGGTATGTGGGAAGGGAAATAAAATAATAACTTTTAAATAAAGAGGTAAGTATAAGAGACACAGTCTAGTCTGTGCCCTTAAAATCTAATTTTTGGTAGTAGAGCTTAGAGTGGAGGTTGCTTTTAAAGGTTCTTCCCTCTTTGTGTTGATGGAATGACTTGTAAGTTAAAATTTTGAGTAGGTTGGCTCTATAGTCAACCTAGGATCAGAATCCAACACGATCCTATCGTCTCTACGGCTAACGTGTTAGTCGCCACCATCTCTCACCCAGATTCTGCAGAAGATTCTATCTGCAGGGGGTCCCTTGACACCGCCTCCCTATCTGTAGTCAAGACAGTGGCCTGAGTGATTCTTTTAAAATGTAACTTATCGCCTCACAGCGCTCCCCAGCTCCCTCTTTCACTCCCTCTTTCGCTCGGAGTAAGGGCTCATCTTGCTAATGGCTCACACCGTCCCATGTGGTGTGGCCTCCTGCTGTCACTGAGCCCCTCTCCTGCTCCGCTGCCCCCATGGTTGTACCTCTCTGGGCACGTTGATCCTCCTTTCTGGTCCTGGGGTACACCAGGCATGCCTTTGTACTACTTTGTCCTTCTTTGGAACCCTTCAACCAGATTTCTCCCCGTTGAACTCTCTCATCTCCTTCATTCAGTCTTTGCTCAATGAGGCTAACCCGACACCCCTACCCTAGCTTACTCTTTTTTTTCTAAAGCACTTATTGCCTTCTAAGTTACCATATGCTTTACCTTGCAATTATATTTTTTATTTGCTGTCTTCCCACAAAAGAATGGAACCCTCAGAAAGACAGGTTTACTCTGTTTTGTTCACAGAGGTAAAACCCAAATGCCCAGAACGGCGCCTGACAGGCGTACACAGGAACGACTCAGAACTACTTCTTGAGAGAATGAATTGAATCAGGAGAACGAGTGATGTTGGGGAATTGGTTTTAAGGGAATGATATGAATTCAGTGTGTTGTGTCTCATTGAGTTTTAGAAGTAAGCAGTAGTGCTTGAAAAGACAATAGGGCTATAGGTGCAGCTAGGGGAGACACGTGCACCTAATCCATCAGCAAATCCTGTCAGCTCTACCTTCAAAGGATGTTCAGAATTTACCACTTTTCACCACGTCTACCATATTGCACTCATATAAGCCACCCTCATTTCTCACCTGGACTGGGCTCGTCCTTGCTGGTCACCATGTTTTAAGCTCAACACAGGGAGTTGGAATGCAAGGATCCGGGGAGGAAGAACACCGGGAGCTGCAGGGGAGCGGGAATAATGAATGGAGAGGGAAGTGCAAGGAGGCTGACGAGGCTTAGATCCAGAAGAAGAAAGGAGTGGGAACGAGCAGGGCAGCCTCCCCCTTGAAGCTGTGGGGAGGGCCTTAAGAAGGTCAAGAAAGGCCGAGGACCCGTACCCTCCAGCCCCGACTAAAATCAAAGACACCAACAACACCAAATGTCGGGCAGAAGGCAATGCCGGAGCTCTCATGCGCTGCTGATGAGCAGTTAACTTTGGTCCAAACACCTTGGAGAACGGTTTGATGGCTGTTTCTAAAGTTAAACATCTGGCCTATGACCCAGCAATTGCACCCTTAGGTACTTAACCAAAAAGATATGAAAACATATGTTAGAAAAGACTCATACAAAAATATTTATATGCAGCCTCATTCATAAAAACCTAAAATTGGAAGCAGCTTTAATGTCCATCAACAGAATTGGTTAATGGTATAAAAAGGAATAAACCACTGCTATTCACGACACTTTAAATGCATCTCAGAAACATCCCATTAAGCAAAAGAGGCCAGATGTGACAGAGCACATACTGTATGATTCCAATTACACAGATATATAAAACCCAAGAACACGCACACTATATATATATGATGCCAGACATCAGAGAGTGGCTGTCTAGGGTGGAGGGTTAGGGGAAGAGGAAGAGAGTTATCTGGAAAGGGGCCCAAGGAAACTTTCTGGGTGAAGAAAATGTTCACTGTCTTGTTTTGCACCCAGAAGAAGATAGCCATCTACGAGCCAAGCCGAGGAGAGAGGCCCTCAGAAAGATTCAGTTCTGCTGACACCATGATCTTGGACTTCTAGCCTCTCTAACTATGAGAAAATAAGCTGCTGTTGTTTAAGCCTCACACACACACACACACACACACACACACACACACACACACACACACAAAATTCATACTTAAATATATCTTGTTTTGGGTGATGGTAGATGGGTGTACACAATCGCCAGACTCATGGAACTGAACACTTAAGATCTGTGCACTATATTGTGTGCTAATTATACCTCGATAGAAACATACCTCACGAAAATGTCTGAGCATGTATTGCGAGATTGTGAGATAAACAGGAAGGAAAATGCCAGAACTCAGATGCCACGGCTCAAATCTTAGAAAAGTTAAGACCTCAGTCATTTCCTGAGCTTCATGCATGAGTGATTCGAGTGGAAGATTAGAAGGAGATTAGAGCAGCCACTTTAAGGGATGCGACAGGAAATTAACAAGAGAAAACAAAAGTATTAGCGAGCAGAAGTGAGGGCCGGGCTGGAGCGGACGGTGTGACCAAGCTGCTGTGGAAGCAGGCAGCATGGTTTTGTGATGAAGGGTGAATAAATTTGATAGCCGCTAGTTAGGAGGTCAGGGAGAAAATTGGAGCCTCGGGTATTTGTGTCTTTCTGGAACTCTTCTCAGGAGAGGTGAGGTTTGAACTTTGCCTCAGAGAGTGCAGCGGCAACTTAGAGAGAGTGCGGGTAGAATATATTGCGTTGAACAGAATGTATTATTAAAATTAACTCCACTTGTTTCTTTTTGCTTTCTTTAATTTGATTACTAGAAAATTTTTAATTGTATATATTTAATATATATAACTCACATTCTGTTTCTTTGGACAGTGCTAGCCTTGAAGCATGGAGAGAAGTTAAACTAATTGCCATAGTCGAGGCAGAAGATAATGAAATCCTGGACTCGCGCAATGGCAGGAGGGGGAGGAGCGTTAAAACTCAAGAGATATTTCTTAGGATAGAAATGACGGGCCTGGGTCAGTGATTACATTGGGTGGGGCAAGGATTACGGAGCCAGACGCATCCGAGATTGCTCTAAAATGTCCGATTTGGATAATGTTGGTTGGGATGGGATGCCATGGACCACCTTAGAGAAAACACAGGAAAAAAGAAGCAGTTAGGGGTTTAGGAAGAAAGAGGGTAAATACCACATCTTGAGTTTCAGGCACTTGATTTTAATGTCTGCAAACATGAAAGAAATTAAGACCCAGAGAGGTTACTAACTTTGTCAAAGATCAGTCAGCTAGAAAGTAGTAGAACCAGCATTTAGACCCATACCAGTGGTGGTTCTAAATGATTTAAAACTTTGGGAAGGGCCAGTGAACAAATGATAGTTTGGGTTCTATAAGTAGTGACGGGTGTGCTTATTCTGAGTCCCATTGCGAGAATGTTGTATACCGTAGTTATAGTTTGCTATAAGAACTGACAGACTAGCCAGGAATACAATAATCAGAAATGGCAGGATTCATTTGGAGGTGAATGATTCTTAACTAAGTGCAGGATTACAGAATCTGTGCCATTTTGTACAAACAGCTCCAGATAAATATGTGTAAAGGAGAGCGCCTGTAGTAAACGCTAAATAAGTAATAACTGTTGTTGTGTTTCCTATCTTAGAGGAATAAAGGCTGTGAAGATGAATCTGTATTATAACAAGGACAGGTCCTATACATGGTTTTTTTTTAATATTTAGAAATCATACTTTGTTCTCTTTGCATTTTCTTCTCTTTTAAAATTTGAAGGCTAGGAAAAATTCCAGTTAACTGAGAATTCTAGTTATTCGGGTTGGATTTTCCTGGTAATATGGATATATTTTGGTGATATGATCTATGTTTCAGACAATGTAAACTTCCACTGAAAAGTAACCATAGAAGAAACCATTGGTATGAGCATTTTAAGAATGAGTGTTTTCTTCTGATGTATATAATTAACACACAAGACTGCAAAATCTCAAACAGTATGACATCATTATAAATTGCTGTGAAACCAGAACCAAAGGTCGTTCTGGCACACAGCAACTGGGAATGATGTGACCCGTTTTAAAACAAAGACTCTGTACTGTGGAGTGAGGGGCAGGCTTGCACACAACAGCATATTTTATAAACAGCCATAAACCAAAGATTAGTCTTAAAAGGAGAACACTGTTGTAAAGACAGTTTGTTTATCTATCCAATTGGTCTTTTCAGCCACACATAAGTAGCTGTCAGTCTGGAGGAGCATATATTTAAATGCCAAAGACAGCAGTACAATACTTTAGTGCCCTGCGTCACTTATTACAGCACTGTATAGGTAATCTTGGGCACAGGTCTGCGCTTAATTAGTAAATTAGTATCTTCAGAATCACAATGCCCGTGAATCAATCCAGCAATAGAGTTGACCTTAATGACATTGTCAATGTTGAGAAACCTTACTTATTTTCAGATGGGTGTACCTATTTTCAGTGTCCTGTCTCTTCCTAAATTTTACCAGATTGATATTTCAAACTGATATTTCAATCACTTCTATTTAGAACTAAGTAGAAAAAACAAAATTAGAAGTATTCAGGTTCAAGAAACTTATTTTAGTGGCTTTAAGACGGTAGAAACAGTCGCTCTAGGTTTGATCAAGAGGCTTAGATTCACATACTGACTTAAACTCATTGTTGGTAACTGCCTGATTCAGGATTTTGAGAAATTTGTAGGGCCTTATTGGTGCCCAAGAGTGCCATATATATCAACAGTAGCTGTTAAGGTCACAGACCGCGGGTGGGCGTGCGGGGATGGGAAGGGAAGTAATGAGGGCTTCATATAGCCCAGCTCTAAGGCATGGCTTTGCTGATTCTGCTTAAGTCAGACAGTCATTTTTTTTTTTTTTTTTTAAACTATCATTTACTGATCATCCTCTATCAGTTACAAATTGTGCCAGGTATTATTTCATTGAATTTCATTCTTCTTGAACCTCAAGAGGTAGTAGCTATTAGTCCACATTTTCTACATTAGAAAAATGACACTCAGAGCCTCGAGCCCAAGTTGACCAGACTCCCAAGACATTGCTTAGTTTGTGCACCTCCGTACTGTTGAGATTCGAGTGGCAGGACTCACCTGCATGATGAGATATTTTGGGACACCGTTGACCCTTGCACAAGGTGTGGGGGGTTAGTCCGAGTATAATTTATGGTCTGTGTATGCAGTTCCTAAACATCCACGGATTCAGTAACCACCGACCATGGAGTACTGTAGTATTTACTGCTGGAAAATATATGCATATAAGTGGACCCAAGTGGTTCAAACCTGTTGTTCAGGGGTCAACTGTATAGCCAATAATGTGTGTTACACTCACAATGAACTAAACACTTTTCTGATATTTACAACACAAATGTATCAAATCAATTTAAAATATTAATTTTGAAGACATTTCTGCAAAGCATTTTGACAAGTTTTCAAGTGTATGCCTCTGAATAAAGGTTTAAGTAAGCTTTTTGACGTGGGAATCAAGTCTCTCGACAATATTTTTAGGAGAGCGTCGCAGTAATACAGTAATGATGAAGTTTTGTTTGACACCATCAGAAACAACTGTTTATAAAAAGAAACAGGGATATAATAAAAGAGAAAAGAAATAGTGAAAATCCAGTATATTTGTGTTTTAGCCTAGTTTCGCATATCGATGAATGTCATAAATATTTATGACTTCAACACAGCGTATTTGTTAAAATTTCCGAAGATTGTTCTCAAGGGTTTGAGATGGGTACAAGAGAAACAGAGGAAAAGGACTGCTGAAGCTTTATATCAGAATTGAATTGTTTGTGTGATTTAATATTTAAAAGAAAGTTTATTTATAGTTTACTTCCAGATAGTCCCAAATGTTACAACGTTTTATTTATTAATAAGGAAAAATATTGAGATTCATATTTCACACATCATTGAAATGATTGTACTTAAGCAGAAACTCTTTTCACATTTGTCATTATTTATTACTCCTTATTTTTTAGAGCTGAAAACATCTTGTTTTTTAGTAATAAGAATAGATTAACTACAATAAAAAAACAACTAAAATGAATTCTTCTTGAGGACCTTTAGCTCAATATATTTCCCACTTCATTTCAAGCACAGAAAAGTATTTTAATTCACAAAGAGACTTAGTTTTGAACATGCTTCCTTCTCCATTTATGACTTGAAATGCTTTCTCACAATTTATACAAAGCCCCATAATTTTTTATTACAACAAACTTGACAGTTCAGTTTGGTTATATGAGGCTAGAAATTTACATTCTTTCATATGCCTCTTATCAATCTTTCAAAATGACTTGTCATGTCAAATTGATTCTTGTAACATGTAGATTTCTGTTCTTTTCAGAATTGCAATTTACCACAGCTTTATTATTTATTTATTCATAAATTTATTCTCCATTTTATTCCAGAGAGGATATTCACAGGAAGGATTTACTTAAGGATTTGTTTTCATTTGGTATTGCATTACCTCATGCATTTATTTAGTGCTTTTCTCAACTAAATTGTATTTATGAAACTTCTGCTTTATTAGTTCCTTGCTTTAGAAATGAAGGAGGCATCTTTAAGCAAGTGAATTCTCCCGAGCCACTCTATAAAGAATTATTTAAAATGCTGAAGCATTTCATGGAGCCATTTATAGATGCTATTATGTATTTTAACTCAAACGCATAGTAAAATATATTTTTTTGCCTTTCTGATAATAATTTCAAATGACTCATATAGATAAAACTTTAATTTCAAGTGACAAACGACTATTAATACATCTAAATTTGGTTACATTTTTTTCTTCCTTTTGCTCTTTCTCTTCCTGCCACTGCCCTGGAAACCCTCCCTTCCCACAAGATTTGGTCGTAAGAAAGTAAAAGCTTCTCAGTAAAACTGATTTCAAAAAGGAAAATCTTCACAGTGCAATTCCAGATGGTAAAACGGTTTATTCTGTTCACAGACACAGAGCATGTTTCCTTTTTTAAAATGACGTTACAGATAGGCCCTAAATCTGGCTGTCTTTACCCCATGTTATCTGGCCAACTTCTGCCAAACTTGACACTAACATGAACTTTTTAATTTTTGCTTTTTAGAACTGCAATTTTTACCTTCTAAACAAATGATAAGAAAAAGCCCTCATTACTGAGGAAACAAGTTTATGTTTAAAACTGGTCAACATAAACACGGAGTAAAGTTACATTGAACGCACACACACACACACACACACACACACACACACACACAGGAACACAAATAAAACTGGGGAAGTCTGACTAAGAAAGCTGGATGTATTGATTTTGGAAGATGTCATCACCGGGTGAAACTGAGTAAAGGGTACATGGATGATCTCTATATTGTTTCTTAAAGCTGCATGGGAATCTACAATTGTCTCAAAATTTTCAGTTACCAGAAAACAAAACAAAACAAAACTGATTGGCAAACTTTTTCTTAGAGGGCCAGATGGTAAATATTTGAGGCTTTTGTGAGGACTGGAGGTGCTAATCCATTGTTGTAGTAAAAAAGCAGTCAAATGTAAATGAGTGGGCGTGGCTGTGTTCCTTTGAAATTTTATTTGTAGGAAAGGGCACAGCACACTTGCTCTCTGCGGATCTCAGGTTTAAACAGACACAAGCTTTTAATCTATCTGTTGCTTGCTCCCTTCCAGGGAAAAAAATGGTAACAAAACCTAATTATATATTTATTAATTTTTTTGATCTTTTTTTCATTTTAATTTTTTATTGAAGAGTAGTTGATTTATAATATTATATCCGTGTGAGCTACAACATAGTGATTCAATATTTTTATAGATTATACTCCGTTTACAGTTATAACAAAATAATGGTTATATTTCCCTGTGCTATACAATATATCCTGTTGCTTATTTATTTTATACGTAGTAGTTTGTACCTCTTAATCCCCTTCCCCTATCTCTGCCCTCCCCCCTTCCCTCTCCCCACTGGTAACCACTAGCTTGTTCTCTATATCTGTGAGTCTGTTTTATTTTCTGGAACGCTGTAATTTGAAGCTGATCTCTGTCTTTATAATTTTCTTAGTTTGCATAAGTATTTATATGTAAAGTATACATATACACTTCAGTTTATTTTAAATATTCTGCAAAGCATTGCTTTGGTATAATGTTTCTTTTCTTAAATAAATTTACTTATTTTATTTATTATTTTTGGCTGTGTTGGGTCTTCGTTGCTACGCGTGAGCTTACTCTAGTTGTGGCGGGAGCGGGGGCTACTCTTCGTTGCGGTGCGCGGGCTTCTCACTGCGGTGGCTTCTCTTGTCGCGGAGCATGGACTCTAGGTGCACGGGCTTCAGTAGTTGTGGCGTGTGGGCTCAGTAGTTGTGGCTCACGGGCTCTGGAGCGCAGGCTCAGTCGTTGTGGTGCATGGGCTTAGTTGCTCCGCAGCATGTGGGATCTTCCCGGACCAGGGCTCAAACCCGTGTACCCTGCAATGACCGGCAGATTCCTATCCACTACGCCACCAGGGGAGTCCAGTATCATGTTTCTGGATATTGGGAAATCAAAATAAATTTACTTGTCTTAAGAAAGTAAGAAATCCTTTTTAGACAGAGCACTATATAAAAGGAAGAAATAACATGAACTTTCTCATCTCTAAACACGAATAGTAAAGAGTTAAAAGAGTAAGGTTCTAAGCTGAAAAATAGCCATTTTCTTTACTTTTGCTTCTGTTTATCTCTTCTGGCCAAGAGTTGGATTTCCTCTGGAAGAGTTTAGGCTGGGTTCGATTACTCTCCCTTTCAGAGTGTGGTGAAGCATTACTGTAAGCAGAATGAAGTCGGAGCGCACTCAGGCCTGTGTTTCAGACAGTGTTCAGAAAACCCACTACACAAGGTATTTGTTCAGTAGATTTTACATTTACTCTGTAGGGCTTTGGGTTAACTTTGCTTTCTCCCCATCCCACCACATCCTGAACTTAGCTTTAAGCATTCAGGTTCAGTCTCCCATCAGTACCAAATTCTTTCTCCCCGTCCGTCTGTTTCTTTTTCCTTCTGCTTCTTCATCTGTTTTTAATGTGAGTAGCTTGTGTGGAAAAATACCTTGAATGTGGGATTAAAGAAAGAAAAGAATTTGCTTTAGAAAGACACGTGTATTAAGTTTCACTCGGTGCTGTGGAGTGTTCCCGAGACAGGCTTGGCAATTTAAAAGAAGAGGCAAATACAAGCACCACCGGACACTGGTGTGTAAAAAGAAATGTTTCAGTAACCACAGTTTAACAGAAACATAGGCCAGTCCTGTGTCGGTTTCCAGGATGATTAGCGTGGTTAGAGCCGAGTAAGGTTAATACGATGAAATCTTGTGATTTTTAAGTGATTTTAAAAGATGAAAGACATTGCTGAAAATATTTTGAAAATTCTGTGCACGTCCCTCTCTTTTACCGTACCCTTCATTTAATGTGTTGCTAAAGTAATCAGCCTATTCTACCTCTTAATTATCTCTTGAATCTGACCCTGCATCTTTATCCCCATTTCCAGGGCTTTCATTTATGTACTCAATACAGATATCTACGGCAGATACATACTAACTCTCATCACCTACCACTCAGCCACACACACTCCACATCTATCCTCCAAGCTGCTGCCAGAATAGTCTTCATTAATCCATCTCTGGCCTTGTCATTCGTTTGCTTAAAACCATTCAGCAGCTCCCTGTTGCTAATACGACAGTATGCAGATTTCTGTAGTCAGGGCAGAAGGCAAAGCCCATCAACATCTTCCTCCTCCCTGTCTTTAACACTTCATTTTCTGTCTCATTTGCTGCCGTCCCGCCCCACCCCACCCCAGCACCCACCCACACCCTTTATGCTCCAGCTGATCTGAGCCATTGCCTCATCCACTCCGCCTCACCTCCATGCTCTTGCATTTCCCCAGTTTCCCGTAGGTTCTTTGCCTGAAATTGGCATATTGCTCGAGACAACTCAAGCATTATATTATCAGAAAAGCCTTGTGTGAACCTCTCAGATTTGAGGCTATTTCATCTCTTATTTGCCAGCTAATATTTCATCTCTTTGCATGTTTCTATACTCAAGAGTAGGAGGGCAGTCTAGTATAGTAGGAAAAAAAACTTTGGAGTCAGACACAGTGGAAGCTCCAAAAGGGCAGAAGAGTCCTTACCTCACCATCGAACTACTAGTACCAGGCATGTACCTGAAATATTGTAGGAGTTTATTGCCTATGTGTGGAGGTAGGGAGGGAGGGAGGAGGTGAATGTGTGTTACTCTTTGGAACTGGGTAGGATAACAGCCCAAGAGGCCTTTCTAAAGATACTAAGGGTTTATACGAAGACCCCCTTCTGGGGTATTGCTATAATGAAGGAATGAATATCTAAAGGGAATTTCTAACCATTCAGTAAGTTACATAGGAAACTGTAAGAGTTAATTTCAGACATAGCAGTGGAGTCATCGTCAAGTGGATCCATGATGTTCACAACATAGAAAATTTAGTGAATCTGGAAGAGAATATATAAGTTTGGGGAATATGTTTTGTATTAACATCAATAGCTATAGTTATCATGCACATAAATAATAGCACTTATTTTTTCCAGTTTCAACTATCTTCACAGCTTCTCAACAAACTATATCTCACCAAAATATCCTAACGTGTAAACATTTCTAAACCATTATCAACAAGGCTAAAACCTAATTCAGTCGTTTTTTAACTGCTGTATCGCTCATGCAATGGTAGGTGCTCAGTAAATACGTGTGGAGTGAATGAATGACCATTACCAATGAGTCTACTCAGCTCCAGACGTAACAAGATGGCCATCACTTCACAGCCAGGTTGCTGCCACAAGGTCCTTGTACCTTGGAAGAGCATCCAGGTTAATCTTCCTCTGGCCTCTCTTCTCTCCCTTCCAAGGGACCTCTGCATGGCTTCCCAAATCAAGTACAGATTCTCCCACTTGGACTTAAAGCCATCAATTGCCGCCACTTTGTCTATCCAGAACTCTCTCTCTTACTTGCTTTTCCAAACCAGTGTCACTACGGATCTCTACAGGCTTCCTTGTGACCCACACCTTGACTTTCCTAAATCTTTGCTTCTCCCTTCAAGTTTAGCTAAAGGTTAGCCTACACTTTGGTTTGAAGGGGTTAGTTTGAAGCCTTCCAAACTAACCCCTGCGCCAAGCACGTGTTTCCTTCTCCCGTTTCCTCATGTACAGTTTGAATGTATTTGTTTGTGCGTTGCGCTCGCCTGAGATTTGTGTTCTAGCTGCATCAGGTGTGTCAACTCGAAAAAATGCATCAAGTCCTTTAGGCCAATAAACTTATCTTCTCCCCCTGTATCTCCACAGTCCTTGAACATTACTTGGTAAATAAAATGTGGACTTGTGACCTGGCAGCAGCGAACCATTCTTGGGTCAAGAAAGAATAAATTTATGAAAATGAAGCTGTCAGTTGTATGCAGGAGAGACTAGTGGAGAGAGTCAGTAGGCAAAGATGTCAGCACAGAGGTTTTCACAGGGCTTTTACACCTAGTCAACAGGCAAAGTGTTTTTATCGAACAGCTGAGAGGAAGGGTGATAATCAGGGTCCAGGTTAGGGTGAGGCAATGGCGAGCCAGGGGAAAATACAAAACCAAGGTACAGTTTGAATGAACTAACAACCAGCTTGATGATGAAGTATAAACTAAGAGTCAAAACTATCACTAAATTTTCGAGGAGAAAATGGTGATTTCAGTGGAAGCATGGAAAGGTTGAGAAAGAGGATCGGGGCTGGGCAAGGTGTATAGAAGGAGAAAGGTGAACCTAGTTCTGGGCAGATTAACAAATGCATGTGGAGAAGTCAAGACACAGGTTTTCCAAATTCAAATTCTTTTCACATTTAGGTTGCTAATATACAATATTGAGCAGAGTTCCCTGTGCTATACAGTAGGTCCTTGTTTGTTATCCACTTTAAATAGAGCGGTGCGTATATGTGAATCCCAAGAACTTGAAAAAGAACAGATACATGTGTATGTATAACTGAATCACTTTTCTGTACACCTGAAACTAACACAACATTGTTAATCAACAATACTCCAATATAAAATAAAAAGTTAAAAAAAAAAAGAAATAGGTTTCCTTTAAGGTGTTTTGGAAGAAGAAAATGACATTACATTGGCTACAATGGATTTTTTTCAGTTGTATCCACAGATTTGAAAACTTTTTTCCCCCCCGATAAGAATGTGCCATCAAGACTCATTTTCATGGATCATACTTTACCCTGATCTTTTAAAATCACATTAGTTTATTTTAAAGCAATATTGTTAGGGTACTCCGGTATAAAGTAAGTTAATTGAAACATTCATACTAGTATAATTTTGTTGTAATTCTCATTTCAAATTTAATGAATCGGTGCCTGCTGCAAAGGAAGGGGCACACTGGGCGCTAATTTACCTGTGAAAAGGCAGAGGGGCAGAGGATGAAATCTTGGTTCTTTTGAGAAAATTGCATGCTGTTGAGCTTTGTTTTTCCTGTGGCTGTTTCTGTTGCTTTAAACGGGATCTAACGATGCTTGAGGACCATTAGGGGACAGAAATCAAATCTTAATCAGCCTGGGTGTATTTTTCTGTTTTTTTTTTAAAAAAAAAAAAAAGGTTCAACTTCACTTTAAAGCTTAGGGAATTGTTTAATTAAAGTAAGTAGAGACAAAAGTACTCTTTTGAGAGCTGTCATTTCTCTTTTGTGCGACACTATTAATAATGTCGTGTAATGCTATTTTGGAAGTTTGGTTCTTTTGCTGTCTTTTGTCTTGTTCTGACTCTTTTCTCCATTCTAAATGAAAGAGGAATAAAGCACTTAAAGGAAGGTGCTATCCTAAATTCCCTGTCTTCTGGTGCACCACATTATCTGTGACCTCAGCTGTAATTCTTTGAAGAAATAACACCCACCCCCCCACCCCCCGACCCCCGCTCCCCGAGC
>NW_006797999.1:1799461-1803884 GCF_000442215.2 Lipotes vexillifer | reverse complement strand
CCCCCCGACCCCCGCTCCCCGAGCTCTCTTTTTTCTTCCCCTTCCTCTTTTATTGTGAGTCTCTTCTCCCAACAACGTCTGCAGGGTTCTTCCCAAAGAATTTTTTTTTTCCCAATTAGGATAAACACTAGATCATGATGTGAGCGTTTCATTGTGAGTGTAACTTCCCTTTGTGACAGCTGCGTTAGATCTGCTCAGTTATAAATCTTCGTATTTCTGACTTGCCTTGAAACCAGAAAGTGTTTTCATTCTGCTCGTTGTGTGAGCAGCAAGCGTGAGGGGTGGCGTGGCAGACGTCACAGCCTCTTCAGCCAACTTACCTGCCTTAACCCAGCGCCAGGGCAAAATGTTTACGGCTAAACTTCATGATTCCGCTTTGATTGCTAATTATGGGTGGTACATTTTTTAATTTAAAGAGTGGCTCTGCGGTCACTTTCCATTTTTACGTGTGCAGTAATGTGTAGTGTATAACTTGGATTTCACAATACTCATTGTTTGAAAGTTAATTAGTATTCTTTGTTAGAATATCTGCTACTTTGCTTGACTAATCATTTAATTGCATCTGTCTTTCTCACTCGATTTTGGTGGGTGCTTTTTAAGTCAAATTACGTATTTAAAGTGTGTAATCGCATTGACATGCAAAACGCCGATTACTAAACATGTTAATATAAACCATACTTGTATTCTGTTCTCATACTCGGTTTTTGGATCATGCATTCAGGGAAAAATCAAAATTATCCATTATTTTAAGATAACAGGAAAGAAGTAAGAAGTTATAATGGGAAGCAGATACTATTTTGTTTTGAATATAATATGTGAAATCGTTTGACCCTATTTTGATGCCCTCACAAAAATAGAAACATGGCAGTATATGATCAAAGTAAGAAATTAAAGAGATAACAGTTCTTTATAAACCAGAAGGCCATTAACTTTTAATAATGCTGTCTCAAATATTTTTCAGTAAATTGTGGTGATAATCAAAGATGAGCCTACGGGATTGTGCTTTGTAGTACTGTTTGATTTGATAACTCTAATAATCCATTAAAAATGTTAGAAAAAATACCGTATGCTTACATTAGCAACTATTATGAGTTTGTAAAAATAACCTGCCAACCCCAAGTTATAGATAGTATAAGGACAGGAAGGAAAAACAGTAGGATGTAGGAGCTTGTATTTTTTTTAATCATTTCTTTTAGAGATTTTTTTTAAACCTAACGTATTTTTGTTTCTTAGCGTGAAAGAGATAAACTGGCTTCAGAAAATTTGAAAAGGAGACAAAACACTGCCTACATACTAAAAAATGTTAAACTCTTTGTAAAACTGAAAATAACACCCAAATTATTTTTTCATCTATGTTCCCCATTTAAAATGCTGCGTAGTTTCCTTATTAAAAAAGAATGCTTCTGTTTTTGCTGCTGGGTTTTGGTCTCTACACCAGTCTTTACTAGGTGGCTCTCCAACCCCACACTCAGAATAAAACAAGCTTCTTTTCCATTTAATATTGAGTTTCTACACCTATTTTAAAGCTAACGTTTCCTCTTCATTTTCTTCTTGACAACATGCCTGAAACAAAACTGACAAAAATAATTATTCCTGTGTAAATTAGTATGAAAAGCTTTGGAGTCATACTCTGTGACCATTGCCGGAGTTCTCAATTTCTCAGAACTTTTTTCCCTCCTGCTTGTGAAATAGGAATAAATACTGACAGTTTAAGGTGGCTATGAGATTAAATAATGTATATTGAGCACATAGCGTAATAGTTTAATAAGCTTTAGTGAGTATAAATTTCCTTTGTGCATTTTTCTCTCCATTGTGCAACCCCTCTTTGGCATTTAGGATCTATAAGTTCACATTGAGGCTAGATTTTTAGTAACTTCTTTCTGGAATTACTGGGTAAAACTAATTTACTTATAGCTAGCAAAAAAAAAAAAAAAAAAAAAACGAAAAAAAGGGGGGATATATGTAGTTTCTTTTTTTTTTTTTTTTTTAACTTGAAGAGCATTATCTTTTAAGCACACAATATTTTTTAGTATCAGCTGTAAAGGAATTGTTACAGAGTGGATATGGACGTGTTGGAATGCTTTAAAAAAATCGATCCTAGCTAATGGAGAGAATGTTTTTAAAGTGAACTATTGCCATTCCTTCAGTCAACCACATACAGTAGAAAAAATTCAAGTAAACATAGTAGAAAAGGCAAGCTCTTCCTTATAGAATTAATGAGAAGTGCAGCGATCTGCCATATGGGTAAGTAGAATTGCGAAAACCCTTTTCTACATGTGCGTTATTCCCTAATGTCTAGAACCAGGTAAGGAGACTCTAATTTTAAATGTGCAGTTATCCAAACAAAGTGAATGTGCTGTGCACTGCTGAATAAGAATGTCGATCTTAATGTTAATATTTTTATTCTCCTTTATAATAGACATATAGTTGGCAAAAGCCATGTCTGTGAGGTCCCTGAAGACCACAGCTCACTCAGGAGAGATGTAGCCAGATTTCTCTTACATCAACTATGTAGATACTGCCCAAGGGAGACACATCCCAGAATAAGCCCCTTGCTGTTGTCCTTTGTAATGTTTTTGATCATTTGTTTTATCTTGAGGAGGTTTGTATTTTGTAAAACTCAACGTGACAAGGCATATAGCAACCAAAGCTTTAAACTGTGTGTGTATATATGTACACACACACGCACGCACACATGCACACACACACACACTGAAAACACTACAGGATTTTAGAATTTTCTTTAAACTGGAAAAAAGACCTTAGAAATCATAATCTACCCCCTTAATTTTATAGGTGAAGGGAAGCAAGACTGTAGGAGTAGAATGTGTTAATGACAGAGCCAGGATCAAAATATGTTGGCTTGTGTTCAAAGCAAAAAACAAACAACAAACAAACAAAAAATATGTATATATGAAATATCAAGATAAGAATTTTTTTTTTACCTGTATCTTTCTAATCTATATATAATTAAGATTCTTTCATGAGTCTGGGTGTTTAATAAATGAAGTTGAGTTGTCTTTGATGTGCTTGAGTTTCAGAAATTTTGAAATTATTTTTCAGGACCCTAGATTCCTCTTTAAAAATAAATTAGTAATTATATTTTTAAAAATAAAACATATACTTTTGCAGCACAATCCCAGTCAGCATTCAGTAAATAGTGAGTGTGTACTGTAGCCACATCCAACTGTGTTTTCCTTACCAGGCACATAATGTGCTTGCTTACTGAAGAAGCCTTTGTGAGCTGTGTGTGTATTTGACACACTTTGCGTATATTATAACAGTGATTTACTAAAAGATTTGGGTAAAAGCAGATCTATTCAAGACTACTTGCAAATGGCAATACAGCAGATCCAAGTAGCTTTTTTATCGATAAGTAAATTCTAATAATCCAAGTTTCACCTCACTTTTAAGAATCAGTATGATTTTCAGCAGAAGGACATATTTATTGTAAACCCCCAAGCAGTCTTTGTGAAACCTGATAAAGATTTGTGAAAACAGCCTGCAGTAAAAATCACACACGCTTCATATAACGCTACTTGATAGATATCACTTGCACCATTAAGAACTAAACGACAAAGGATGTAATTTCAGTTCTGGCATGCAATATTAATCGAAAGCCTTTAAAACATCTTGCTGATGGGAACTATGACTGTGACATTGAAGAATTATGAGCTGAAGACATCTATCTTAATCAGATTTTCAAAGTAAATGCCGTAAAACATAAAGTTGTTTCATTCATCTTTACATTTTCACGTGTTTCCGTGGGAACATCATTTCCTAGTGTGTTGCTTTAAATGCAAAGAATACAATTCAGTCCTTAAAGTATGAGTTCAGTCTACGGGGTCGAAATACATTTTAGCCAGCCGCCCTGCAAATACAGAGAATTATTTCTCTAATAATGTACGTTTCTTTCCATCTTTTACGCTAGTGATGCGTTATCCTGAGAAAACGCTCTAATTGAATGATATTAAGAGACACTGTAGAAAAATAATTAGGTGTATATTTGCCTTTATAAATTTAGAAATGAGAAGAGAATGTTTTCAAAGACATCCCTGTAGAAGGAAATTATCTTATGGGCATACTCACACATAAACATCCTCTCTGGCCTAAAAAAAAAAAAAAGGATTGAAAAAATTTTATTGCTTTATTTGAATAAATGGGTAAAGTCTGGAAATTAAGACCTTACATTAAAATAGCACATCACAGTTTATAAAAATCCTTTAATATACATTATCTCTTCTAATCCCCACATTTTACCCCCATTTTACAGATGAGGAATCAGAGAATTTGGAACATGGAATTGATTTGCTCAGAGTTGCACAGTTACTAAATTTCAGACAGGGAGCTTGAACCCAGGTGTTAGGGACTGAATGTTCGTGTCCTCCCCTACCCCCAAATTCGTATTTCCCCAACCCTAAGC
>NW_006797999.1:1793385-1799451 GCF_000442215.2 Lipotes vexillifer | reverse complement strand
CCCGCCCATAACTGTATTTGGAGATAGGCCCTCTAACGAAGTAATTAAGGTTAAATGAGATGGTAAGGGTGAGGCTTGATCTGATAGGATTAGTGTTCAGATAAGAAGAGCCACCAGAGAGCTCTCTCTCCAGCCCTGTGAGGACACAGGAGGGTTCTCTTCCTGCGAGTCAGGAAGAGAACCCTCCCGGGAAAATGACTCTGCTGGACCTCGGTCTGGGACTTCTAGCCTCTAGAACCGTGAGAAAGTCAACTCCCGTTGCTAAGGTCACCCCATGTGCAGTATTTCATTATGGCAGCACGAGCAGACTAATAGTCCAGGTCTTTCTTATTCTTCTCTGCCGTAAATCTATTGCTTATTTACTTCTTCTATGGAAAATTTTAATCAACTGGCATTAAAAAATCTGTAGACTTCTGAAATAAAAGATCAGAAGATCTGTGAGAGGGTATCTCAGTCACCAGCTTCTTTTTGAACGTCTGTTTTGAGAGGAAGGCTTCTAGAGGCAATTAGCATCCTATAGGAAGACACAGGCTTCCAGCCTGAACAAATCATGCTTACTATTTTAAAAGATGCAACAAAGCCTCAGAAAATACATATCGTTGATCTCCCAAACAATAACAGCGCCTCACTTTGCAGTTTATGGAACACTTTCCTATGCATGATCTCATTTTGATACTGGTTTTCATTGTATGTCCCAGGTTTAGTATTCTTTTCACTCTACCATCCTGCTCTCCATTGGTGCTCGGTCATTAAAGCAGCAGAAAAATGTTTATTGGGAAGAGGCTTTTAGTGTTATGCATAAACACACACACACACACACACACACACACACACACACACACACACACTATCCCCAAATTAATAATCACAGAGAAGGGAATTCAGCAAGTATGCATATGTCAGCTTAAACTATGACTCTATTTCCTTTTTAATCAAAGAGCATCATAGCATGGTTTCCACTTAAGAAATCACCCTCATTGCAAATGCCAAGAATGGGAAGGATTCCGTGGGTTCCATTCAGTCCATGTTGCCTCTAGGTCATGTTTAATGTTTGTGATAACACACATCTCTGCTTAGAGGCCATAATATGATTGGAAGGAAACTAAAAATTTGACTCTGTTTCTTTGTAAGACATCGACAGACAATATGGACTCAATAAACTGCCAGATAACAAATATGATATCAAATAATATGCTAAGGAAAAAGATCAATGGCAAAATTAATATTTGGCGGGGGGAGGGGGACCAGATCAGCAGGGTTGCTGGGTACTTTCTGTGTATTCTCTAGTCACTTATTTTTCCTATAGTTCTGGAAATACTTTAAAAAATAAAAATTAGGGCTTGAAAGTTCCATTCTGACTTTTTACATAGCTGTTTTCACAAGCAGTTTTAACAATTGAAATCTGAAGTAAATTGAAATTTGGTATAAAATGATTTTAATTATATGAACCTTAAGATGTTACTAGTTACAACATAAGGTAACAGAGTGTTTTATTTAGAAAATAAAAAATTTGTTTTCAGTATTTATAACATAAGATAATATGGTATTTATGATAAGAATTAATACGGTAGAGTTTTCATGTTTACATTTGAAGGCAAGTAATGTTTTTTACTACATTTTTTGTCCCTTAAATGTTTTACGTGTATAACTTAAGATACTATGATGAGGTTTTTAAATTGCCTTAAATTTTTAATATTTATAGCATACACTAATATGTTTCAAGAAAATACTGTATAGTGCCTGAAATAAAGCTAAAAGCTTTAGAATTCACTGCATGACCCGTCCGCCCCGCCACCAGCACCATTCTTTGAGGAGAAGAAAAACCGAGGCTCAGAAGTTAGTTGGTTTATATGTGGTTATGTTTAATCAGATAAAGCAAGTACTCAACCCTACGTCTCCTGTTTCCTTTTCTAGTACTTTTCCTTCTATACCAGACATTTTCTTTGTGATAAAGAATACGTTATCTGAATAGCATGACAAATTCTGCGTTACTTGGAACATTCAGTTCGCTTTTCTTATTCTTTATAAGCCACTTATCACATAGTAATAGCTTTTAGTTACCTTCCAGCCTATTCTTATCCATGTTCCAAAATGTGCTTTATTTATATCATACCATATACTCCATTTCCAGTCAGTAAAATTTAATTGCACTAAAATCAAATGTCCATTAGGAAATCAGAGAGGAGAGAAAAGCGTCTATTGATTGTATGTCAGCAGTTCTTCCTTGTCAAGATTGGGACAGATTTTTCCTTTTTTGCTTACTCTCTCAGGTAAAATATTTTTTAAATGTGTAGAAGGATATCCTGAAACATATACTGAGACATTCGAAAGGTATTTAGATCCATTCTTCTATGCAAATGTAAGTTTTATGTATGATTCTGTAAAAAAAAAAAAAAAAAGGGTTATGGAAAACTAAGAATTCTATAGAGGATAATGTGTCTGTGGCATTATTGGCGTTAAGTGTATTGAAAGAGGAACTACTTTAACAAGCAGAAAATAGCCATTTCCATTTGCTTCCACCCACTAAAGTAGGTCAGGGTGCTTGACAGTAACAAAAACGAGAATAGCAGAGATAATTCATATGACATGAAAAAGAGATGAATAAATTTACGTTCTCTATAATTTGACCGCCATTTGTGTGGTATTAGGAACTTTGTAGAAAGCTGTTTAAGTAGCTCCGAAGAAAACTCTATTCTTGCCCTCTGGAGCTCTCACTGAATGTATATTGAGCTTTCTTCATCCTTTTTTTGTCTTTGAATTACTCTTTCATATTTAAGCAGGCTTGGTCTTTCTGATGCCATCTGAGTGATTTTCCCAGATCTCTTTTCCAACTCACTGGTACTCTCTACAATCGTATTTAATGTATTGTTTGAACCACCCAGTAAGCTTCTAACTTCAGTGTCTGCATACACATTCTACCTTTTTTTGTAACCGCTCCTTCTTTTTTCATGGTCTCTTATTCTCATGTTCCTAATTTCTTTTAAATCTGTAATCATTCTAAACATACTTATTGTTTTATCTTATGGCCATATTATCAGTAGTTCAGGGAGACAAGTTTTTGCTTTTTGTTTTGTCTGTAGATTTTGACTCAAGGTAGATGTTTTCTCTTAAGTTTTGTAATTTTAGACAGTAAATTCATTGAAAGTAGGGTTTTTTCTGTGGAAATCCTTTGTGACTTGAGTTGAGAGCGTACTCTTCCAAACAAGTTTTGCATTTGCTTCTTCTGGGTCCTTGGGGAGAGGGGGGTAGTGTTGCTGAGGAGCACCACTTTTAATATTAGTTTCTTAGCCTGGGGGTCCCAGAACTATGTTGATAGTAAAAGTTTCAACTTCATACTCCGACTCCAGAGAAGCCCAGGCTACCGGCTGAAATTTTTACGAGTTGTTTTCTTCCCCATCCAGGTTCAAGACAGCACAGCAAGATTCCTTATTGTCTTTCTGCAATGAGAAGGTTTTTTTAAGTCTACTCTTAGACTGAGGGTATAGCACTTTAAGTGCCCAGGCTGTATGTAGGGGTCTCAGTAACAGCTGAGGCATGAATTCTTGACTCTTGCTTGTACATTGAAATATTACAGAGACTGGCAGGTCTCCCTGGGGAAGCTACGGGGTTGGCTCATGTGCACTCAACAGTTTTTCTCTCCCCTCTGTTTCTGGCCCATCCTTTCTTTCTAATTCAGTTATATTAATCTAAAGTTCACGTTCCACTGGTGGGCTAAGATTGTTGGCTGTTTTGTTCCCTGCTAGATCCTCAGTGCCTGCAACAGAGCCTGGCAAATGTTAGACAATAGATACACTAAATGAATTCATCCAAAAGGTATTTATTGTATTTTACCCAGCAATTCTGGATATTTCCTAGCAAGGGAGTTGACAGCTAATCTAGGTTTGCCACATTGCTAGCAACAGAAAATACAGTGGACTCTCAAAGAGAAAAGAATGCAAAGGTTGAAAAGACCCAGACCTTGATGATTTCTTCTAATCCTCATTTCAAGGAATGACCCTAAAGAAACGGAACCAAGTTCTCACTAACTCAGTAAGTACAGTAAATCAGTTCACGTGTGCTGATTAAATAATGCCTTCTGGCCAGTACAGATCTTCCTTTTACATCTTCTTGTGTATCTTCAAGGTCTTTCATACTCAAATATCTTTATATACATAGCCTTACAATCAGTAGTCTGATGGTGAAGGTGATGAGAACAATGCTGTTTGTGTATATAGCATTTTATGGTTTTTAAAGCACATTTTAAATTTTCGTTTGATTTGTGTGCAACTGTCAGAAATGTTTAAGTGACAGATAAACTGTGGTGACAGTTTTTACACAGTGCCATATTTTAACCAAAGGCTTGTAAGGTATGTAAATGGACAATTCCCTTTCAAATACCTAGCTTGTGTGAGAATCGCTAGATAAAACAGTGAACCAGAGGCGCAAGTTTATGTGAAAGTGATTTTCTGAGTGAGGTGAGGTCTCCCTTCTCTAATTTCCATTATACCATTTCTTATCTTTTTATTATAGTATATGGGGGATTTACACCTTGAATGATTTACACCTTGAATGTGTAAATGTTTTCGTTCAGTTTGGGCTCCACTGAGCTGTGGTATGACTAAGTACACATGTTTGCTTAACTCAAGTTTTTCCCATTTATGGGGAAAATTCTTGCTACTTAATTTTTTTCTCCATAGGGACGTAATGTCAACTAAATGTCTGCAATATATATGATATTTTCTGAGCAGAGGAGATCTTTTTAATGTAATGTACTATTTTCAGTGTCATAAAATACTTTGTATTTATAAGATGCCTTTCCCAATAGCTCCTGAAATGTAGCCAGATGAGGAAGGTGTTTACCATTTTTACCAGTAGAAAAATTTACCATTAGGAAATCAAGGAAAAGCAGCTTCTGTAAGGCCACTGAGTTAGTTGATAATGGAACAAAAGATTAAGCTAAATCTAAGAATTACATTGGGATTTTCAAATGCAAAAGCTAACTGTGATTTGGTCCTTGTATACTTGGAGCACCCACTCCAAGCCCTGGTCACTAGCGGCACTGTTTACAATAGGCCAAGACATGGAAACAACCTAAGTGCCCACTGACAGACGATTGGCTTAAGAAGATGGTGTATATATCTACAGTGGAATATTACTAAGCCTTCAAAAGGAATGAAATATTGCCATTTGCAGTAACGTGGATGGACCTAGAAAATATTATGCTTAGTGAAATAAGTCAGACAAAGAAGGACAAATACTCTATGGTGTCACTTATATTGGAGTCTAAAACATAATACAAATGAATCTATATACAAAATAGAAACAGACTCACAGGCATAGGAAACAAACTTATGGCTACCAAAGGGGAGAGGGAAGGAGGGACAAATTAGGAGTATGGGATTCACAGATACAAACTACTACACGTAAAATAGATAAGCAACCAGAATTTACTGTATAGCACAGGAAGTTATACCCAATATCTTGTAATAAACTATAATGGAATAGAATCTGCAAAAAAGAAAACAAACAAACAAACCTGAATCACTGTGCTGTACACCTGAAACTAATGAAATATTGTAAATCAACTGTAATTCAGTAAAGAACAATTAATATGGTAATAAAATATACAACAGCAAAGTGTCTTACAGGTTTTGTTTTGGTGGCCTGCTTTACGAAAGAGGTCAGCTTTGCAGAAGACTTCAGTTTTGCTTGAGACAGGTGGAAGAAGGTGAAGAGACAGCCGGGAAGTGAAGTGAGAATGAATGAGTTTGGTGGTAGAGGAACAAAGGCTTTAACCCCACCATTGCTAATCCCCAGTAAACGGGTGTGGCTCCTTCTAAACGTTTGTCTAGGTCAACGCGGTCTGTGTCTCCTGTAAACTCCTGGGGGCCCAGAACCAGAGTTTATTCATACATTCAGCTCACTGTCTTTGGTATCCAAGAGTTCTCAAGCCACAGGAAGAATGCTCCTCCGGTTCTCTAGTAGTTCAGTCAAGTTAAAAACTTTTCTGTTCTTCCTTGGTTCTCTTCCCTTCCCCCAGCCTCATCCCCTGTCCTTCATCTCCCTCCCCCTCCCTCCCCTCCCTCC
>NW_006797999.1:1779620-1793359 GCF_000442215.2 Lipotes vexillifer | reverse complement strand
TGGGCCCCTCTCCCCCCCGCGGCCTTGACTCTGCGGTGCGGCCCAAGCTGCCCCAGCGGAGCGGTTCTGCCGGAGCAGCTCCATAGCTGGTCTTCTCTCTCTCTCCCTCCCCCTCCCTCCCCCTCCCTCTCTCCAGCCCTGGATCTTCCATCACCCATTTGTCTTTTGTTAGCAGACTCCACTCAAACTGCAAACAATTATCTTAAAGCAGCACAGCTGTCAGCCCCTAGCCTTCCATCTCCCTTCCAAAATAGAGTCTTTCTTCCCTGGGGACATTTGTAGCCAGCCCGCCAAAGCCTTAAAGGGCACATGTGCACATGTGGACATGCACCCACACAAAGGTATTTGTATCTCCCAGCAGCTATTACTTTCTCTCCCCACTTTCCTGTTTGAAAGTCCATTTCCACTCTGGCCCCCGAAGACCTCAGCCCAAGGCTGTGAACCAGAGAGTGCTGGACTGAATTGCACCTAGCTGTCCTGAAGCTGCCTGTAGTGGCTTTTAATTTAAAAAAAAAAAAAAAAATTCAAACCAGCAAATATGCCCAGTTAGGTTAAAAAAAAAAAAAAAAAAAAAGATGTTCCTTTTTTTTTTTTCAAATTCTTGTCATGATTCTGTGGTTGTAGTAGATGGGAAAAAGAGACCCGCTGAACTTCACGACTAAGAGATCAGATTCCCTCTTCTCTGGGAACTGCCACGACAGTAGTTTATTTTTGACGCCCATGATATTTCCGCTTCTTGCTTTGTTTCCTGTTAAAGGAAAGATGTTTCCTTTTCAGAGTTATTGGACAGTGTGTTCTTCCTTCTTGCGGACAAGGCTCTTGAGTTACTTGTTTTCCCTCGTGGTGTTCTGCCCTGAAGCTGGCGATTTCTTCCAGCTTAATAAGTTGCCTTTAGCACTTACTGTATGTCAGGCCCTGTATCTTTTAGATTCCTTTAAATGAGCACTATAAAATAAATGAAGCTCAGAGAGATATGTAACTTATTCAAGAAAACACCCCATGAAAAGTAAGTCTCCCATGTTTATTGTCATTTGTCTCTATGGCCCCTCCACCTCACTGGCTCATACAGCAGAGTTGCTATCCAGGAAAGTGGTCAAAAGTTTCTTTTCTTCCCCCTGTGGAGCTCAGTGAATATGCCTTCATTTGCTTGGAATTGGGTTTTATAATTTGATTAAACTGGAATCTACTGCATTGTCAAATAGCTTTTTGTGGTCTAGTAGGCGGCACACCTTACTGTGTATGTTATGATCCAGGCTTACCCACAGCTGATAGGTTTAATGGGATGGCCTTCAATGTTCTGTCGAAGAGCTAACTTCTTTGGAGGCAAAGAGCTGAGCACAATGAGTGAAGTCTAGTCTGTCTAATGTTTATTAATATAATGTGAATTTGAACAGTTATCTATAATTTGTGTCCAGTTTATCAAATAAAAACAAGCAGCTGTCAGGCTGTCATGAACGTTATATGAGCAGTAGGCACTTGAACAAAGAAAGATAGGCTGAAAGAAACAGCACTAGTTAGGTACAGTATATAATTTCTAGTAAGCATAGTGCCAAGAATTTAATTCTTTTTTAAAGGAGGGAAGACCATTTGGAAAAAATAACCTACATCTTTTCTAAAATATCTAATTTGGAGGATTTTTAATCATAAGCTTTAAAATATAAGGAAAACGTACTATACTCGGCAAACTATAATACATATGTATTATTTCATATCTTATATATTCTTATATATTTTAGGTAATTTCTCCGTCATTCACACATCTTAAAAGGTAGATTTTAAATATTGGAACATCTGCCATGATTCAAAAGAAATATTCTGAAAAACCAGTTTCTGTAGTGAGTTACATGGTACCTGCCTGGATGAGATGACACCCCCCTCCCAAGGTCCTGTTATTTCATAAGTATCACCAATCATTTCAGCATATTTTTAGGAGTCTTTGAAGCACAAGGCTTAGTGAAGGTACTGAAAAATCCAAAGAGCTTAAAGTTAGCGTCCCTGCCTTTCAGGATCTAAGAATTTAGCTGGGGAAATAAGACATGTTTGCAAATTACCTTAGAATTAAAGGCAATACAGATGTGTAACTGAACCACTTTGCTGTACACCTGAAACTAACACAACATTGTAAATCAACTATATTTCAGTAAAAGAAAAGAAAAGGCAATGTGGGGAGGCCCCACCTTCTACTTCAGCTCCCTTCATTGACTTCTCCACCAACAGTCATTCATTCAACAGATATTTATTGAGTATCTATCGTCCTGTGGTCCTTAGGGCCTCCAAGGGGACTCTCCATAGAGAGTCTAACAGGGGACATGAAACCTATAAAAGTAGTATAATACACAGGGAAAAGTGAAAAGAGCCGTGGAAAAGAAAGATAAAAGGGACTTCCCTGGTGGCGCAGTGGTTAAGAATCTGCCTGCCAATGCAGGGACACGGGTCCGAGCCCTGGTCCAGGAAGATCCCACACGCTGCAGAGCAACTAAGCCCGTGCGCCACAACTACTGAGCCCGCGAACCACAACTACTGAAGCCCGTGCGCCTAGAGCCCGTGCTCCACAGCAAGAGAAGCCACCGCAATGAGAAGCCCGCGCACCGCAACCAAGAGTAGCCCCTGCTCGCCGCAACTAGAGAAAGCCTGCACACAGCAGCAAAGACCCAACACAGCCAAAAATAAATAAAATAAGATAAATACATTTATTTTAAAAAAGAAAAAGAGAAGAAAGATAAAAAGACTCGAAGAAGACTCAGGAGAAATAACTGATTTCTACTTGAAGAAAACAGAAGGGGTGTCATCATTCTTAGAGCTTGAAATACACAGGGATTGGATGTAGAAAGTTGGAGGAACATGTGTTTCAAATAGAAGCCACTATACAGAAGTGGAGAGCTGTGGTGGAGATATAGTGGGTACAGCAAGCTTGACTACAACAGGGATACATCAAGAGATTCGTGGGGGTAATGTTTGCAAAGATATCTTGAACAAGTATCACGTTCACCTTTAGAGTTCGCTTTATGTTTTATAGGCAAAACACCTTTGGAGTTTTCCAGGAATAAAATGACATATTCAGAGCTATGTTTCAGGAACAATGAACTTGGTGACTCAGTGAGGTCTCATCTGAAACTTTTTCTCAAGCCTATGCAAAGCCTGTATCAGTGGATTAGCTTAAAGCAAAAGCTACAGTTGATGTTTTGGCTGTCCTTGGGTGGATCTGCCCACCTATATTAGATTCTAAGTGCTGGTCTCCAAGTCCAAACCCTGTCCTCTGTTTCCTTGTGCCCACCTTGGTCATAAAACTTCCCTGGATATTCATCTGTCTTCCTATGAGGTGAAAAGAGAATGTCGTGTCCATTCTCAGTACTTTTCTTAAGCAAACGTTTTGATCTTAAAAACGCTTCAAATCACGTAACTGACCATGTTTCCCTCTTTTCCCTCTTTGCAACAAGGTAATTTAGAGCCAGATTTGTACCTTTCTCTAAAAGTGTGTAGAACTATGTACAGCAGGCATTGTGTCCACTCACCTCATGTCTGGCTTTACCTTTCCCACTTTCAGTTTTCTTTTATTCCATCTTCCTCTCTATGTTCAATTTTATTTGATCTTGTTATACTTTACAACAGTCAATCTATCTTGAATAAATCGGTAAAAATAAATGCATACGCCAGCTGCTTCTCACGTCCTGTCAGCCAGAATCTCTAGAGCGAGCGTTGTCCTCCCACCGAATCCTTGGATTTACTTCTGTTTGTGATTCGTCAGAATTTAAATTTCTGGCCACATCCACCCCATCTCGCTCAGACTCTGCACTTATTCTGTTCCATCGAATTTTATTTATTTATTATTTTTTTTTTTTTTTAGCGGTACGCGGGCCTCTTACTGCCGTGGCCTCTCCCGTTGCGGAGCACAGGGCCCGGACGTGCAGGCCAAGCAGCCACGGCTCACGGGCCCAGCCGCTCCGCGGCATGTGGGATCCTCCCGGACCGGGGCGCGAACCCCTGTCCCCTGCATCGGCAGGCGGACTCTCAACCACTGCGCCACCAGGGAAGCCCTCCATCAAATTTAAGATTGAACCTAGCTTTCATTATCTGGATTTGTTTTATTGGTAGGCCTCCTAATTAGGTAGTCAAATCAAAAGAGGTCCCAGCAGACAGAACACGTGTGCTGAAATAACCTCAGACACCTGGCAAAAGGAAGGATGTTTACATGATGCCTTGAACATTCTAAGTTCCTAATGAATACTTGCAAAATGAATGAGTGAATCCAGAGAAAGCAACAGCAGAAACTAATTAGTTTTAAAACCTTAAATGGAAGGTTTTAACCCACGATTTATATTTTGATTTAAGAGTAAGAATCTTCCAGAAATTAACACAACATTGTAACTCAACAATACTTCAATAAAAAATTTAAAAGTTTTTAAAAGCTAAAAAAGAATAAGAATCTTAAGTTCAACATAATGAAATATATGATAACAGACCTTAAATCTTTTAATGTTTCAGTAACAATCTTAATATTTGTAATGCTTTATCATTTACACAATGCTTTCACCTGTTACTGACTTAGCAGATCCTTAGAACATAGAAGGTTGATAAATGCCTGTGGGATGGATGACGAAGTGTGTGAATAAATGAACGAATGAGTGCATTTCATTGAATCTTTAGATTTTGCACTAATACCTGGATGGGACAGTGGTATTGGGTTGTCCAGAAAGTTCGTTCGGGTTTTCGTAAGATGCTGTGAAAAACCCAAACAAACTTTCTGGCAAGCAATATTTCCCACATTACAGTTGAAGAAACAGAGGTTCGCTATCATGGTGACTGACAGAGTTAGGAAGTAAATTTGGCACCCTGACTTCTACGACACTGCTCTTCCCTCGACATAGTGTAGTATCTGATATATCACTTATTCTATGTAACCTATCTATAATATAAAACCACTCTTTCATTGAGCTGTACTTAAAAACATGGAGTCATCTGCTTCTTTCTAGGCACAGTCTTAATACTTTTCCTTTTGAAATGTTTCTCTCCTTTCTCTCTTCGTTATGCAGCCGACCTTGTCTAGGCCCTCGTAACTGTACCTTTTTTTTTTTTAAAGTAATTTTATTATTTATTTATTCATTCATTTTTTGGCTGTGTTGGGTCTTCGTTGCTGTGCGTGGGCTTTCTCTCTAGTTGCGGAGAGTGGGGGCTACTCTTTGTTGTGGTATGCGGGCTTCTCATTGCAGTGGCTTCTCTTGTTGCAGCACACAGATTCAGTAGTTGTGGCTCGCGGACTCTAGAACGCAGGCTCAGTTGTTGTGGCACACGGGCTTAGTTGCTCTGTGGCATGTGGGATCTTCCCAGACCAGGGATCGAACCCATGTCCCCTGCATTGGCAGGCGGATTCTTAACCACTGCGCCACCAGGGAAGTCCGTAACTGTAGCTTATTATATGTCATCTTACAAACAGCTTCTTGAAATGTTCCTTAAAGACATCTATAGAGATTCTAATCATATGCACTGATGCTAAGAACAGCAAAGCTAAGTAGTTAAATGATACCTGAATAATAAATCTTACATGAATTTTAAACTGTTTCTTTTATTCTTACACGATTAAAACTGTATGTGCTATTTTAACCCTGCCATGTCTTCAAAGGCTAATTTCACTTTAACTGAGAATTAGACTTCTGTAATTTTTCATGAGCACCAAAACAATGGACCAAGTAAGATTTCTATAGTTTCCAGAATGGAAATCTTCAAGAATAGTGACTGTACAAGGAAGCAACTCTGTTTTATAGATTTGGGTGTGATATCTGTCCCTCATTTCAAGAGTAAGAAATTATTAGTTGTTAAATGGCATGATACGGATTATTAGAGACCCCTGGAAACATGGTGTTACTAATATTATACACTGTGGGAGGAGTAATTTTAATTGTTGTACCCTGTAAAGAGGTTTGATACTATGTATTCAAGCTCTTACATATCATGTGTCCATTTCATGCAACCAGAATTACAATGTTAGACTGTGTTAACAATCACTGCTGGAGTTCACACTGTAGATGAAAGATAGTCCCTGTGTTTCCTGTTCTCTTTTTAATATGTGCATTTATATTAATAGCATGATTTAATACAACACTTTAAAATTATATTGCACTTTGAACTGAAGTTAGTCAAAAATTGACATCTTATGTGTGCGGAGCCATAATAAGTTTAGCATTAAATTAAGGAGTCATCTCTGTCTGTTGGCTAAAATGTAGTATTTGTGCATTCTAGCATGTCCAAAGCTAGGTAATGAGAATGAGAAGTGGGTCTCAAATGTTCCATTCATTTGCGTATTTTTAACTTATGACTTATTAGCTTTAGAGAATTTTTTCCTGGTTACAACCCACTGTTGTGTTTATATTTTGAAGTTGCTGGATCCTTTATGATTCCGGTTTAGAACAAAATATTTGTACCACTGACATAGTGGCATGAGTCGCTCTGATCACTTATGACTTACACCAAAATGTAGTTCTACTGCATACTGTGAAATTGGAAAATCTGTTCTGCATGTGTTCTAATGGATGTAACAGTCATTAAGTATATGAGTCTTCTGACGTTGTAATCAGCTGTGATTCAGTCTGTTAAATATCCATGAAACAACATCTGCTTCACACAGTGACCTTCTGCTAAAGAATACTTAGCGTCTATTAGTAGATCACAGTGCAGATCTGCCTTATTTGAAATGTGCTAGAGTAGTCTACTGCTGTTTAGCAACTAGCTTGTAATAATTTATTGCAGTTAAATAAAGCTTAAAAAAACTCCATTAAATAATTATAGGGATTATATGCATTTCCAAAACCTTTGTGTTCTATAGAAATTACCCATTTAATTTCAGGGTTGGTTTGTTTAAAAAAGCTGAAATCTAAAGACACTTTAGGGGAGCTGTCAGATACTATTTTCTGTAGGTGTTAATAAAACCAGATGAAAAAAAAATCTGAAACAAATTAAAACCAAAAGCAATTTTACCATCTGTGGTATATTAATTAGAACTTTGTGTATGAAGGGTAAACTTGCTCTTAGAGAATGTCACTGAACACCCGCTTAATAGAACAATATGCAAATGTATTAGGTTATGGATTTACATGCAGGGTTTTTTTTTGTTTTTTTGTTTTTTTTTGCGGTACGCGGGCCTCTCACCGTTGCGGCCTCTCCCGTTGCGGAGCACAGGCTCCGGACGCGCAGGCGCAGCGGCCACGGCTCACGGGCCCAGCCGCTCCGCGGCATGTGGGATCTTCCCCGACCGGGGCACGAACCCGTGTCCCCTGCATCGGCAGGCGGACTCCCAACCGCTGCGCCATCGGGGAAGCCCTATATGCAGTTTTTAATGCTAATTCATCTACAGTGGATCCCCAAGAAATTGGTAGTGTGTATAGATGTGTATGTGCACATACACATAAATATAATGTTTCCATTTCTTTTTTCAGAGCAACCTGCAAACAACCAAGGCCAATCCACCCTGCAGCCTCTGCCACCTTCCCATAAACAACAGTCCGCACAGCATCATCCATCCATCACTTCTCTCAATAGAAACTCCCTGACCAATAGAAGGAACCAGAGTCCGGCCCCGCCGGCTGCTTTGCCCGCCGAGCTGCAAACCACACCCGAGTCCGTCCAGCTGCAGGACAGCTGGGTCCTTGGCAGTAATGTACCACTGGAAAGCAGGTAAGCCTTGAAGTTGAGACTTTCAGAGTGTTTGATTGTTAGGGCCACACAATATACCTGCATGGAGAATGTATATTTGACAACAGTCAACAAGCCATATTTTTTAAATATCTGAAATAGAAAGATAAATTAGTGCAACCGTTTCCTCACCAAGAGAGATTTACCACTCTTATATACGCTCTGTTTTGTCTTCTCTAGAAACAGCTCCAGATGACTGGTACTCTTTTAATTGCTGGACCAATGAACTTTCCTACCCTTTTCACACATTTTGTAGCCTACAGGAGATGAGAATAAACGGCTTCAGTGAAACTTTTCTTTGCTACCAGTTTTTTTCTTATCTACAGATGATCAGGCATGTAGAGAAAAGGATGGAAATGTAAATGTGTTTCTCAGTCCCATGATTCAGTGATTATATTGAGCATCTACTTGGTTCCAGACATCCCTGCTTTTCACAGACTCCGTTTTGTCCATCACATCCTAAAATCGTAGTGGACCCCCACTGATGATGCTTCAGCACAAGTCAGAGGACCATTTGTTAAGGATATTTTAGCTTCTTGCAATATGAGGGAGATGGGACCTTTAAGGCTCCTTCCATCATTATTTCCATTCATCTTTACACAATTCTACTCGAAAATTCTTCCTTATGATTCCTGAAATTTCCAACCTCTGGTCTTCATCATGCAGCTGAGAATCTGTAACTGTACAAGATCATTTTGCCCCACTTCTGCAGCACGGCCCGCTGACCCCTTCGCTTCCAGAACCTTCGCCAGCTCAGTGCTCCTCCTCTGACACAT
The DNA here is from genome assembly GCF_000442215.2 of Lipotes vexillifer. Lineage (NCBI taxonomy): Eukaryota > Metazoa > Chordata > Mammalia > Artiodactyla > Lipotidae > Lipotes > Lipotes vexillifer. The sequence continues at coordinate 1,784,900 of NW_006797999.1, read as the reverse complement.
GCTGGTGTTTCAGTGAGGTTCTTAATGACTTCTAGCACATCTGAGGCCACAGCTAGCAACCTGCTCACACAAGAGTGTAGATCAGTAAGAGCCATTTTGAGCTAATTCATTTCATTTTTAAATGTCTACGGGTACAGAAACTCTTACGTTCTTCCTTTGGCCAGGACCACAACAGTCGGCATCTCCTTTGTGTCACGTGTCACACAAGCAAGGAGTGTGGCGTCCTAACTCATGGGTCTCCTATTGGCAGCTTTGCAGCAATGTTCCTCTAACACTCCTATTGGTATTTATTTCTTTCCTGCCCTAAGGTTCCAGTAGGTTCAGAGAAAAAGACTCATCACTACATAAAGCCAGAAACCAGAGGGCTCTGGACCTCCTGGGAGGGTGCCCTGCCCTGTGGAGCCCCTGGCTAAAGTCAGCATTTAAATTAGCTTCTGGGTGAAGAAACGGGTCTCATGATGAATAAATTGCTTTTTTTTTTTTTTGCCATTAATTGCATGATCTAAACCAATTCTGCCCTGAGGACGAGCAAGCAGGATGTCCTCACAGTTAGTTGTCAACAATAATGTATTTCTGTCTTTTCTTTTGCTCTTGACCTAAAAAGAAGTTTCCGAAAGAACCCTTGTCTTTTCATCTACAGCGTCAGCCAAGAGTAGCTGGGTTTGATCATTTATTTTGGAATATTGAGCACTCTTCTGGGAAAAATTAGAAAGTGCAGGAGAAGTAGGCAAACAGCAGGTTTTTTCACTTAAAGACAAAGACTCATGTACACAGATTTTTTTCTTAGCACAGAGCTAAGTTTACTCAGTGTCATTAATTAGCACACACTGAACAATCAACACTGATGCACTATTGTCATTTGGAAAAGAAATTATTAGGAAAAAAGTAACTTTCCAGTTGAGTCATCAAATTGAATATGGATAATTGCATTGTAGTTGGCAATAATTGTCTTGACAGATATTTGTGAAATATGCCAAGTTAGGTCATCAGAAATGTGTTTAATTTAGGGGACGTGGTAGTTAGCACAAAAGCCTGAAAAACCAGTGGTAGGAAAGTTGGTATTCCTTGAAGCCACCACGTCTTATAGAGCAGGTATTTGGAATAACTTGGGGGAAAGATAAGTGTGTTCTTGTTATTCCTCACATTGTGCTAATGAATATTTGTTGCTGGGAAGTTAGGGAAGAAAGTAGCTCCTTAGAGGACAACCCACAGTAGCTATATGTGACATTGTAGTCGATTTCTCTAAGTTCAGACCGTATGAGAATCACTCTCGGGTGATTTCAGAGCCGTACCATTTGAAATTCCATTTCAAAGAAGTACCGTTAGTGAACCATCAATGGAATTACATTTTATAGTTTTATGAATTGACATAGTAAGAAAATCTATCAGTTGATATTCTCACACACATATATAGAAAGTACAATGAATTTGAAAATTGTACATCATGCTAAAATTTTTCAATCTATAGTATAATTTTGTTATTTTCTCCTTTTCCAATGTTCACATCTTATAATATTACTAGTCAAAAAAAAAGTGGCATTTCAACTTGCAAGTACTCAGTGAATCAACCTAAGCAGAGGTGTGAAAATTTCACACTGTACTGACATAGTGCCACTGTGGTTTCTTTAATAGTCTCACTTGGCTGGAACTCTTGAGGTGAACAACCAGTCTTATTTATCATTGATTTTTCCTTTTTTAGTTAAGGTTCCCTATTGAGTATGATTCTCAGTTTCAACTATATTAACAACTTTATCCAGACTTGTGTCTGCCTTTGACTATTTTTTAATCTACTCTAGAGTTTTGTCTTTGGCAATTATTGCCATTTATACATAGACTCATCTTGCTGATTGTCACTTTTCCGAAACTGTCATTTAAAGGATGTAAGCTATAAAGATTGGAATTCAGTTCTGTGTAGACAAGAATCTCTGGGTTGTTTTCTCTTTGTCTCTTCCCCTTTTCTCCTTTCAGCATGTCCTGATAATAGTTGGTTACAAGTGGCATGTAATAATCCGTGAAAATCTCAAGTCATTTCCACCTAAACTTGGTACAAAAGACATAAAAGATGTGTCCTGTCTGTTTCAACGTAGCTTTCCTTTTGATTTAGTAAAAAGCAGTGTTCCCACCAGCAGTTTCTTGCTTGCATAAGTGTATGTCCTTTATCTAAGGAATTTAGCCGTTGCTGCCGCTGGAGACTGGCGATGTCATTGTGCTCTGGTCGCCCATCTCCAGCGAGTTTCAGATCTAGAGTCACATCAAGATGCAAACAAGCATTTGCCGTTTATAAGCATATTCTTATTATCTCATCATCTCCTAAAAGTAACAATCAGGGCCTAGACAGAACACCAGTACCTGCTTAGAACTTTTCTGAAGACTCCTTTTCTTTGAGCTCAGTATTTCTTGTCCTTTGTATAATTCATTTTTAGGGCATCTGATAGCCTATAGCTCAGCCTTTGTTTATTTTATACTTCAGCTGCTTCCGTACATAATAATAGCTGCTACCAGAATATAGAGCAGCTGAAGAAAAGTGTACCCTTGACTCAGGACAGCACCACTTAAAGGTGCAGTACGGAGACTCTCATTGAGAATCCTGACCTTCAGCAATTGTAAAGTTAATTGCCTGCAAGTTGCTCACTTATATATGTGAATTACGTAGCTTAGTAGTTACCTATTAGATGTTAACCAAGTGGTTCATCTGTAGCTATTTAATAAAAGATTTATTCAAGTCTCATTTATTGAAGTCTACTTTGGCCTTGATAGTTCATTAGTGATGTTCCCATAGCTTTTTACCTTGTAGCTCAGCAATGCTTTGCTAATTATTAATGTATGAAATTGCATATTAAATTACCTTTTCATTATTTCATTTTTAATTCAAATATCAAGATGTCTTGGGCTGCTTTAATGTGAGATCAGTTGCTATATCTTTGAAAAAAAAAAAAACCTAAACAGAAGTATCATTTGCTAAAGTAAGATATTCTCCTTTTTTTTCCCCTCTTTTATCTTCGCTCTAAATGGTTCTAAGGAAAAGGAAAGACAATCAGGTCTGAGTCAGCCTTGCCTATTAGAAGTCTAGGCAGCAACACACACATCCTGGCCGTATGGTACCAGGGTAGAGCTTTCCCAGCTGAAAAATTGTACCTCTACCTACAAGCTGATAACCAGCTACCTTTAGCAAGGCAGTAAGTAGTAAGATCCTCCATAATTAAAGATACAGCTGTAAGTAAAATATACCCGGGAAGGTAATCTACTGACTTAAGTTTACTGAGTAATGCCATATCCTTTTGTTAAAGATAGTTTGAGGAATCCCAAGGACACCTGTGGGAAAAGAGAAAATCACAAAATACAGTAACGAGAGGCAAAACTGAAGGAGCTAAAGTTTCTGAACGTAAACTTCAAAATCAGATGTGGATCTAGGATAAGAAATTCTTTTTTTAATAGTAATCTTTTATTTATTCACTTATTTGTATATTTATTTTTGGCTGTGTTGGGTGTCAGTTTCTGTGCGAGGGCTTTCTCTAGTTGCGGCGAGCGGGGGCAACTCTTCATCGCGGTGCGCGGGCCTCTCTTGTTGCGGAGCACAGTCTCCAGGCGCGCAGGCTCAGTAGTTGTGGCTCACGGGCCTAGTTGCTCCGCGGCATGTGGGATCTTCCCAGACCGGGGCTCAAACCCGTGTCCCCTGCATTAGCAGGCAGATTCTCAACCACTGCGCCACCAGGGAAGTCCTAAGATACTCTTAATTAATCTTTGAGAGTCTCACCATCTCCATTTGTTTAAAAAAAAAAAAAACCCAGTAAACTCATCTAAAATTACATACTAATGAATAGTAAAAATCAAGGGATTCCAGATCTCTTGAAATATTTCACCTTTAATAACTCACGATATTTGTTAAAAGGCCCGTAGAGGGATATGGGTCCATTTGTAAGAGGAAGAGGAAGACGGATGTGTGATGCAAGAGCATTTGCTAGGAGGTGTTTATATTTAAGACTTGTTTCAATTTGTGGCTTAAAAATTTTTGTCTCAATGAGAGGAGGGTAATTCCAGCAGCTGTTGCATTCCTAGTTCAGCGCCTGTGCTCTATCGTAACCATATAATCGATCATCAAACCAGGACAATATGAGAGTGAAAGGGGACTGTGAACAGTTACACTGGAGCTACAGGCATAAACCAAGGCTGTGGTGGGCAAAGAGGCACATGGTTACCCTACGAAGTTTTATTCCCAGGAGTAAAGTTACTTTGTAAGTTCAAATTATTTTATACATAGGTAAATAATAACAGAGATCGAGTTAGAGGCAGTGGAAAGGCAGCCCTTGTTTGCATACAGGTGTGGCTCCTACTTTGAAATTTTCTAGTTTCTGTTGCCAACATGTAGCAAATATTTAACCTTTAACCCTTTGTCAACCCCTTTACAGAGAAAGCTTCTGTTGGCCCCCAAAATGTGTCACTCCTAGAAATGATACATAAAATGGTCGTCTTTATTTTCTTCTCACACTATCAAGAGAACAGGAGGGGGCATATACTGAAGTCAGCATGTTGAATGACTTTTTTTTCCCAAAAAGTTCAAATTTAATTTCTTTTTTTTTTCTTTTTTTTTTTTTTTGCTGTACGCGGGCCTCTCACTGTTGTGGCCTCTCCCGCTGCGGAGCACAGGCTCTGGATGCGCAGGCTCAGCGGCCATGGCCCACGGGCCCAGCCGGTCCGGGGCATGTGGGATCTTCCCCGACCGGGGCACGAACCCGTGTCCCCTGCATCGGCAGGCGGACTCTCAACCACTGCGCCACCATGGAAGCCCCAAATTTAATTTCTTAAATGTAAAATGTTAAAGGTAAATCATGTATTAACTAAAAATGTTAAGCAAAGATAAATTTTGATCCTGGTTTTACTCAAAGATCCATGTGTCTCTGGCAACATTATAATTTGGTTTCTGAAACCATTCTCTTACACTGAAAGAGTCCTCATTCTAAAATAAAGTATGAGATAAAAATTCAAAGATGATTACTAAGTGAAAGCAAAAGCATCATTTTTAATACAAGATTGCTACTAACCAGTTGTAATGCTACCGTCTCAATTTGGTTGTTTAGCAGGCATCATGCCAATAATTAAAATGAGAAAGTAGGCTGTGGGCTGATTGTAGCTCTAAAATAAAGGTCATTCCCAGGAGTCAATACTGATATATTTTCCTGAATAAAACCTAGTAGATCCAGTAGAGATATAAACACAGTTTAGCATCATGAGAAGAACATGTGCTTTGCAGTCAGACCTGATTTTTTTTTTTTTTTTTTTTTT
>NW_006797999.1:1747953-1779546 GCF_000442215.2 Lipotes vexillifer | reverse complement strand
GGCCCAGCCGCTCCGCGGCACGTGGGATCTTCCCGGACCGGGGCACGAACCCGCGTCCCCTGCATCGGCAGGCGGACTCTCAACCGCCGCGCCACCAGGGAAGCCCCAGACCTGCTTTTTAATCGTAGATCCATCATTTAAACTCGCCATGTAGTCATCTACAAATTATTTAATTATTTAAATCGGAGGTCAATTTCCAATGCAATAATAATACCTACTCATAATAGTGTTGTATTAAATGAAATAATGTAAACAACTCATCTGGCAATAGGTGCTTCATAAATGTTTTTTCTAAATATGACCAAACAATAATAATAGTAATAACAACCATCGGATAGGATAAGATAACCCAGTTGCTTAACAGCCGGATGAATATCTTTTATTATTAAGTAGCTCTCTTCTCTCCAGGAATGAAGAACATATTTGTCTTAACTGGAATAATTATGTCTAATTTATCTTTATGAGTTAGGTAGTCCTAGCCTTACCCATAGTTATACCAGAATAAAATCTCTTGGTTTTTTTTTTTTTCACTATTCCTGTCATTAAACAAAAAGTACATGAATTTTTGCCAGTCTGTTAATTTTGTTCTTGAGAAGAAAAAAAAATCTTCAAATTATAATGAAAGGCAACTATTCATATCCCTGAAACATTTAGTTAACTAAAGTAATAAATGTTTGGAATGAATCCATAAAAGCCTTGATAGATGCATTGTCTTCACATCAGTCAGAAGTTAGACCCCAGTTATATTTAAGGTTTTTAAAGCTTTTGGTATCTTTTGAGTATGATGAAGTTACTGTACAAAAGAGTAGGAGTGTTATTTTGTTTAACTGAGGTGAACCAGTTTTTTTTTAATAGTAATTAAGATACCAAGAAAGTATGTATTAATCATTTGCTGTAGGCCTTAGATGATTTTTGAAAGCATAATTCCAACCAGTTGCAAATACTGTATACTCTGATAATGTTTGGATTTGGATAACATCAATCTGTATAAAATATTCATATATGATAACCTGAATTTCCATAGTATCTAGAGTAATGAATTCTTAATGACTCCTAGCACATTTCTGGTCACTTCTCTGAACATGATCAAAGTAAAAGGTCATCTGTGCCATTACTCTGGTCATAGCTAATGACTGTGATTTAATCATAATCTTTTTCTGGATACGACCTGTTCATTTTGAGACACCTCTCTTCTTCCTCGGCAGCTGTTTTTGGAAGTTTTTAAAAATTCTTTTACTCTTCACTGATGTTGTCCGTGAAAATATGTTTCAGTCCTCTTTCCTTGATTTTGTGTGTGTGTGTGTGTGTGTGTGTGTGTGTTGTCTCTACTTAACATCATTACTCCATGTTGATTTTATCTTTTCCTAGAATTTATTGTGCAATTTTAAAACTACGTGTTTCTCTCTAAAATTTCATCCCCTGGTTTCATCACCAATTAATTAATATATACCCCGTCAAAGACAATTGCTTTTCTTTTCCTGCGTTTCTTCATTTTGCCTTGACATTCTTGTGCCTGTTTTATTTCTTTCTCCTTTAATTGCAAACCTGGGTCTGTGTCATATTACACCATTCTCAGAACCCTTTCTTCTTAGCCCATTAAGGTTAAATTCTTGAACATGCAATTAGCCAACTAAGTTTAATAAATTCTATTTGATAACCCCTCTGATTCTGCTAAAACCCTCTTTATGATTTCTTAGCATCTCACCTCATATTCTGAACCACTTAAAGTGCTACTACCAGAAGTCATCTTGCTCCAGTTACATCCTGCACTAATAGAATATTGCTTCTTTCTGGTCATGGTGTACTAGACCCCAGATCTGGGTTAAAATCTCAACATCCTACTAGCTATATAACCTTGGGCCAAGTACTCGTGCATTTTTACCTGATACCCTGATAGCATTTGATGATACTCTTCACAAACATTTGTAAGTATTCCTTGAAGCATCATATGTAAAGTATCTGGCACTTCCGTTTTTCTTTTCTTTATTCTTTTCTTATGCTGTGCCTTTAAAAATAAAATAATTGAGTTAGCATTTATAAAAGTAAACGACAGCTACCAAGGCAGTGAAGGCAATGACAATTACCAGGAATTTACGCTGATTAATTTTTGTGAGCAATTAGGTAGCATTCTCAGCTTTGGAGCTATAGGTATTTTGTTATTGTGAGAATAATCACTATATCCTCAGTTCAGTTGGGTGACTTCCTAGAGGAAATAAATTACGAAGTAAATTTTCAGAGACAGGGTTTGTTTTAGAACAAGCTGACAGTGATAATATGGGGAAGAAATTATCTGAGATAGATGATAGTGGAGTACTGACACTTCAGAAAATCAAGCCTGAATGCAGTCATTCATTCAGCAGATGTTTATGAAATGTACCCATACGAAAAACTCAAGTTTAGCATGGAGGACCTGTAGAAGGTATGACTGCTTCTGAAAAAGATTGGACTATATTCCAGAGCACAGTTCAGGGTGGGAATTGATTTTTAGAGATTGTCTAATCTTAACTTCTTTTTAAGGTGCATGGAGATTTAGTAAAGTGCCTGAGATCATGTGGTCACTAGCGTTCAGCTAGATCTCAGGTTCCAAATTCATTACCTTTTCTTCTTGTAGTGTCTCCACATTTTTTTTATTACATATGAAAGAGAAAAATAAAGTACACAACTCCAAAATATATGTATTTATCAAATTAAAAATTATACAGTTGTAGCAATGTACTAATCTTATGCATGTTGTCATACATATATAAAACTAAAAATTGAAAGGATGAAATGAAATAGATAATATTTTTATTTTTTATTTTATTTATTTATTTATTCATTTTGGCTGTGTTGGGTCTTGGTTTCTGTGCAAGGGATTCCTCTAGTTGCGGCAAGCGGGGGCCACTCTTCATCGCGGTGCACTGGCCTCTCACTGTCGCGGCCTCTCTTGTTGCGGAGCACAGGCTCCAGACGCGCAGGCTCAGTAGCTGTGGCTCACGGGCCTAGTTGCTCCGCGGCATGTGGGATCTTCCCAGACCAGGGCTCGAACCCGTGTCCCCTGCATCGGCAGGCGGATTCTCAACCACAGCGCCACCAGGGAAGCCCCGATAATATTTTTAAATAATTTTCTTTTATTTAAGTCTATTAAGTTTGTTCATTTAGTAAATTATCTATTAAATATACACTTATGAAATAATTACATATCAAAGTCATCATACCTTAAACATTTTTCAATCCTATCTAACAATTATATATACTTCCTTTTGACAAATAAAAGTTGTATATATTTAGATTGTACAGTTTGTCTTTTTAAGGTGTACATGATGATTTTATATATGTGTGTGTGTGTGTGTGTGTGTGTGTATCTGAGTTAATTAACATACCCATCACGTCACATAGTTATCTTTTGTGTGTATGTGTGGTGAGAGCACTTAGGATCTACTCTTTTAGCAATTTCAAGTACACAATATAGTATTATTATCTGTAATGACCAGGCTGCACATTAGCTCCCGACTTATTCACCTTATAACCGAAAGTGTCTCCCCAGTTCCCCCGCCTCCCAGCCCTGGTCTTGGCAACCAGACCATTCTGCTCTCTGGTTCTGTGAGTTTGACTTCCTTTTTTTTTTTTTTTTTTTTTTATGGCTGTGCAGCACAGCATGTGGGATCTTAGTTCCCTGACCAAGGATTGAACCCACGCCCCCTGCATTGGGAGCGCAGAGTCTTAACCACTGGACCGCCAGGGAAGTCCCGAAGTTGACTTTTTTAGATTCGACATATGAATGAGATCATACAGTATCTGTTGTAACTTGGCTAATTTCATTTTCTAGCAGACTAATTGGATGTTGTTGCATTTTCACATTTTTAAGTAAACGAAGGCAAAACCCACTAAAATACCATGTTTTGCAGACATTTAAGCAGTTTAGAAAACTGATAATTGGCATAGGTGGCAATCATCGTTCTTGGCAACAAAATTATAATGAGAATAATTCTAAATGCACATTTTCAAAATATTCTCTCTGGGCTAACAGTTCCTTCAGAGCAGCAGTACTTTCTTACTCATTCTTGAATAATACCTGCACCTTAAAGAGACAGATAAATAATTTTTTCAAAAATAAATTCTTGGTAGCATACTACTGACAGCCACTTGTCATCACCAAAAAGGTCAGCAAATTTGGACCCATTTTATATATTTAACCCATTTTTATGGTTTATAACTCTTTGGGGGTACTTTGCCATGAGCTCGCTGGATAACCTTTAAGTGGTTAAAAAAGATTTTCAAGATCGCTCCACTACTCATCCCAAAGGTGAGTGAAGAATTTTGTATTGAATCAATCACACACAAGCTGCAAAAACTAAAAGGTGAGAACGTTACTGGTAACCCCTCCTCTTGGTGAGCTCTTTTCTCTGTCTCAGGATACCTCATGAACATTAATGACTTTCCAACAAAAGGGCTGGGTGTAGGCTCCACAGTCATCAGTGTATTCAGTATCGTAAAAGCCTGGTATCTTATTTTTTAAATGCGAGATAAATACAGATAGAAGGGTGCTTTACTCATGCATTAAGATACATAGCTCATACGGCGACTACTACTGTATTACATAACTGGTTAAAAACGTAAGTTTTAAGGACAAAAAGTCATGACTTTGCCCCTGTACTAACTTTGCCAAGTTAAGGCTCAGTTTTCTCATCTTAAAAAAAGCAGAGTTTACAATCACACAGAGTGGGGATTTTATGAAGTTTAAATTACATGATTTTTTCTTTGTACACAGTAAATAAGTCCTCAGTCAGCCTAATTTAAACCACTCACCACTCTTTGCACTGGTTGTTTTCTGTTTTGTTTTGTTAAATGCTTCTTGTTCACTGTCACACATCTGATTGATTAGGATACCTTCAAGGTCTCTTAACAACCCTGGAATTCTTTTATTCTTCATCAACTTACATCGACACCTGAAATTCTTCTCTTTACCTATATTCACACTTCCTTCTCAAATTTATAGAAAGAGCTTTGCTGAGCAATTTTAAGCCATCAATAATTAAATTAATTAATAATTAAGTAGATTAAAACTTGTTCAAATAGCACATAGGAATTTTTTTTTTTAACAAATTCCTTTATTTATTTTTGACTGTGTTGGGTCTTCGTTTCTGCGCGAGGGCTTTCCGTAGTTGCGGCGAGCGGGGGCCACTCTTCATCGCGGTGCGCGGGCCTCTCACTGTCGCGGCCCCTCTTGTTGCGGAGCACAGGCTCCAGACGCGCAGGCTCAGTAGTTGTGGCTCACGGGCCCAGTTGCTCCGCGGCATGTGGGATCCTCCCAGACCAGGGATCGAACCCGCGTCCCCTGCATTGGTGGGCAGATTCTCAACCACTGCACCACCAGGGAAGCCCAGCACATAGGAATTTTAAGATCTTTTTCATTTCCATCTTAATTTTAATATATTTAGTATGTAATAACTGCCAACAGTAGTGTAATTGATATCATTTTATTTATTTTATTTTTTAATTTTTTTTGCGGTACGTGGCCTCTCACTGTTGTGGCCTCTCCCGTTGCGGAGCTCAGGCTCCGGACGCGCAGGCTCAGCGGCCATGGCTCACGGGCCCAGCCGCTCCGCGGCATGTGGGATCTTCCCGGACCGGGGCACGAACCCATGTCCCCTGCATCGGCAGGCGGACTCTCAACCACTGCGCCACCAGGGAAGCCCAGTGTAATTGATATCTTAAAACATGTAGGAAAATACCTAATATAGATTTGGGCATTTGATACCATGGCTACACAGTTAAAATAACTAAAATATAACAAAGACTATTAAACTATTTTCGCCATCTTGATAATGGTTAAAAAAAGTCTGCATATTTAATCTGGTTGTTCAGTTCTGAATGCTCCCAAGCAAACTGTATAACATGACTTGTTGCTTGATTATAAACCTGTCTAAGTTAAAACAAGTCATAATAAAAATACTTTGCCTCCTATCGTAGACCTATTTAATTTTTTCAACTGTGGTTATACTTAAATTTTATATTTTATGTCTCTTGCTTAAGACTGAAAAGTGAATGTATAAGACAGTAGAGAATTCACTAAAATATATTTCCCACAAATCACCTTAATACTGTCTAGAATTTTGCCTCCCAGTTTTCAGAGATCAGTTAACGCATAATGCTATACTTACCACGTACCTGTTGTACATTCAGTATGATTATAAATTGATACAGAGGCAATTGCTAAAATGTATAATTATTAATACATTTATATTGCAATTTTTTGTAAAATATTATAAAACAATTTTTTTCTCAAACCTCTTGTACAACCACTAATAGCTCATATTAATTCGGGTAACAGCAGTGAAATGTATCTTGTTTATAAGCTTTTCATTTAAGACATTTTTCTTGCTGGGATCACCTCCTAGTGTGAAAGTTGTCCAAAGATAATAGCACATCAATTCAGAAGTGTAATAGATTTGAGAACACAACATGCTATCAGCATGAAATAGTTTATCAGCCTCACTAACTCACTGTGTCACAGCTAGAATCATTACATACTTGTTTTTTGTTTTCATGTCAAAATATGTAATTTACATTCTAATGCTGATTACTCACTTGGAGGATGTTTAATTTTCTTATTTAGAATATTTTTCTTTAAAATGCATACCATAATTAATTTAAAGGTAGTACAAGAAGAGGCATTTTAATTAGTAGGAGTCTAAAATATTTCCTTTTTTTGCAATTCAGGGATGCACAGTGTATTATACTATAAAGCATTTTCAATTAGATTTATAATAATAATACCTTATATTAGAAGCAAAACAATTAGTCCATTTTGTTTTTTGGGTTTTTTTTAGAAAGTACACTTTTTTTTTTTTTCTGGCTGCGTTGACCAGCCTTCGTTGCTGCGTGCAGGCTTGAGTCTTCGTTGCTGCGTGCAGGCTTTCTCTAGTTACGGCAAGCAGGGGCTACTCTTCTTTGCAGTGCGCGGGCTTCTCATTGCAGTGGCTTCTCTTGTTGCGGAGCACGGGCTGTAGGCGCACAGGCTTCAGAAGTTGCAGTGCACGGGCTCGGTAGTTGTGGTGCACGAGATTAGTTGCCCTGCGGCATGTGGGATCTTCCCGGACCAGGGATCAAACCCATGTCCCCTGCATTGGCAGGCGGATTCCTAACCACTCTTCCACCAGGGAACTCCCAATTAATCCATTTAGAACGAGCCCTGTCCAATTCTTAGAAAATTTACACGCACACCCACACACATGCACACGTCACCTTTTCTAGACTCGTCCTATCTAAACATTAGCAGAAATTAAATGATCAAAATGCAAAGTAAAAAAATATTGAGGTTCAGTTTATCATTAACTCACTCGAGGTAAATTTTATTTTTCTTAACTGTTTCACCTTTTTAACCCCCCCTTGAGACAAGCCTCTTCCGTTTTTCGGTCCCGTTTGATAATTTTTATTCTTAGTTAAAGCTTTTGGCAAAAGTGCTGCTGCTTAACTGCTTCTGCCACTCCCACCCTTGAAAGCGCGTTTTCATAGAATATGTAAAGGATGAAAGAAAAAACTTCACCTGTAATAATGAGGATTCAGTGGGGGATTTCTGCTACCTCTGAACTTCAGGGAAACAATTTTTCTCCATCATGTAGCTTTGTGGATCAGAAGATGCCACTGCTGCAACCTTTGTCCGGGTGTGTGTGGTGGTGCACCCACCGTGGCCAGTGCTGGAAACAGCACCTTGATTGTCACTGCTTTGTCCTCAGCTGCTTCAGAGGAGAAAACTTAGGGAGACGGCATGTTGTACGGGAAAATACTCTTATTTTTTTCCTACCCCTCAAAGTAGCAGATGTGTGAAGGAGTAAGGAGGTTATATTTGTGTGTGTGTGTATACAGTGCTTTAAAAATGTTTAGAACTGAGTTTTCCAGAAGTCTCTTCTAATAGATAAAGTGAATGAGTAGAGATAGCTGTTTCTTTCCTAGACAGACTTTAATCCAGGTAATACATTGAAGCAAAGTTTTTAGAGGAAAAAAAAGAATATATAAAAACAATTCCAGCCAAAAAGGTTAAGAGTAGAGAAATACCATCATCTCTATGAAGAAAAGTAGTGAAACCTTTTGGGAAGCTGTAAATACCCAAGGTGAATTATCAGCTAGCCTTCTACATGACTCACAAGTCCAAGTGTCAAGTTCAAAGAGAAAAGGAAAGAACTCCCTAAAAGAAGGTACTTGTGAAATAAGGTAGTATGTTGCTGAATGCTTGATAAGCACATGGAAATATAGATACCTCTAGGAAACGGAAGAGCCAGGAGAGAATGGATACTGGTGTCTAATTTAGAGATAAAGTAAAGGCCAGTAAACATGGTAGACATTTAAAAGTAGCAATGAGATTAAAAAGGATGAAGCAACCAATTTCTTAACAAACAGGTGAAACTGAAAGGAAGAAACAATGAAGGGGGTTATTGGAAGTAAGGAATTAAGTGAGATGACACAAAGCAATGAAAAATATCTAAACCACTTGATTCTGAGATCAGATGGATTGAGCCTCGTATTGTACAAATTAAATTGACTACTTGAAGTGAGCTAGCAGCAGTGACTGTCTAAGCAGGAGTCTTTTGAACTGACTTTCTGTTTTGTTGTACAATCTGGATGGGAGTCTTGAGTAAAATGTGGTCCCTGGACCAGCTGCATTAGCTGCTGGCGTTGCACCCCAGACCTTCTCTAACAAGTCTGCCAAGGGATTCTGATATAAACTGAAGTTTGAGAACCATTGCTTTAATGTATGTAATAGTCTCGAAGTACCTTTCTGCTCACGTTGGTGGCCTAACCCTTGAGTATGTAAGTTCACAAGGCCCTACCAAAATCTGTGAGTCCATCATCAGTCTGATGGACCCGTTTCCATGAGAAAGATAGGTGACTGCAGAATACTTTTTGCAGTCTCATGCAGATGTTACTGTGGGTAGGCTTCTCCCTGAAAATTCACAGCAGCCTCTGCAATCTCTTAGTTCCACAATCGTCACAGAACTGCTTAGGGCCATCATCCTCGACTGATGGAGATTTCTTTCCGAACAGCTAGGCATTTAAGCACAGTAAGTAATTGCAGATGTCTCTGGATATCTATTGAGAATCAGTTGCTGAAAGGTAAGGAAAACCAAAAGGAACCCAGCCTTGAATAGAAACAGCTAATTTTCTGCATGCACTTGCTTTCTTTAGTTTTCTGTTTAATAGCTGCCAAAAATTTTATATTTGCTTGCATCATTATCCTAAAGCACACCACTTAAATAAACTGCTTTTTCAAGTCTTTTAATCAGTTACCAAATGTTGCTAAGTATATATTTAGCAGATAATCCACTAGGCTTTGGAATTGAAAAATCAGAATTTGATAGTGAAAATTCTAAAGACTGTGATAATGAAGCGCAGGTTTTAAGGTTCAAAGTGCTCAGACAATAGTTAATATCATCTTTCAGTTTTATCATTTCTTATAAATATATACTGACAGGTCTCCCCTGGTGGCGCAGTGGTTAAGAATCCGCCTGCCAATGCAGGGGACACGGGTTTGAGCCCTGGTCCGGGAAGATCCCACATGCCGCGGAGCAACTAAGCCCGCAAGCCACGACTACTGAGCCCGCGTGACGCAACTAGAGAAAGCTGCACACAGCAACGAAGAACCAAAGCAGCCAAAAATAAATAAATGAAATAAATAAATTTATACATAAATAAATACTGACAAATATTTGGGTCTGTTTTAACTCATGCAATATTTAATGTATATACTCTCAATGATGGATTACAGGTAATTAAGTGAGTGATAATGGGCAATATGAAAGTTAACACAATAATTAAATTTTGTATATTTGGAAAATTTTTAGGAAGTATTTTATCTTAAAATGAATTCCAGGCAAACCATCCATTGTTTGGGCATCATCAAGTGACTAAAACTATCGTGAACTCAGTAGTTAATTTTAGCCTTCATATATTACCAGGTAAATTTAATCCACAAGTGTGAGATTCATTTGCTTTAAATCTGAAAATATCATTTCAGAAGAGCTGTTTGATGTTGAGGAAATCTTATGAGACCTTTAATAAGCCTCTTAAATCCAGAAAGTTACATTTTGCCGGAAGGAAAAAGAACCTATAACTTAAAATTTCCTTAGCTCTTTTTTTTTTTTTTTTTTTTTTTTGCGGTACGCTGGCCTCTCACTGTTGTGGCCTCTCCCGTTGCGGAGCACAGGCTCCAGAAGCGCAGGCTCAGCGGCCATGGCTCACGGGCCCGGCCGCTCCGCGGCATGTGGGATCTTCCCGGACCGGGACACGAACCCGTGTCCCCTGCATCGGCAGGCAGACTCTCAACCACTGCGCCACCAGGGAAGCCCATCCTTAGCTCTTAAGTGAGAACTTTGGATTCTGAAAATGTTGTAAATTTGGCCAAATATTGCCAATCTTTCTTCTTACTGGCACATTGTCTTTGAAATCAGAGCATCCAATTTGCAGCAAGCAATCTATATTATAGGTAAAATTTTTATTGATTTGCCTAGAAACATAAATAGAAGGCAAGGCATCAAGACATTTAAACAGTTCACGTTTAGTTTGATGTAAATTACTCTCTCTATTCAACAAAGACTATAAGAAGAGGAAGAAAGCATCATTTCCTGTGCAATAGAGCCTTTCTCCCCATAAGATGTATCAGGTTTTAGACAATAGAAATAGTTTTCCAGGTATCTGTGTGTCACCAGTAAAGGTTTCAGCTGTGCCTTAGGGACAGGAACTGAGCACTCACTACTATTCTGTTTTCATTCTAATCATTTGCTTTGTTTGCTCATTTCTCAAAAGGTTTTTAATACTGTATAAAACATGGAAGGGAAAAAAACCCCCTCTTTTCTATGAAGATAACCAATTATGAAGTTAATCTAATTAAAATTTCATTCAGTGGTTGCACACTTTCTTTTTGGCTTTTATCTTCTATCCTAATGTCCCACTGAGGAAATGACTCACATGGCTTTAAATGATGCTATTATAACACATTTTCCAGGGATGCTTCTCATTTCGTTCCTATAATTTCCGACTTATTAAACCATGTTCTTGATTTTAGAGGAGTATCATGATTATATTAAGCTTCTGAACAAAAGACTAATATTAACTTGTTTGTTTCCCGGTGACGCTTGTAAGCTTACAATTTAATTGTATTTTATAAGTTGTTTAATTTTGTACTTGATGTCAGGATCTTATAAAATAAGCAGTGAATAAATTGATATTACATATAATACAGAAAGGCGCATTTAAATTTACTCCAAAAATCTGATTATTTTTCCACTAAAAATCTTAACAATAGTAAGTTTTGTGGTGATTACTTTGAAAGACAAAAAGAATCAAAAGTGAAGAGTTACCAAGGAACAAAGTGTACCTGCTGAGAGATTGAGTAAAACAGCAAGAAAAAGCAATTGTAAGTGGTCTGAGGTCAAGGTAGATAGAAGTTATGACTGGACATATAGAAGTAATTCAGTGTATTGTGCAGGTTCAGTACTTAAAACATGACATTTCGCTTGAGAGTAGAAGGAAATTTGAAATGAAAATGTTACTGTGCCCATTCTTGCTGTTTGCCAAACAAATTAAAAAGAGGAAGCTAAGGTATAAGAACTCCGAAGAACTTCTCCACCCTGGCAAAAAAAAAGAAAAGAAAAGAAAAGAAAAGAATGAAACAGAGAAAAAAGCAAAGGAGAAATGCTATAAAGGAAAGAATGCAAGATTCTCTGACTGGTTGAATACTGGTGGGAGGAGGGGGCAGGCAGAAAAGAATAGTAATTGAAAATTACCCCTAAATCCGTCAGTTAGAGAAACATTAAGGACAGAGTTACCAACAGTGACCAAAAGGTGGGAATGAAGGCAGCAAGAAGGACAAGGAGATTCAGTCTGTGTCCCTACTAATTTCCTTTTTTATTTTTTGATTTGTATTTTATATTGGAGTGTAGTTAATTTACAATATTGTGTCAGTTTCAGGTGTACAGCAAAGTGATTCAGTTATACATATACATGTGTCTATTTTTTTTCAGATTCTTTTCCATATAAGTTATTACAGAGTATTGAGTGTAGTTCCCTGTGCTCTGCAGTAGGTCCTTGTTGATGATCTGTTTTGTATATAGTGTATATATGTTAATCCCAATCCCCTAATTTATCCCTCCCCCAGCTTTCCCCTTTGGCAAGCATAAATTTGTTTTCTAAGTCTGTGAGTCTGTTTCTGCTTTGTAAATAAGTTCATCTATGTCATTTTTTAGATAGTAATTTAAAATTTGTGGCATGACCCAGAGGAAGATCCATCACAGAGTCAGTTAGAAATATATGCTAGAACCAAAGGCGGAAAGCTGAAATGAAAAGGTTGGTGTGAAGGCAGATCAACAAAGAAACGGATCTTTCAGCTTCAGAGGAAAAATGAGCAACTATTAATTGTGCTTAATACTGAGTGATTCTCCCCATTTATGTTTTCGCTGCCTCACAGCGTTACAGTTAATGATGATGCCACGCGGTTCCACGGTACTTGTCTGTTTGTTTTTGTTAATAGAATCCCCCTCAAGATTCCAAAGCCACAAAGCAACTGTTAGTGTTCGGTGACCTTCTGCACCGGCTGCCTTTGGGGCTTTGAAATTGATTTCCCCCCTCCCAGTCTCCGATAGTTTCTCTTCAAGTGTGCATCTCTCATTTGTCACCAGAGTGAAAATGGTGGCACAAATGGCAGAGGAACTGGAGACAGGTGCCGTGCAGGGCATCATTAGAAGCATCAGAACAAGATCAGCCTGCTCTGGTGTGCCCTGTGTTACAAGGAAGCTGCTGCTCCTTCTGCTTTATTGCCGGATACAGTGGGGGCATATTCTCACAGGATCCACTTGTTTCATTCCCAAATATGGTCTGAGAAGGAAAGAAAATCCCTGTCTTTATTCTCCAAACCTCATGTGGATGCCGGGTCAAAAGCCTATGTTTTTGACAGTAATTTTTGCAGAGTTTTTGATGTGTGAGAAGCATATTCCCAAGGCTGTTGACTAGTGAAGAGTCCCAGGGTGGGAAAGACCGTCCTGACACACGGGAGTAGGTGCCTTAGAGAGAATTAGGTGACAAGAGAATTTTCTGGAAACTCCTTGTATACTTTTCATGCAGCTGAATTCCAGTATGCATTTATCTGTTCATTTAGTAAATACTTGTGCAATTCTAGACCTAAACTAAGCATTGTGTTCGAGCTTGAAACAGTTTTTTTTAAATCCTGGGCTTAAAGATACAGGTAAGTCACAAAATACACTTGTCAGTGTGTGGTGATTTCTGTATTGCAGTGGAAAGGCCATTGTTGACTTTGGAAAGGCGGCACATCCTGTCTGAACCTAAAAATGGACAGATTCCTACCAAATCTGAAACCAAGTGCTCTCTATAGAAAGTAGGTTGACATAGACCTTTTCTACTAGTCTAGTTAATGTCTAAGAGGTTTTTACATGTGTATTTTAACATATCTATTTTGAGGCTGTAATGATTCTTAAAGGAATCATCCTCACATGAATGCCATCATTTGTAAATGGTTTCAAAATACATCGATTTAAGCAGTCTTTACGAATTCTTTCTATATTTACACCCTAGAAAGCCATCTGAAAATATTGAAGACCAGTGATTCTAAAATATAATTGATGGGTGATTTGGTTTCTCTTTCAGTGTTTTATAATGTTTCTTTATTTACTATGCACGTACATCTCCAAGGCACTAATTTGATGCCACCCCCAACATGGGTAGTCATTTAGACAGAGGAAGGGGAAATGCACTTCAGAGCTTTAAAGTCAGTAGCCAAAATAACCCCCAAAACAGTCAAATTCTATTTTCTCTTGCAGCAACAAAAGTAAATTTATGTATTAAATAAGTTAGGGGGCTTCCTTGGTGGTCCAGTGGTTAAGACTCCGTGCTTTCACTGCAGGGGGCACAGGTTCGATCCCTGGTCGTGGAACTGAGATCCTGCATGCCGTGCAGCACAGCCAGAAAATAAATAAATTACTTGAGTTTTACAAAATAAACTAAAAGACTGTATGACAATATAAACAGTACAGTCCTAAATTTATTTTAAAATAAATACAGTTAGAAACTCTTTGAAAGTAGAGTCTTCAGTTCTACTAACCTTGATGAGCAGTGTATTTTTGAGTAATATATCTTTGTTTTCAGCAATATCTCACAGTTGCATTTTGCTTTAAGAAAAATAATAATTTCATAGTCATTCAAGCCTAGCTCTTGAAACAGTTCCTTGCCAGGCTCACCAAAGCAGATGGACATCATGTATTGATACCACAAATTTTGGAAACTAGAAAAGGGATGTCTAATTTGAAGTCAGCATGTGTCTAACTCCTTGTCTCGAGCCATGTTTTCAGTGTTAAGGCTAAGATCGTAATCTTTCGTGGTCCATAGGCTAAGGTTCAAACCCCATGTCCCGTCGAGAAATGACCCAAACCGCTCTGAATAAAGCTCTGACACATTTCCCAGGTTCGGGTTTGCTATAATTTCCAACTTTTATTTATTTTTATTCCATCATTTGTTTATTAGCTGTGGGTCTTTGTCCAAAAGGTGCTTCATTTCTGTAAGACTCACTGCCCACATCGGCACAAGAGTCACCATTTTATTTATTTTACAGTATTTACGGAGCAACAATTATGTACCAGGAACTTTCTAAGTCCTGAAAATACTTGGAGGCGACTGAGGCTTTGTGGAGTTTACATTCTAACTGGAGAGGACAGACCAGAGATTTGGGCAGTGGATATACCATTCATGTCCATCAATTTAGGATACCAGACAAACAACTTCGTGTTTTTATATTTCCGTCTCGATTTTCTTTGAAACTCTCATCCCTGGAAACTTTGCTCGGGTGATTTGGGTCTCTCCGTCTCCCACCCCACCCTGTCGCGATGCTGTGAGTGCAGCAGGGAGTCCCAGGTGCTTGGGCGTTCATGCTGTTTCCTCATCATCAGCCACAGTGTTGCTGCCGTGACAGCTGCGTTCCTGTCTGCGCAGGCCGCCTTGGTCCAGTTTCTCTGCTACTCTTGAAGCCGTAGAGGTCACTCTGCTTCCTGTGAATCACGCTAAGATGCAGAAATCCCAGGGAGGGTCTCCACAGCTTCATCACCTCAACCCTCCACCCACTAGTTTTCTCCTGGGCACCCTGTGACCTCTGCCGGTCTCTGTCTGAGGTCTGAGGACACGTGTCTTCCATTCTCAGGGCTGCTGATCCGCTCCCCGGCCTCCGCCTCCAGGCACAGCGAGTCCTCTGCTCTCAGCGCCTTGTCCCCCATTTCCCTCTCCCTCACGCGTGATGGGAAAATTGTCTGGTCTCAGGGGGACCTTTACCTCCTGAATCTGATTGCTTTCCAACATTCTGGTTATATCCAGACGCTCTCTGCCTCACCCCACCCAGAGGTTCTTCATGGTACCACAGACCACGGCAAGGGCGTCTGTCTTTGGCCGCGGACCTGCATACTGGTCGCTGTTCACATGCTGCTTGTTTCGGGGTGCTTGGCTTCATCGGGTCTCTCGCTCTGCCCTTTCCGTACCCTCCGTCGAGGTATAGAGAGAGCCTCAGGCTTCTCTGGAGACCCTCAGCCCCCGCCTCCCTCCCAGCCCTCCCCCGGGCGGGCTTGTCCCACTGGGCCCTGCGGAGCCCTCTGCTCCCATCAGCTCCCCGAGGGTTCTCTTCCTGCCCCCCACCTGGAGAGAAACCCCTATTTTACGTCACACTGCGTTTCTCGCAAACATTCTGGTTGTACCCCAGTCCACCCCATTTCACCCAGTAGACTGGGCTTTGGGAAACCGGCAGGACACTCAGGCTGTTTCTACTTCTTGTCCCGCCTCGTCTCTCCCGGGGGCAGTGCGACAAGGCAGCTGCTGGAATTGAGAAAGGGGAGGAAAAGCCCAAAGACAGAAAGCAGGGGGGAGATTTCAGGAGGAAAAATGCACATTTAAAATAGCATTAAAAAAACCTAACCCACCGCCCAAGTAAACAGATGGACAACATAGGAACTGACTGTAATAAGCGCTTTGAAGGAAATAAGCGTGATGATATGATGGAAAGTAAAGGGAACGGGGGCTTCAGTAGGATCTCTGTCTGGTTCCATTATCTTTCCTGCCTCACCTTTTCTTTCTCCAGGAGGGGTGGATATGTACCCTTCAGAATGCGTTTTGTTACTCCTTTCCACCTGCAGGGAGGGAGTAGTCTGTTACTTGGGCCGCTGGGACCCTTGCTCACTCGCTCTTCACGTATAACCCTGAAGAAAGTGAGAGCCTTGATCAGGGCGTCAGCTGCAACTCTCAGGCCACATCCAACCCGTCACCTGTTTTTGTAGTGATCGTGAGCTAAGAATGATTTTTCCATCGTTAAGTGATTGAAAAAAAGTCAAAAGCAGAAGAATATTTTGTGACATGGGAAAATGACATGAAATGAGAATTCCAGTGTCCATAAATAAATGTTATTTGAATACAGCCATAATCAAGTATGTATCGTCTGTGGCTGCAGTCACTATAGAAGCAGAGTTGCGATGGTGTGGCCAGAAAAGCTTAAAATAGTGGCTGTTATTAGGTCCTTGACAGAAGAAGCTTGCCTGCCCCTGGTCTGGGCGATCGGGGCCTCCCTGGCACCACACACCTCATCTTCTCCAGCGAACGTGCCCTCCCATGTGCGGGATCGCCAATGTCAAATTTGTAAACCGGGGGATTCCTTTTGTCGACATTGGTTGTGAGGGTGTTATATTCTGATTTGGGATTTAAAGTCTTCAAACGATACTTTGGGGTCTTTTGGAGTATAGATTCCGGTGAGTGAATTCGGGAAGAAAAATAGCTAACGCTTATTCAGCACTTACCTGGTGCCAGATGTAAACACATCACATAGGTTACTTCATTTAACCCTCATAAAATGCCTATGTAGTAGGTACTATTATTATTCCCATTTAATGGATGATAAAACCAAGACACAGAAAATTTGAGCCGCTTAGAAACTTCATGCAGATAATTATAGGTGAAGTCTGGATTTGAACCCAGACAGTCCGGATCCAGAGCCCACATTCTTAATAATTATGCTGAATATAAATATGGTAGTAGGTGCTAAAAACACTGCCTCCAACATACCATTTAATTCAGGTTATAAACTTTAAAATTTGCTTTATAAAGTTGCTCCGTGGGGGGGGAATGGATTCACAGTACAGTCGCTAGTATAATTTACAGTAGTTACTTATCATTTGCATCTGTTCTAATTTTGTGGTTGACAAAGCATTTTTAGACGCATTAACTGGTTTACAACCCTGTGAGATAAGTAAATCATTTTACAGATGAAAATAGGATCATAAAAGTAGGAAACGTTAGACCAGGAACTTAAACCTCAATCTTCTGATTTCTAACCTAGAATTTTTTCCACCATACCTGTCAGGCAAATTTTCATGACTTTTACCATATCTGTACACCAGCTACACTATTATTCACTTAATAATTTTCTGGAAATGGACTCTTTGTAACTTAAATACCTGGTTAGCCTTTCATAAACAATACTATTTGTAAAATTATGACTGATTTTTTCATTTCTGAAGCACATGGTGCTTACTGTATTCCAAGTACACTACAGTAAATATTAGCTCATATAAGCCTCATAACAACCCCGACAGGAAGATACTATTACCATCTGTATTTTCCAGATTAAGAAACCAAAACACGGAGAGGGGTTAGCTGTCTTGCCCAAAGACACATACCTAGTAGTAAAGCAGGATTTGAACCTCAGCAATCTAGCTTCCAAGTTCTGTCCTTTTAAACCCCTTAACTTGTTTGACATACTCAATGTATTTTCTAATACCCATTAAAATAGGTACATTGTATTACAATTTAAAATAGTCAGCTGTGTCCCATCTAAAATCACCTTGCGTAAAGACTGTATTGTACCATGGTGGAATATTCCAGATTATTTCCTCATAGCCTCCTGCATAGAAAAAAGAGAGTAGTCTGTTGACTTAATCGGATGTGTTATTAGGGAAAATGATAGTAAATATTGGGACACAAACTATATACACAGTCAGATACTAGCATAACATGAAATGTGATCCATGAACAACATGGTGCTTTTTTCTAAATTTGGGGACTTTTATTGTTAATAGAAATCTTAAAACGAGTCATCTTTCCTAAAGAATTCCCTATACAGCACTCCTGTCGTGTGGTCTTTCAAATTTCCGCTTAAACATTTTCAAGGTCAGAGAGCAGACCGCTTCTTAGCGGCAGTTTACCCCACTGTCGTTTGGCTCAAGTCGTTAGGGAATCTTTCTGTAGTTGATCTAAAAACTTGCTTCACTAACCTCTTCATTTATTTAGGCTGGTTTTAGAAAGTGTTCTGTGAGTCCTTTCTTTCTCTATCCCTCCCTCCAGCAGATTTCCTTTCCTGGTTATGTTTGACATAAGCGAAAGATAAGACTAGTTTGCCCCCTTGGAGAACTGACCCGCTGCCCGTGGCCAGGCTTGACAGTACCCGTTATTGGGGAGGGGAAGGATAAGAAAGTTCGCACAAGCGTCCAGAAAAGAAATCAGTCTGTACCACGTGATCAGGTGTGCTTGTGTTTGTAGGAGTACATATTCTCAAATAGAGCAAATCCACGCGTAGCTATAAAGTAATACAATTACTTTTCTTAAGTGAAATGTGAAGATGTTCTGAAGGCAGTTCATAAAGGGAACTTCCAGAATGGTTTTGTGCAGGAAATAGTACGATTAGAACAACCCTGCGGTCTCTCAGGACACCTACTTGAAAGGGCGGTAATCATTGGTGTGCGTAAATCCTCCCGTATTCATTACAAACCAGTCTCTTTCATCCCAGAGTCATTTTTCTGAGTTGGGTTTTCTGGTTAAAATATTTTCTTAATTTCTCATTTTTTGAATTATGTGCAGTAAATGATTGTAAAGCCAGAGAGAGAGAGAGGAGAGCTCATGCCTCGCCGTCTCTGTCTCTCGCATTTTAATCTATTTGTATCTTATAATGATTTTTTTCCCGTCCCGCAGGCATTTCCTATTCAAAACAGGAACAGGGACAACGCCACTGTTCAGTACTGCAACCCCAGGATACACAATGGCATCTGGCTCTGTTTACTCGCCACCTACTCGGCCACTACCTAGAAACACCCTATCAAGAAGTGCTTTTAAATTCAAGAAGTCTTCAAAGTACTGTAGCTGGAAGTGCACCGCCCTGTGTGCTGTAGGGGTCTCGGTGCTCCTGGCAATACTCCTGTCGTATTTTATAGGTAAGAACACATTTCTAGAGCTCTATTTATTTGGTCCAGGTGTGTATTTGGAGGTTATATGTCATGGGGGAGGGGCTGGTACTGATATATGATAAATCGCAGAGTATTTCAAGTAATTTCCATCATACGTAAGATAGATGGAAAGGCTGCCTTTGCATGAGGCACGAGGTCTGTCTTGGACACCCAGTAGAGTGTCTGTGTGTGTCGGATTTGTCCCTGGTGAGATATGGGCAGCTCTGTGGCATTTCATGTCCAGGAGATAATTGATGCGCTTGTAGGCGGAATGAACTCTGTGCAGGAATCTCCTTCAGGGCAGTCGATAGGAAGCTCTCTGCTCCTTGCGACGTTACTGTCTTTCAGCCAGCTCAGCTGTCTAAATGTAAAACCCATCGCTCAGGGCCACCCTCTTGCACTCAGGAAACACTCTCCAGAGAACCGACCACCCATGAAACAATGGCTGGATCACACGCGCTCCTCTATGTGGATTTGCCAGCTTTTCCGACGTGGTGTCGGTCATGTTTTTTGTCGCCCAGATAATGGGAGCTGCTACTTGAAGTTGTAAATGTGCCTTTTTTCCTCTAACCATTTCAGAGCATAGATGAGCGTTCACACTATTGGAAAGTTGCTTATTCAAGTGTCAGAAATGACCACATCCGACCTTGATCTGCTTCTAAGTGTGGGGAAAGGCCCACCGCATCGAAATGCAAATGGTGTCCACTGAGATAAATCACAGGCTGTGTGTTTTGCCAACAGGAACAACAGCCAGTGATGCATCCTCAAGTTTACAAAGCGATTTGTGATGCCCCATGAAATTCTATAGCTGAATAAGAGAATCACAGGGCTGTCTGTAGAATAGTATGACGCTTTTGTGGTGACCGGTTTCTATCATTAACCACAGTACTCCTTAGTTATAAATGATGTCCTTTGGAAAGTGAAATAACCATTTTGAGTCACGTCATTTAAGAGGAAAATAGAATTTTAGAGCATGAAGGAAGGAACTTTAGAGATAATTGAGTCAGGGCTGGCAACTCGGTGGCATGTGGAGTACTGTGACTTCCGATTCTTTGACCGTGGCAGACATCGCTAATGAATCCGGGCACCCTTCCCCACTAAACCTGCACACAGCCTCGTTATCGTCATCACAGGGCTTCGTACAGCCACTGTCCATCAGAGATGAACGCGAGATGAAACCTTTCTGTCTTTTTTCAATCTACGTTAACTCCCTCCTTGTAAAAGTGGTCAAACCAGGTACCAAAGGGGTTGCCACTTGGCCGAGATCACACACTAATGATGTACTGCTGTGCCGTTCCGTAACACTCGAGGGACACGAGGAAGGTCACAACAAAAATCTGTGTTCGCAGACAGATTTCTAGTATTCAGCTAAAAAATATCCAGCCATTAAGAGCATCTCTTCTGGTTACTGTATACATTACTTGTACTTGTCAGCAGCGTGCTGCTGAAGAATTTTAAATGGTTTCTGAAACGCACTGGTCACAAACGGGATGTAATAAATTAAGCATATGTATTTGTATGTGATTTTTTTTTTTTTTTTTTTTTTTTACTATAGTACATGCTAAACGGATAGATAAGTACTATGCACGGTCGGAATTCAGTGTCTGTGCTGTGGATGTGTGGTCAGACATCCTTTCTGATCTTAAGTACCTGTGTGCTACCAGTTGTTAAATATTTTGAATATCAACTCTGATACCATTTAATTTTATTTACATTGCGTGACTAGGAAGAAAAATAGCATTTTACTGTGAGATCAGATCACTATTATTTGTGAGCCTTGTACTCTTTTTAAGGATCCATCAGTGAATATAATTGAATATCAGACTACTAAATAAAGACTCAAATGTTCCCCTTTTTCTCAAATTTCCTGTTTTTACTGTTTAGTGGTTAGCATGCTACTTTACGCCTACCAGTACCACTATCATAAGTGTCTCCCTTTGATTTTATCTTTCCCCACATGGAAACATACAAATTATATAATTAATATACTCATGTACTCTTGTTAGTTTAACAGGTATTTGTTGAACATCTGTTAAGATTTAGTTACTGTCCTAGAAATTAAGGTGATACAATCCAAGTGTTATTTGCCAAAAAATTACTTTTATCATCAGAGAATTATCTCATCGTTTTATTGCTTTAATTAAACACAAATATACTTAGAATTTTCACTGGTCTTCCTGTGAAACTAACACTAACATAATGGTTTTTTGTTGTTGTTTAGATCAGGTAAAGCATTTCATTTCTGCATCAGTTAGCATGATAAATCCTTTTGAGAGTGAAGATGCTGCCTTTACCCTTGAAAAAAAAAATAGGACACTTCTGTCCCCGGGAAGGCTGTCCTTTTCTATTGAGTGTGTGTGTAAAGCAGAGAGGGAGATCTGTCCAGCCAGATCAGCCTGATAAACCCCACAATCAATGGGGAGACCAATGTCATCATCACATTGACCTCACAACCTTCAGCAAAAGGGCAGCCATCCTTAAATTTTCTTGTTTCCATTCCCTTAGAGGTCCCCTTCCCTCATACTGACTGTCAATATAAAGTCAAAGCCTTAAGAGATAAGTAAAATAAAAGGCCTGAGAAATTATCTCTCGCCTAGAACTTTCTTTCTCACCTTCCAGTAAGGTCATGAGAAGTTATGAGATACTGTAGCGTTAAGGAGTCTCTTCTCTAAGATAAAATTATCTCAGGATAGTCAAAAAGGGAGGAAGGGAGGGGGACAGACTTTGCTGTTTGGTTGTTTTTCCTATCCCTATAAAAAATTTCAGAGACTAAAGAAAGGCCAAAAAAAAAGTTAAAATTAATTCCCGTAGGTAAGTGTTATATCTTTGCATAGGTAACCACTGCTAACTTTTTGGTGTCTGCCCTTTCAGATATTTCTCAATGCACATATACATCTAGAGTCCCATATTTTTAATTCATTTTGTACCAGACTTTCTCATTTATCACTCATTAAACATCATTTAGCAGCTTTTTTTTTTGTTTTTTTGGCTGTACGCGGGCCTCTCACTGCTGCGGCCTCTCCCGTAGCGGAGCACAGGCTCCGGACGCGCAGGCTCAGCGGCCATGGCTCACGGGCCCAGCCGCTCCGCGGCACGCGGGATCCTCCCGGACCGGGGCACGAGCCCGCGTCCCCTGCATCGGCAGGCGGACTCCCAACCGCTGCGCCACCAGGGAAGCCCTAGCAGCTATTTTTAATTAACCGGTTTCCAAACAATGCAGTGACTATTTTCTTATGCGCGTGTGTGTGTGTTTATACGTGCAGCTGGGTTCCATCGATCAAATTTTTGATCCGAATAAATTATTTGAAAGAAATTTTCTGTGCCAAAGGACCATGGCCAAATTACCCTCAGTTTACACAACTACCAGTGCCCCTTAATATCAATATTTGTAATCCTTGGCAATCTCTTAAATTAAAACATTTTATTGTTGTTTTCATTTATTACTAGCAGTGCTAAATATCTTTTCAAATACTTATTGACCATTTGTATTTTTTTTATGTATGTGTAGGAATGGTATAGTTTCCCCCATTTTTCTATTGGGGCTTTTGTTCTTTTTGGGGGGGGGCAGTTGCACATGTTTATTAAGGATATGAATCATTTGTCATATGTTACATATTCTTCCGATTCATTATGAACTTTGT
Organism: Lipotes vexillifer; assembly: GCF_000442215.2. NCBI lineage: Eukaryota > Metazoa > Chordata > Mammalia > Artiodactyla > Lipotidae > Lipotes > Lipotes vexillifer. Next base: position 1,756,676 of record NW_006797999.1, on the reverse strand, counting down.
TTTTGGTTGTCTTGCCATATACCATACAGAATTTTTTAAGTAATCAAAGTTATCAATTTTTTTCTTTGTCATTTCTTTTTAAAAATATTTATTTATTTATTGGTTGCGCTGGGTCTTAGGTTGCGGCCTGCGAACTCTTAGCTGCAGCATGCATGTGGGATCTAGTTCCCTGACCAGGGGTTGAACCCAGGCCCCCTGCATTGAGAGCACGGAGTCTTAACCACTGTGCCACCAGGGAAGTCCCTTTCCTTTGTAATTTCTAATGTTCGTGTTATACCTATAAAATTCTCATTTACTCCAAGTATTATTTTTTAAGTCACTTAAATTTTCTTCTGGTACTTTTATGGTTTTTCAGTAACCATTTTTAGGTCAACATTTTTCCGGGCACTCCACTAGGTGTCAGAGGTTCAAATTAGCCCTTCATTCTAGAAGCTTTCAGTCAAGTGATAAAGACATGTATGCAAACACACTTTTAACAGGACATGCTTTCATAGCAACTTGATCCGAATGAGCAAATAAAGAAAAGGAAAGGAAAGAAGGACACACCTACTCCTGGCTGAAGATGTTGGAGTAAGGCTTGACCTAGCAGGTGATATTTGAAAGATGCAGAGGAGTTCAGTTCACTAGGTTTGACATCAGAACGATTGGTGGGAGATGACCTTGAGAAGAGGTCATCCAAGGCATGGAAAGGAAGGGGCGTGAAATATCCACGGTGGTGCACGTGGAGGCTCACGGTGTGCCAGCACTGTGTATGGATCACCTCCTTTCATTTTCACAGCAACCCCATGAGTTATCGTCTCCGTTTAACAAATAGGAATCTACCGCCTAGAGAGGCACTTCACCTAAAGTCACGTAGCCAGTAAGCGATGGAAGCTGGACTGGAAACTACCAACCACCCCAGCACACTATACTGCCTCCCATGGGGTTTTTGAAGAACTGAAAATAGGGAAGAAATGAAAGCATAGCAATGAAAAAGGATCACATTGATGTTTTTCAAAGATTGCTCTAGTGGCATCCCTGAATATGTAATTCGAAGACATAAAGTCCAGACTCGTGCTTTTCAGACTTGAATGTGCCTAGGAATCATCGGGGGATCTTGTAAACATGCGTGTTCTGATTCAGCAGATCCAGCGTGAGAACCGAGAGTCTGTATTTCAAACAGGCTCCCAGGTGATGCTGCCGTGGTCCGTGACCAGCACTGTCAAATGTGATGCTTAATGACGGAAATGTTTCTACACGGTCCAGTTCAGTAGCCACTAGAAACATGTAGCTATGGAGCCCTTGAAATGTGGCTGATGCAACTAAGGAACTGGAGTTTAAATTTTATTATTGTTAATTAATTTGAACCCACAGCTACATGTGACTGATGGCTACCATTTGGACGGTACAGGTATGGACAACCTCTTACAAAACTAGTCTAAATGAGAGATGGGGAAGCCATGTTGGGATAGGGAAGTGAGCGGAATTGAGAAACTATAACTGACTCATAATAGAATAGATGTGCCATGACTTATCATATACCAATTCTTGAAAATCAAATGTTCAGGCCCGTACATATGGCAGACCTCTTTTCAACAGAGTCACATGTGATTTTCTTTAGATCACTGAGCTCCCAATTAAAATCATTCTCTGCTGCATTAATGTTTAAGTTGATTTAATGTTTAAGTTGATGTGCCTTTGGACAATGAAAATTCTCCTGATTCCCAAACACAAAGGTTGAGTTCAGTGATACAGACTATCCAAGAAATACCTGTCCCACTTTTTCTGGGCCCTAATTTACTCATTCTTCTTCTTGTTTCTAAAATCAGAAAAGTATAAAGATGGGCAGAAGCCAACACTTGTTCACCAAAGAATGGGTAGAAAAGAAACAGTCTGTTGGTCACTACCGCTTCTGCTTCTGCTTCTGCTTCTGCACAGTTACAGAATGAGAAGGTGTCTTGATTATTGTTCTTTACTCAGAGAATGCTCTTTTCCCTGTGTGGGAGATACCCTGAAATTTTGATGTTCTACACATTGAGATATGCCCAGAAATCTTATCATGAAGTGTAAACCTTACTGAAGCGTTATTAAATACAGATCAAAATATGTTGGAATTACTATGTTAACACCAATTAAAACTGCAACAAAGTCAAGTCAAACTTCAAATAACACCGTTATGGACATTTAACCTCATTAACATGACCGTATACTGCCAGCAGAGTCTGAAAATTCACAGAATTTCCCATTAGAGTAGTACCAAAAGTATTTGCACGTGTAATTTAAATCTAAGGAAAACTAGAGAAAACAAAAATCGTACCAAAATACATTATGCTAGCATATTTTCTCCACTTGGGACCCTTTTGGCCAGGTTTATTCCAACCAATAATCCCTATGGCAAGTTTTTTTTTTTATAACAGCTTATTGAGATATAATTCGCATACCATATAGTTCATCCATTTAAAGTATACACTTCAATGGTGTTTCATATATTCATACAGCTTTGCAACTATCACCACAATCAATTCTAGAGCACTTCCATCACCCACAAAAAACCCTATATCCCTAAACACACACTTCATTTTGCCCTCCAAAACTCCCAATAGTTTTTTTTTTCCCCCACAGAAATCTGAACTTGTAAGCGAGGGGTTTGTGGACTCATTTCCCAATGACAAGAACTAACTCAGCACTGTTTTTCTCTTGAACTTCTGACATAGGCTGCTAACCAAAGAACTACTCACATTTTCAATATTGCTTTTCAGAAATACATTAGTAGTTATGTATTTACTTTGAACAGCTGCTACCAACTGATTCCTAAAGTAGATGTTGTCATATGTCTGCTAAAAAGGCTATTTAACAACATAAGCATTCCCTAGATCAAGCAAAACATAACCTGTCGAATCCAGGTTCATGACAGTGATGATTCCTTAGCAGTTATCTGTCCTACTTCTTGGTCTATTTGGATTTTATGAACATTTTTGCCTCTCCATGTACCTTGAGATTGATCATGGTGCTAGCTATATATATGCAACTCAGAGTCAGGAGGAAAAATAAGCCAGCCCCTTATGCTTCGAGAAAAGTTAACCATCTAAATGTAGATGGCAAAATAAAATGTGTTGTGACATTCTTTTTTCTTTTTGGACATGTCTTTATAATAAAAGTGCTGCTTTATTAGGTTCTAGAACACAGCCAAGCAGTGAATTACATACCATTTTTCACTGCAGCCTCTTCCCTTAACTCCTAGTTGCATTACTTTTAGAAAATGCATTTTGTCTGAGATAGAAGGGTAGCATTTTAATACTAATGTGGTGTCATCCCAATGTAGAAAAATATATATATCATCTGTATTTTAGAGAATTGAAGATTGTAAACTAAAACTTTTTAATCAATATATCAATATTTTATTTTATCCTTGGATACATGAAGTTAAGAGCATTTTAAAACCTGATTCGATGGTGAATGATAGCTCAGAATAAAACAGTTGACCTCTAGGAGAGGAGGAATATAATAAAAACATACTCCTGCAGTCTTCTGAGTCTGTAAATTCAAAAAGGAGAAAATGTACTACTGAGCCAGTCTAGACAGTTGTGGTTTTTTCTTTACTAAGGACAGCACTTTGTATAGGTGAAATTGTGCTTTCACATATGTACACTGTTCTAACACCCACAGAAATTTTGGCCATCTTGTCATGTTTGCACTCTATCCTGACTTTCAATATGAACTCTATTAATTTGTAGAAAATATTAGTTTTCTGTGTCTAGCATATCATATAGAAAGCTAGAAAAAATTGAGAGATCACTTAAAATTCAGTCCATTCTCCAGCCAGCTCTGTATAATCATATCAGTGACTTCTGAATTGAACCTAAAGTGGGAGAAATCAATATATTGTACACCCAGGGTTTTTTGACGTTGTAAATTTTTTCTTGCTATTTATTAGCACAACTTAAAGATGTTTAGCTTTAAGTCGATCTTAATATTTATTTATTACTATAGAGAAAAAGGAGGTCACTACCGAAATCAGGAAGTTATACAAATGTAGGACGAGCGCTCTAGCCCTCCTCCCTAAAAATAAGTTATTTACTCTTGGCTTGATATGAGTTCAGCTAAAGGAAATGATGTATGGGAAATACTATAAACAGACTGTATTTTCCATTCAAATATAAAAATCTCCCTGACTTGCAAAACGTCCAAGGGCGGCAACAATAGCAGTAGCTTTAAAGTCGGCTGAACTCCAGTTTGTGCCATACATAAATATCTTGTCTGTGAAATATGGGGCTGTTTTCTCTGTCGTAGGATATCATTTTTGCAGAATGTAACAACATCTCCTGACTAATGACAAATGGAAAGCATAACGCAGTATTTACCATTCCAGTGCTGTGTTGCATAAATATTTAATTGGTGTTGCATATGTCATTTGCTCTTACATTAGTGGTACTGAGAGCAGTGTGCTCCGAGAGAAATAGCTACGTACAGAGGAGTGAAAGGAAAAGTAACTGGCATATATGAGGTTAAAAAAAGAGCTCGATAGGGCTTCCCTGGTGGCGCAGCGGTTGAGAGTCCGCCTGCCGACGCGGGAGACGCGGGTTCGTGCCCCGGTCCGGGAGGATCCCACGTGCCGCGGAGCTTCTGGGCCCGTGAGCCATGGCCGCTGGGCCTGCGCGTCCGGAGCCTGCGCTCCGCAAGGGGAGAGGCCACGGCGGCGAGAGGCCCGCGGACCGCCAAAAAAAAAAAAAAAAAAAAGAGCTTGATAGATTGCTAGGAATCTTAGGAATTATTTCACCATAAAAAGTCTACATTCCGTTGAATCCATATTCCAACAAAGGTCTCATCCTCAAGTAAAACAGGTCAAAGAAGATGCCGATGTGTTGAGGCCCTTCTTAGTTCATTGTTCCTACTCCGTTTGCGATGAGTCTACAGACGACTCACACCTTGTCCTCTTCCTTAAAAGTTAAGAGTCCACAGTCCCTTTAGTGGCCTCACAACAGCACCAGGTAAGGAAGTGACCCTTCACCCAGCATTTATTTATTGAGACACCGTGACAGATACTGCGGTGAACAAGCACAGTCCTTGCCGTCTTAGATCATATCTTCGCGAATGCAAACACTGAGCGCCTAATTATAATCATGGTGACTAGTTCAAAAAGAGAAATGTAGAGGCCTAGGGCAGTGCATAAAACGCAGTACTTGCTGAGTCTGAGCATTAGGGAAAGGTTTTCCTGCTAAAGCCGGAATAATAAGTAGGATTATGTGTTTTGAAAAATGCTGACATAAGGACAAATTTTAAGCGTTACCACATAAACTTAAATGTGGTCCCCAAAACCAGTTCTCAGGAATATTAAAACCAATACATTGTGATATAATTAAAAAATCCAGATGTGTCTGAGGGAAAATAAGTTACGATATTGATTGATTTTCTTTGTCGAGTTAGTCTGGCTAGAACCCTCTTGGTAGTTAACATCTAGAAGTGGAAAGAAATGTTACTTTGGATATTTGGGGTAACTAGATTTAAAATTTCCACACGAATTTATAGTCTGTTTTTGTTTGTTTCTCTCCCTTAAGTTTAGATAACATACTTTCATGCTTTAAGATTTTATTTACAAAGTATACCCAGAAAATAGTTTTAAAACTGTTAAAAGAAACGATATCTCTGGGTTCTTTTCCAAACATTCATGAGTACTCTATTAACCTATTTTGAAGATATTCTTAAACCATGTGTTTCCATATGTCAGAAGTTGTTTGGAGATAGAGATCACGTCTCTCTGCATTTGATAAGCAAAGAGGTCGGCCCATCCAATTTCCATTATTGAGTTGGGCCTAGAAGTGGAAAGAACGTTACTCTGAGATCCTTCCATTGGACATTTTAAGCACACATCATACAGCAGGGGTCCCCAAGCCCTGGGCCGTGGACTTGTGTCAGTCTGGGGCCTGTTAGGAGCTGGGCCGCCCAGCAGGAGGTGAGCGGCGGGCGAGCGAGCGAAGCTTCACCTGCTGCTCCCCATCGCTCGCGTTACCGCCTGAACCATCCCCCCCCCCTCCCGCCCCATCCATGGAAAAATTGTCTTGCACGAAACCCAGCCCTGGTGCCAAAAAGGTTGGGGACCGCTGTCATACAGTGCATCAAAGAACAATTATATTTTTTAGCTAGAGCCACTTCTGTATAGTACTAATTTGTTTTGGGAGAAAATATTCAGAGTTTTTAAAGATAAGAACTTCCAGTCTTTTCCTGAGCTGTTGGATTTCATCACTGGTGACTTATCCAGGTTTCCAAAGAAGCTCGTCCTAACGCTTCTCTCCTGGTGGCTTTCTCCATCCGCGAGGCTGGCGTGGCGTTGGTGGGCTCTCTCCTGGGCTTGTCTTTTCTCCCTAAAGCTTTAGCCACAGGCTGATCCTTTCGGTCTGCTCCTCTGCTAGTGAGCTCTTTCTCCCCTTTATTGCTTTCATTTCCCGGGGCTGTAGAAGGGTCCCCAAGGCTCCCCAGAATATTACTGCATGCAAAGCCGGGACATGAGGCCCTTCGCTCTGAGAAAAAAAGACGTTACAAGTGCTTTTGCATCTTGCAGATTTTTATTTGTTTTTCCCAGGCATTGGCTTTCAATTATTTCCAGTATCACAGTCAATTTAATTCCATTAAACTTAGCAAGAATCGAATATCCCTCCTAAACACTGAATTCACAGAGAAGAGTAAGACATAATCTTTACCACAATGATCTTATGTGGGAAAAAATGATGTCAAATTTGAATATCACATTACAATATATTTTTAGCATGCTGTTTGTAAGTACAGAGCCTCAAAGCAGGAAGATTTGAGTTTCTAATCCCACCTCTGTCACTTACTAGCTATTTGATCTTGAGCAGGTTACTTAACCTCCATAAAACCGGGTTTCCTCATCAGTGTAAACAAGATTAGTAAAAGTAGAGCTCTTCGGAATATTTAATAAAATAATTATTAAAGGAACTACTGTATAGTACAGGGAACTCTACTCAATATTCTGTAATAACCTATATGGGAAAAGAATCTGAAAAAGAATAAATATGTGTGTGTAACTGCATCACTCTGCTGCGCACCTGAAACTAACACAACATTGTAAGTTAACTATACTTCAAGTTTTTAATGGTTAAAAAAAAAGAAAAAAATAATAATTACTGTGCCTATAAAAATGTAAGTGCTTGGTTGATTTTAGTGATATTATTATTCCTTGTGACAACCTAGTAAACCAAATATTATTATCCACAGTTTTTAGAAAGAAAAACCTTAGGCCCAGAGATCAGTAGTGACCTGTCTAGCGTTAAAGCCAGTCAGTGTTTAAACAGGGACCATGATCCAGGTCTTTTTATTTTGAGTCCAGAACTTTGTTCCACTATATCATAGGGCATTGTCTCTCATAAGTTCTAAGAACTTACAGGTGATGCATGGACAGGAGAATAAATGAGATGGAATGACAAACTGGGATATATATTCCCTTTTGAATTCCTATTCTGTTGTATCACATGAGGAAGATCTCAGCAGATGTTCCCATGTCATGACAGCTGTCAACACTTCTTTCACAAATAAAGAACGGTTTTGCTGGCAATAATTTCTATGTAATTTTAATAGCATAGTTTACAGTTTACTCTGTTTATTCTTAGCGTTGCCTTCTATTTGTATAAGAGATACTGATTTTTCCTTTAAGGTAATACTGTAAAAATTTCCTTTTAAAATAAACGTATTTAAAATTTTAAGTCAGTAATCTCAAGGAAAACTAAATTAAATATATAAATATAAAAATATTTATTTATAAAATAACAATACCATAGAAGGTTCACAATTATATAATAAAGGTGATAAGCACATTAAAAAAATGCATAGGGATCACTGCTGAGTGGACGAAAATGCTGTAGGTCTTTACCATTGGGTCTTTTAATTTCATTCCGGATCCTTAATCTTTTCATTACCTACATTTGTAGTTTTAACAAGCTAGCTTCATGATGTGAGCCTACGTGAGTTACATAGAATTTGTACATAAAACCTAACCATATTATTTCAGTCGTTTCAAATCACAAATTTTACCAGCATTGTCTCATTTTAGCATAAAAAGCTCTTGTTGGATGCGTTTTACTTCTTCAAAGAAATTCCTTATGGTCTCAGAAAAGAATCAGATACAGAGAAGCAATACATGTTGAAAGTGGGCAAGTGGGTCATTTATTTTTAGGAAAGGAGCCTGAGAGCACCACATACAGAAGCCAGTGGACAGCAAGAGCAGAGTCTCCAGGAGATCACAGGTGACCTCCTCTGTATGTTGCTTTGAAACACATTTCCACAAATGCTTCATAAATATCCATTAATTATAGTTAAGTTCATAACTGAGGAAAACTGTTCTCCAAGTGAGCCCTGATGGATGGGGAGCACCTGGGACACTGGCTTCCTAAGATCTTTTCCAACCCTGCCTGATGAGATGAGGTGGTCCAGGCAGACTGGCGGGATGTGTTGAATTTACCGCTACCTATGAGGTACCAGAAGGGGTGACGTGGACTCTGCATTGCTCTGCTTTCACAGGTAACAGAACTCGATAGGGCAGACACTGAATAAATCGTTGTTGATGAATGAATGCTGAACAACAAACTACTTGAGCTGGTTGTGCCTGGATTCCTGAAGGGTCATTGATTTTGTTAAAAGTTGTTACTTGGGATTCCCTGGTGGCGCAGTGGTTGAGAGTCCGCCTGCCGATGCAGGGGACACGGGTTCGTGCCCTGGTCCGGGAAGATCCCACG
>NW_006797999.1:1746145-1747818 GCF_000442215.2 Lipotes vexillifer | reverse complement strand
ATACCCCAAAAAAAAAAAAAAAAAAAAAAAAAAAAGTTGTTGCTTGACAACCATACACATGGGTGCTCACACGTGCGCGCACACACACACTCACAATTCATATTCTCTCTTTCAAATGTGACTTCTCAGGGGAGAGTGGACTATTATGAAAGGGATGTTTTGAAGGGAATGTTTTTCTGGATTTTGCCATAGTTTAATATACCAACCTTCCTCTAAGAGCCTCCATATAGCTAATAGTTGGATCTTTTAATAATGATGATTAAAGTGTCTTAAAATTTAAAAGAATTGTAATTTTCTGGTCTATTCCACTTTTTCCAAAAGGTCAAAACAAGTCAAGGAAAAATTGTATGCTTAAGTAGGTCATTAACATCCATATACATTTTTTGCATAAAAGTACGATATAGCTCTTAAATAACCTTTTTGGAAGAAAGGAATCCAGATGAAAATTGAGTCAGTACAACAAGCCTTTGAATAACGAGCAGATCCGTGGGGTTTCAATTCAATGGTGAAGCTGCTAATAACTGTCACTAGTGAATCCTCTGTTACAAGTATTTCATGATAACAACAAACTCAGTATTTTGGCAAGCAGGGAATAGTCTATAAATCATGTAAATGATTTCGTTCTGTATTTTGAATGTTCTTGGAATAGGTCCTCTTACCATATTCTTTAATGTTGACAGCTGTTACCTCAAAGATTCTCTAGCTTATTGATAATGACTGGCCCCTTTGGGCAGTTAATCATGTTGGTGAACCCTTTATTCTTTCCATTCGTTTGGAGAAGGAATGCTTCTTTCATTCAGAGAACAGAACCTGAAAACAAGAGGAAACTAATGAAACACTAGGAAAACAATCTGTTTTATAAATCCCGACTTAATTCCCTTGGTGACAGAAACAACAGCTTGGTTTTCATAAGCCTCTGTCAGCTTCAGCACTGGCTGTCAGGGCAGCTGGAATTGCTATTTGCTAAGCAGCATCTTTAAATGTATTACACTGAGTCTACATAGTAAAGAAAGAAAAAAGGCGATGAAATTTAAAAGTAGAATTTTTTAATATTATCATTTTTAAAAGAACAAGAGTCTAATATTCTGGCAGAAACACACCTGCAGAGCTGAATCACTGTCCAGGCTCATCACGACATTTTGATAGCCGTGATTCTACTTTCCCATTAATGACACATATGCCAAAAAAGGATAGAAAGGAAAAGTACACAGTGTAGAAATATAAAATACCAGCAGTCATTCCTTACTTCCCTTTCCCCCAAAAAACTGTTATTTCATAAAGCCTATGATTTCCAGTATGTTATCTTATAATGCTCAGAGAACCTTGCTACGTCAAGTGTTAGTTCCTTTGAATATCAAAATATACTATAGGTGGAATAATTCCTTTTTTAATGATAACTTGAGCACATATTAATATGAAAGCCTTCAAAAGAAGTATTGATTTTAAAATAACCATACTTGGGTCAACAAGGTATAGACTGTTGAAATAATATTAGCCTTAAAACTTAATAACAGGGCTTCCCTGGTGGCGCAGTGGTTGAGAGTCCGCATGCCGACGCAGGGGACACGGGTTCATGCCCCGGTCCGGGAAGATCCCACATGCCGCGGAGCGGCTGGGCCCCTGAGCCATGGCTGCTGAGCCTGCGCGTCCGGAGCCTGTGCTCCGCGATGGGA
>NW_006797999.1:1742286-1746027 GCF_000442215.2 Lipotes vexillifer | reverse complement strand
CAAAAAAAAAAAAAAAAAAAAAAGTTAATAACAAATAATAAGGGGTTCGAATGCCAAAATATTGCCTAACACATTCCATCAACATGTATATGAACACAGCAGGAAATCCAAAACAAAAGCTAATTTATGGAAAACTATGTGTTCCTAATGACAATTTAGACCAGTAGGGGTCCAAGTTACAAACTGCAATCTTTACATGAGATGCTTTCATTTTACATTGAAAACTTGGCTGCATTGTGGAAGCATGTATCAAATCAAATCATTCCCCTATATTTAAGAGTATCCTTCTTACTTTTTCTGTAAAATCTAATCATTGTACATGTGCATCATGTATATTTATGTATTCATGAAATTGAAACATAAAGTGAAGAAATTTTGCTTTCAAAACCCAAGATACCCAAGGAATCGTATGCATAAAATGATAGTTTGAGCCCATGCAATTTTACTTTATTTTAAAGTGAAAACAAAGGAGCAACGACATTGGTATTCTAATATATTGATATCTTATTGATGCCAGATGGTGTTTTTTTCCTATGCTCAATGATTTAGCCTAAATATTTGTATTTTAAAATATTATATTGACATATCATACAATATAAATCTGGAAGAAACCTTTAAGATCGAGTGCAAGCTCTTCAGATTTTTATATAAATAAGATATCTAAGCCTCAGAGAAGCCCAGAGCCTTGCCAGGTTTCCACAACTGGTTAAAGCCAGAATTGAGACTTGGATCCAGGTCTCTTTTAATATAAGCTAAAGGCTCCACAAGATGCCACAGACAATCTATGTTGGAAACTGTGATCTTAAATAAAAAAGATCAGATTCTGATTTTCTTTTCCTGCAGCTTCTGGTAACATGTTCTTAATGATTCTTTCTCAGATAACTTTGCGGGGGGAAAACGTACTATGATGGTTGTGAGGTGAATTATAAGACAGGAAAGCTTTAGACCTTAGCTTGCTGAGATGAACTTTAAAGGTTTTGGAGGCTAGCCCCAAGTGCACTGCAAACACTTTCAGGATATTTTTTAGCTTGGTTTTTCTTACCAGAATCTGGTTCTCATGTTATCTCATATTTTTTGTCTTTGTGACAATGTTTGCTTGATCTTGTAATATTAAACAGCATTTAGCCAATAATGGCAGGCATGCTAAGAGCAATATTTTAAGTTGCCAAAACCTCAGAGTGTACCCTTCAGGGTTCTGGTGGCATAAGCTGGGTTCAGGTTTCTGATGGCAAGGGTGCTTGCTTCTGTGTTCGCTTCACAACATCCCCTGTAATTTGCTCCAAGGTTCTGGCAAATTGCTAGACCATGTCACCAGCTGTCACCACCCCTTCTTCCCATTCATATTTGGCGGTATCTGGGAACGCAGGCATGCCAGTAGAAATAATAGTAGCTGTGATAACAACTTCAGTGACATGGTCCCCAGAGACAAGATCAAACTCTGGCACCTTTTCTCTCAACAAGGAGCTAAAAATGGCACTGAATTTGCTCCTTGGTGATATATAATTTTCTTTAATTATACATTATGGTTTCCAGTCTTCCACATGCTGGCTTTTAAGTATCAAACCAACATATATCGGTTAAAAACAATGGCATGCCCTTTTTTCTGTGGCGAGGAGGTGAAATAGCTAGAATACCATGGATTCCTCTCATCTCCATCAGCCTTGAAAAATAAAAGGAATGGAAATTTCTCTCACTTGAATGGTCTTTGAGCCTGAAAGAAAATTTCTTCATAAAATTTCACTGGTAGATATTCACCATCATATTGTCTCAAAATTATCTCAGTTAGTGAGGTTTTTTAATTAACATTTATAGAAAGAAAAAAAGTAAAAGGTTACAGAACGAATGTTTTTGAATGACATAAGAAATATTTTAAATATCTTGAAATTGGTTACAAACTAAGAATAACAGGGGGAAAAAAACTAAGAAGATGGGTGATAGTATAAAAGTATGCTCGCGAAATTTTGTAGATGACAAATGTCAGATACTACAGCTGATTTAAAAGGGTTCTGACTGGGAATCATCGTGTAAATCCATGTTCTCCTGCCTTGAGAAAAGGGAGGAATTGCACTAGGTGCCTTCTAAGACTGCTTCTGACTGTCACCAATCTCAGATTCTCTGTTGTCACCCCTATTTCTCAGGAACCACGCTACAGAGATCCAGCCCTCTAAGAGCAACTCTAAGCAAAATATTGAAAAAGCTGAGTTACATATTAAATTTTCCCCATAACTGTCTTCTCCCATTTTTCCACAGCTAACAGCCTGTACTTTTATTCCCTTCCCCACAAACTCATCTTTTTCCCATCAAAGTACCTATGTTAACCCCCAACTGCAACGATCCATTTCTGCTTCCTACAACCTCCCATTCCTCACACAGCAGAAGGTAAAAAAATTTATTCGCGTATAAGGTGGTATGTTTAAGGTACAATAATATAAAGTGTTATGGCAGTGTAGAGTAGATATGAATTCCAGGGAGACTTCATAAAGAAGTGTCATTTGAACGAGACATTAAGGTGTTAGTGAGATTTCGTCGGGCAGAGTTTGAGGGAGGCACCTTAGAGACCAGGAATTATGAGGAACAAAGGCATGGAAGCAAGAAAATTAAGGGCATGATCTAAATGGTAGACCAGCAAATCTGGCGAGCTCATGGGGTCTGTGATATCTTCACACTGTTGTGCAGCAGATCTCCGGAACTTTTTTCATCTTGCAAAACTGAAACTCATTAAACAATAACTCCCCATTCCCCCCCATCTGCAGCCCCTGGTAACCGCCATTCTACTACTGTCTGCCCCTTTGAGTCTGACTATTTCAGATGGCCCATGTAAATGGAATCAAACAGTATTTGTCTTTCTGTGACTGGCTTATTTCATTTAACATAATGTCCTCAAGGATCATCCATGTTATGGCATGTGGCAAGATTTCCTTCCTTTTTAAGACTGAATAATATTTCATTGTATATTTTTATATATATATACATACACGACATTTTCTTTATCCATCTTTCCATCACTGGACATGTGGGTCACTTCTACCTCTTGACTGTTGTGAATAGTGCTGCTGTGAACATGGATGTGCAAATATCCCTTTGACACTCCTACTGTCAGCTCATTTTGAGAAATGGGATTCTGGATCATATGGTACTTCTAGTTTTAATTTTTTGCAGAACTACTAAACTGTTTGCCACAGTAGTTGCACCATTTTACAGTCTCCCCAGCAGTGCACAGGGGTTCTAATTTCTTCACATCCTCACCCAGCCAAGTTAGGATGTTTTCAAACTACCAGCCCATCTGGGAGGGCCATGGGCTGATAGTCATTAACCCAATATGTGAGTTTGTTTAATCATATTGCTGTCCTCCTGACACCTGAGATTTACACTGAGGGAAGCCTTTCCTCACTCTTCCTTTCCTCTTACCTGATGGAGTCACTACCGTCTTTCTGTAGTGTGTCTCTGCTCTGTGTGTGCGTTTATTCTAGTTTTCAGGGGTGAGGGAGGGGCTGTAACAGGCTGTCATACTTGCCTCACCTGCAGCCTCATAGGAAGGAATGCCTAGGCGCCTTATAGAGAAAAGCACCTACAGGGAGGGTTTAGAGAAGGTAAAAACATACATTCTTCAGCCAAGCTATGTATCAGATGGCCTACTTTAAATAAAATATTTAGGGCTTCCCTGGTGGCGCAGTGGTTGAGAGTCCGCCTGCCGATGCAGGGGACGCGGGTTCGTGCCCCGGTCCGGGAGGATCCCACGTG
>NW_006797999.1:1727467-1742082 GCF_000442215.2 Lipotes vexillifer | reverse complement strand
GCTGGGCCTGCGCGTCCGGAGCCTGTGCTCCGCGACGGGAGAGGCCACAGCAGTGAGAGGCCCGCGTACCGCAAAAAAAAATAATAAAAAAATAAATAAATAAAATATTTAATTTGAGTATAATATGTAGTTAGAAAAGTATACAGAACATAAGTGAGCGCACCAGTGGAGCCACCTCCCAGACAGAGAAATCGAATGTTACCAGCTCTCCAGAAGCCGCCACGGGCTCTCCCAGTCATCACCTACCCGCTTCTCCCTAGAGAGAGTCACTCTGGGGGCTTTTACCTACTTTTGAAGTTTCTACACATGAACTTGGTCAGTATTCATGGTTTTTGTGAATGTGTTCTCTTGCTCGATATTGTATTTGTGAGATTTTTCCATATCATTGCATCTGGGATTGGTTCATTCATTTACATTGCTGTGTGGAATTCCATTGTATGATTATTACTGTAATTTGTTTATCCATCTTACTGCCAGAAGACATCTGAGTTGCTTCCAGTTTGGGGCTATTACAAATATTTCTGTGAACATTCTTGTTCATGCTTTTGGTGCCACGTGTATACATATCTCTTTTTTTTTAACTTTTTTTTAAACATATTTTTTTAATGTGAATTAAGGTTTATTAAAATTATTGATATTGTTGGATCCAAATTTCTCATCATCCTCTTTGATTTCCATTTGTCCCATTTTTTTTTTTTAATTTTTATTTTATTGGAGTATAGTTGCTCTACAGTGTTGTGTTAGCTTCTGCTGTATACATAGGTTGCTTCCATGTCCTGGCTGTTGTAAATAGTGCTGCAGTGAACATTGGGGTGCACGTGTCTTTTTGCGTTATGTTTTTCTCGGGGTATATGCCCAGTAGTGGGATTGCTGGGTCATATGGTAGTTCTATTTTTAGTTTTTTAAGGAACTTCCATACTGTTCTTTATAGTGGCTGTATCAATTTACATTCCCACCAACAGTGCAAGAGGGTTCCCTTTTCTCCACGCCCTCGCCAGCATTTATTGTTTGTAGATTTTTTGATGATGGCCATTCTGACCAGCGTGAGGTGATGTCTCATTGTAGTTTTGTATACATATCTCTATTGGATATACAGGCAGACTTTTGTAGACACAACTGGGGAGTTAACCACCATTCATAAGATACTTTAATATGGAGAAAATGTATTCCAATTCCCAACAAGCAACTTACAAATGATCTTGCAAAAATACAACCATTTATACTTGGTAAACATCTTGTATTTAAAAGCCAGTTTTATCACGTGGACAACTTTTGATCATGTTTGCTACTGTCAAAAGAGAGATAAATTAACAGTTTGTGTTAAATTTTTTAAAATTTCTTTGATGTGAATGCTCAGTTTTGATTCAGGTAAGTAGGAAAACAGCACAGTGCATAAAAAGGAATCCTGAAACAGGGTCAGGAGATCTAGTATCCTGAGTCCTCTTTTATGCACTAAGTTTTTAAAAGACACTGAGTACATCACTGATCCCCTCTCTGCCTGTGTTTCGTCCTCATACAACAAGGATAATGATCCTGTCACATGCTACATTATTAGAAGATGATAGATATCAAGGTGTTTGAAAATGTGAAAAACACATGGAACTGCTTAAATCTACATGAGTACTAATTTCTGTAACTTTAAAATACACACCTATACAGCTTACTTTAAGACTCTTGGAGTTAACCAGAATAGCCTGTTATTAATTGAATCATCATCATCATATTACTGTAAAAGTTTTCTTTTAAGACAATATGCTATGTGGAAAAGTATTTGTATAGAAGGATGGTGATTGGAATACACGAGTGTTACTGATTAATATCTTTCCCGCCCTCAACTCCAAATACTGCCTCTCTCTGCCTTTGGTTTCCTAGATGTGGTAGAGAAGCATATCTCTAGCCTTTGACCTCCACAGAAGTTACATTCGACTCCCTCCTGTGTGGATTTTCACACTCCACTGCCCTCTGGTAGGATAGAGAGGTGTATCATGCTATATATTCCCTTTATTACCAGAAGGTCTGGGTTTAAGGTCACGGTCCACTGCTTATTTGCTTGGAACCCTAAACTCTCAAAAAGTCTCAGTTTTTGCAGATTTAAAAGGAAAAAAAAAAAAGTATTCAACGGAGTCTTTGTGAAGCTTAAATGAGGTACTGGGTGACACAGAAGCACAACACTTGACACGTAGGTTGTGCTCAAATGATGTTTTATTTTTTAAAAATATTGCATCCCAGTGATCTAACACAAAGGACCCTGTCTGTGGCTGAGAGAATGCCTGGTGTGGCTGCCAGCCTGAACCTTCTCACCTAAGCCATCGCCCAGAGGGGTCCAGGGCTCAGCAGAGCACAGAGCTCCCCGCCTCTCCTTGACACTCTTGCCACACCCTCCATCAGGTCCTGCGCAAACCAAGGATCCATTGTACTGTCATGAAGAGCGGCAGCAGTGCCTTCTCATGGGTTCAAATCTGCTTTCCAGCCTGGGCATTAAAGAATTGGGATCATCCTTCTTTATTTACAGATGTATTTTACTTCTCTAATTCTCCCTTTATTTGTCTGCCAAGAGAGCTCATGTAGTTTTATTATACCAGTGTTCAGGAATTTCTGTAGCCCTCTGACTTTGCTGTCTCTCTCTCTCTCTCTCTCCCTCTCTCTCTCTCTCTCTCTCTCTCTCTCTCTCTCTGTCTCTCATTAACTTTGGAGTCAATCTCACCCTGTATTTACATAAAAATCTTAAGTTACGCATAACAAGTGTCAAGAGCTTCACTCAACACCAAACACCAACGTTTTCAAAGTACATTTCAAAACAGTGTTTAACAAGATGTAATATTATTTGGTATATGGCTCTCATTATACGACATCCTAAGTAGAACCAAAATCCCATTTTATTGAGATTTTCTGTAATAAAAAATACATAATAAAGCTGTTGCCCATCTGACAAAAAGTAAAATAGCTCTCCAGACACAAACATAACATTACTTCTTAACATTTGACGCCTGTGCCTGACCCCATGGACTGTCTCTCCTCTTCACAGTCTATTAAAACCAATAATATGAGCAAATCTATCGTCCAGGAAGACTTTCTGTGCTACATAAAAGCTCACAATGATGATACGTTATTTTGTGTAGAAACTTTGACCCTTTTGGAATATTTATCATTGCTATGCCAGAGTATGCCCATCAAAACTTTTACTGTATGCGGACCTAGCACCCATTATTTTACTCAAAAATTGCTGAATTATCTGAAACCTTGAAAACTGTGTGAAGCGAAAAATTTTTAGAAAGCTTCTGACATTTTGCCACTCAAACACTACATAATTTAATGCAAAATGACATAAGTTATACCTCTTTACAAGTTGACAATTTGTATGTTGGAGAATTCTATAACCTATATCTTAATCCTTGAAAAAAATCAGTCTTTAAAGGGAATTGCTGGAAGACTGTAATTTAAGCAGGGAGTTATGAGTATATACGTTTGCTACAGATTGTACAGGGTGGATACAGCTGTGTTGCTATCTACATTTAGTATGTTTCTTACTATAGGATGATTTTATATCAGGTATTGTTAACAGAAGAATGTGACACTGGTAATAGAATGTCACCAAGCTGTTGACTCTTTTAAAAAAGTCAATCAATTATATATAGTGCTAGTGGACTTTTCACAAAACTACTTTTCATAGAGCATAACACTGACTAGTCATTAATTCATTATTAATAATATAACATTCCATTTTTAGGCATTTATGTATTTGTCTTATATTTACATATTTCTTATTAACTTTTCCTTAAATTACTATACTTTTATCCACAGCAGTATTGTGTGACATTTTAAAGCCTTAGAAAATACAGTCTGTTTCTTTGACAGATACTTATTGAGATCTACTCGGTAGCAGATACCGTATAAGGCAAACGAGGTACACAGGATTGGGAGAGATGCTTCACCCAGTCAGGGAGTGCTTTCCCAAGAGGTCGGTACCGACCATCTGAGGGAGGAAGAGGTATTTTGCAGCGGGTGGAGAGCATTGCAGACAGAGGGGAGTATTTATTGAGAGGTTCTGTGGTCTGGTCAGGTGACTGCAAATGGTTCAGTAACCTGGAGTAGAGAACAAATAAATAAAAGACCTATATGCTACGGACTGTCCTGCTAGGTGCCTTAACGTATACTGTCCAGAAAGTTTACATCAATTTAATAAGATAGGTTTATCCAGCCTCGTTTTGTGAGTAAACCTAATGTTGAACAATATTACATCATTTGGGACTTCCCTGGTGGTGCAGTGGTTAAGAATCCGCCTGCCAATGCCGGGGAGATGGGTTCGATCTCTGGTCCGGGAAGATCCCACATGTCGCGGAGCAACTAAGCCCGTGCGCCACAACTACTGGGCCCATGTGCTGCAACTACTGAAGCCCGCGCACCTAGAGCCCGTGCTCCGCAACAAGAGAAGCCACCGCAATGAGAAGCCCGCACACCGCAATGAAGAGTAGCCCCCGCTCGCCGCAACTAGAGAAAACCCGCGCGCAGCAACAAAGACCCAACGCAGCCAAGGAAAAAAAAAAAAGTGCTCAAAGAAGACAAAAGCCAATCCAGAATTCTACACTAGTGAAAACATCTGTGAAGAATGAAAGTGAAATAAAGATATTTTCAGATAAAAGAAAAAACTAAAAAATAAAAAAATTTTTAAAAAATTACATCATTTGTCTAAGGTTAAAGCCTGGATTGAGGTTGAACCCAAATCTAACTACATCTAAAGCCTGTCCTGTTTACACCGTACTAATTTAGTTTTGTTACTATATATTAGATATTTAATAAGGGCTTTTTACAGTGATTGTTATCATACTGTCTCTAACAATACTTTTTAAACACGTCTTTCTCCACCTCTCTGGTAAATTCCAACATGTATAATGAATATATACTGTCAAATAATGCTGAAAAGTTCTCCTTCATGACATAGTAATAGGACAGTCACTGGGTTTCCCCATGGATACTTAGCCTTCCTTAGGGATTAATTCCTGAACTATATGCTATAGAGCACAAATGACTGTTAAGTGTTAATGGTTAATACGACAGTGATTATTATTCTAAATATTTTTAATAATATATAAAATGATAAATTATATTACATTTCTCTTTATAATTATATGGTCTAGTTACCTATTTTCTAAGTATTTTACATCAAGAAAATTAGTAAACACATTTACAAATTTTGTATCAGTTTATAAGCCTATCAAACCCACATCAGAAACTCTATATGAAATCACCTGATACATATGCATGTTGCTTGATCTGTGCTCTTGCTGAATTGCAAGTCATAAATTCGAAGATTATTTATCTTAAATTTAGGACATTCAAATATTATTATATTTTGTGCATCTGAATCCATTCTGAACATTTCATGCACCAAATTCGTCTGTGGGACCAGTTGTTACATTAGTCCAAGAGAATAGCATCATATCTCTTGAGAACCTATAGATATTGCAACAAAGTGTTGTACATGTGCAAGTGGCCTGTGGCCATGTAACTTTGGCAAGTACTGCTAGAGAGCATACTACCGCTTACTTAAATGATGGTGCAGAGTAGAACTGGAACAAAGCAGAACAAATAATGATTCACTCCTAAGAATTTCCTGGTACCAATTAACTGAGTAATATCAAATCTTTATTAAAGTGCTGCCATGTTGCACTGAGGAACTGTTTGTTTTCTAATTTTTATTATGCAATCATCTTTGGTATTTCAGAACATGGAAATTATAACTTTACATGTGACTCTTGTTATAAACATATATACCATTTGATATTGTAGCTAGAAGCAGCAGACCTTTAAACAACTTGTATGTTTTTACCCCCAGCAATGCATCTCTTTGGCCTCAACTGGCAGTTACAGCAGACTGAAAATGACACATTTGAGAATGGAAAAGTGAACTCTGATACCATGCCAACGAACACTGTATCATTACCTTCTGGTGACAATGGTAAGAGAAAGAATTATGTGTCCTGTGTTTTTCTTTTAACATCTCTTTTCACATTTCATCTCTTTTAACACTATAAATAAAATAAATTTATTTTTACCCATGTAACATTCAGCTTTATATGGGAGAAGGAAAAGGTTTTGGAATTACAAATATTATCTTTTAATGAGTGACTTTTATTCATTTACTTGAAGGATTGGAAATTCACATTTTTACTATAGGAATAATACAGTGTTCTGCCTTCTGAGTCGATGGCTAGGCTTTTCTGCCTTTCCTTCCTGCAAGTGTGCATTTTGTTTAATTTTTAGTCTGTAAATAGATTGTAATTCAGTGTATCATCTCATATTACCTTGGGTATATTGAGCTTTCTTTGTTCAGCTAGTATGTGGAGTTGGAATACTATCTTCATTTTGTTTTAAAAGCTTTTACATGCAAAACACATGAAAGGATTCTCATTTATTGACCTTTCCTCTGCTTGCCCTTTCTTTAAACCTTCAAAAGTTTACACTTTGAACTAACAGACTTTCAAATCAATTGGCTCTGAGTTTAAAAATGGAATTTAAGCGGTTAGAGAATGCTGTATTTCAGTTTTTCAATATAAACACCCAGAAAAATATGTACCTATGTAAATATATTTATATTATATATCTGTCTATTATTTTTATATATGTGTGTGTGCTTGTATGTATGTCTTGGCATTTGGCATCCTCTGACTTTTTGCAAAATGTCATAATACTTTATGTCTCAAAGCAACCAGATCAAGACACCTTTTTCTGTCACGTGAGAAATATATCCTTTGCCTTTAAACGTTTCCCTGGCTTTTCTTCCTCTTTATTCCTTCTTAGCTAGTGTATTTTTGTTCTGCTTTGGCATCTGTTATGTTCATCCTCATGTGGCTAGTCTCTTTGCAAGACTAGAAAGAAGCTATTATATATTTATATACTAGAATATATTTATTTGTATTTATATATATGCTGCTATTCTACATGTGCCCATTGGCTGTGACTAACTAATGCTTTTACCTTTTTTTTTTTTGTTCTTTGCTTTCCCAGCTTCTGTTTTATTTTAACAATAAGACGTTATGACACTCCTCTTCCTTCTTGGGGAGGCTGAGAGATTTTATAAGGCATCAGATTTTCATAGTAATAATGAATACCGCTACCCCACCCCTGTATGGAGTCTTTTGGTACAAAGTGCTCTACGTTCCAAAAACCTATAATCTGGTGGCTGATGACAGTGACAGTGGAAGTCAGTGCACAGTGGATTAAAGAGGAGTGAAGAAAAGCTTACCTAATTAATATTGTTGGTGGGAAATTTCAATTAAGTGAAATATAATTACTTTAAACAACTGTTTAATTTTTTATGCACTGATAACCCACACATGAACAGATCCATAACTACACAGAAATTAAGAGTATTTATTTTTGATTTATATAGATTGCAATTTAGACTGTCTTTTAAAGTGGATTGTTCCCATGGAAATGGTCAAACGGCACTTCTTAACCACACATTGTAGGGAACTCTTTTACAGACTGAAGAGAAAAATGCTTATTGTAGACGTTTCGTTTATTTTACAACATCCTAGCCTTTTATTACGTTCAGAATGAAAATAGAGTGTGGCTAATGAGTGTCACAGTCCTTGAAATGCGTGTTATTGAGAAAGCTGTGGCTTCAGAGACCCTCGCACAGCCTCGGTGCTGGTTCTTGGGATTTTCTCTTCTATTTTATTGAATTTCCCATTTATCACAAATGCTAGTTGAAACTCACTCAGATAATTTTGCAATTTACAAAGGATTGTGGGCCACAGTTTCAAAAACACGGCTCTGAAAGTCCGCTTCCCTAAGAGGGACTGAAGTCCCCATGTGATCACAGAACACATGGGGTGCAGTTGACAGGTGCCAGTGGAGCAGCTGAATACAGTGAGTCCCCTACTTACAAACGAGCTCCGTTCCAAGAGCGCGCCCGTAAGTCCAATTTGTTGTAAGTATAACAAAGTTAGCCTAGGTACCCAACTTACACAGTCGGCTATATAGTACCGTACTGTAATAGGTTTATAACACTTTTCACACAAACAATACATAAAAAAACAAACGCAAAAAATAAAGAACACATTTTTCATCTTACAGGACAGTGCCTTGGAAAGTACAGTAGCCCAGTACAACAGCTGGCACGCAGGGGCTGGCATCCAGTGAACGGGCGAGAATAGTTACTGCCTGGAGGAGGGAGAGGAGGTGGGAGACGGTAGAGCTGAGGGATGGTCAGCCATAGGGGACAGAGGGCGAGCTGCAGTGTCACTCACGCCTGACGCTGATGGCACAGGTGCTGGTTCCTCGCTGGAACCAGATGCACATCCGCATCTTTGAAAGTTCGCAACAGGAAGGTTCATATGTAGGGGACGTACTGTATGCGTGTAAGTGAAGGACCATCTTCCTAGCCTCCCACATAAGGAGGAGATGACAGATGCCCCAGAATGAGTTAGATATACTGGAGAACGGATCCTGCAGCCTGCCAACCGGACAGGGGCATTCGTAGGAATTTCTCTTTATGGAAAGAAGGCTATCTCGGGGCTCAGACTTTGTCCAAAGTGTGACCTAAATAATAGTCTCACTTGTTATCTTTATTATTTTTCCAGTAGCCCGAAAAACCCTAAATTGGTAAGGAATTCTTATCTTCATTTTTCCAAGTAAAGGTTCTGGGTGTGTGTCTCTTAAATACTTATTTAAATACTGGAGCGCAGCGGGCAGGAGGGGACTGTATTTGCAAGAAGGGAGGTACACTGCTTTTAAGCGTCCCTGATGAACCGGCAGAGACCATGCACCATCATCTGCTCCTTCAGTTTTATGAACTGTGCAGAGAACCAGATCACATCATCTCTAGAAACTCTAGGAGATTATAACCCTTAAGAAATTCTTGCAATTCTGAATGAAGCTCACTGGGAAAATTAACCGTGCTAAGCGTGATGGGGAAATTACTTCGTGGCTTCTAAACGCAATGCTCTTCTTTATGCAGTCCTGTTTTGTTCTTATTTTATAAACACAATTCTGAGGAACAGTCATGGTGCTAACAATCATGGTGCTAAACTCCCTGCTCGCTTTTAAGTGAATACTGAACCAAAGCTTCTAAATGGTATTTAGTATTTGAAAGAAGAATTTCTGTTACACTCCATGATTCTTTCCTGATTATTCCTAAGATGTTCTTTGACTACAGATTTTAGAGATGAGATGTCAAGTGTGAGGTCTCAGGCAAAACTGATGGAAGTGGGCAACGTGAATAAAGAGGCAAGGATGAAGTTTTTAGTTCAAACACCAGTCTCTTTCCAGAAGCTAAAATGATTCCGCTGGATCGAGGAATTCACTTAGCCTAACGTGCTGAGAGCATCGCGCAGCCCTGTATTCAAATCCTAGCTCTTTCATCTGTTTACTCTGTAACCTTGAGCAAGTTACTCAACCTCTTTGAGCCTCAATTTCCTCCACGTAAAGAGGGAGTAATGCCCGTCTCTTGGCTGATCAGCTTCAACAGTCTGGCAGCCCTTCTGTGTTTCCCTTGCAAGCTCTCTCCCCACACGTCTCAACGGTTATTTCCAACTCTCCTACTATCCTCGAAGCTTCAGTCCCTCAGCTCCCAGCAGATGACCTTGTGTTCCATTCAGCAAAAAAGTCAGAGACCTTGATTTCCTGTAAACACAGCTCCATTCCTGTGGGCATCTCGGTCTGTCTTTCCATCCTTTTCTCACTAATCTTTCCAAGAGCGTTCTTGATCCCATTCTGTACTTCAGAATTTCCTCTCTCGACCGGCTGGCACCTTCCAATCAACAGTTGAACATTCCCAAGTCTCTCAAGTCTTAAAAAAAACAACCCTCGAGTCTGCCTCCTACCCCTGCCCTACCCCACGTCTTCTCCCCGTGTAGCCAGCCTTATGGAACACGGTGTGTACATTCGCCGTGAAGTCATGTCTTCACGTTCCACTTACTCCCGTGACAGTGCGGCCTCTTCAGGCTCCTCCCTCATGACTGTCCTCTGCCACCATCACTCACAGACACGGATGTCTTCCCGACTTATCGGTTGTCCTGCCAATGGCATCAGTTGATACTCTACGCTCTTTATCACATTTGAGCTCTTGGTAGCATTGCATAGGTAACCTATCACTCCTAACTGAAATATCCTTTTCCGTAGCTTCTGTGATACCATTTCCACTTTCTTCCCGATTTTTCGGCAGTGATTTCTCTGCTCGTTTATTTGACTCATCTTCCTCTACCCGATCCCCAAACATTGCCGCCACTCAGAATATAACCTCTCTGGGTCCTCAGATCCATTCTCCTGACTTCGTTTACGTTCCACGTGCTATGTCTTATGTTACATTCTTTGTGCTCCCGAATCAATAAGTGCAGCCTGGATCTCTCTGTCTTGGAGCTCCAGACATCAACTATGAAAAATCTATCCAAGTATCTTTAGAAAATCCCCACTTGGGTGTCTTCCAGGCACCTCAAACTCCATATGTCTAAAACTGAACCCAACAACTAATTTGGTTATCTATTACTGCCTAACAAGCCACATCAAAATCCAGTGGCTTAAAAGAACAGTTTGTTATCATCTCTCATGGTTCTGTGGATTAACTGGGTAATATTTTGTTTTTTTGCTTGGGTTGCTCATGAAATTGCTTTCAGATGTTGCTTGGTCTGTTTGAAAGCCTCACTAAACTGAAATTCAAGGTAGCCCACTCACAGGGCTAGCAGTTGATGCTGTTTGTCGACTGGAACGTCTAAACATGGCCTTCCACTTGGCTTGGGCTTCTCAGATCACAAGTCCTGGAGAGGAGTGTCCCCAGAGGGAGCATTCCAAGAGACCCAGACAGAAGTTACAAGGCTTCTTATGACCTAGAGCATTGGACACTCCGGGATGTCACTTCCATCATATCTGGTTGGTCAAGAAAGTCAGTAAGATCAGCCCAGATTCATGAGATGGAGAATTAAACCCCACTCTTGACTGGGGAAATGGTGGGGACACATTGCATAAGGACATGTGGGATGGGAGATGTTGTGGCCATCTTTGGAAAACACCACTAGCCCATCATCTTTCTTTCCAAATTTGCCTCTCTTTCTATATCAGGAAATGGCATCATCATTCACCTAGTTTACCTGGGCCAGAAGCTTAGGGGTCATGCCTGACCTCTCCTGCTCTCTCACCTCCCCTGTGCAGTCAGTCATCAAGTCCTGTCAATTCCTACTCCAAAATATCTCCTGGATCCCGTCAACTCTCGCCTGGATTATAGAAGCCACCTTCTCTCTGGGATGTATATCTCTAGACTTGCTCATCCGTTCTTCAGATACAGATTTGAAATATCAGTACCCTACTTGACGGCCTTCAGTGATCTAGATTCTGGTCAAACGCCTTTAGATGCCTTAACAAGGTTCTCCACAATCTGGCTGTTCGTCACACCATACTATAGCATAGAAACAATAGAGCAGAGAGTTTAAGGCAATAGGGTCTTGAGCCAAACCACCTGGTTTCACATCCTACAATAGTCTGACCGTTATTAACGCCTTTGATACTTGGGACAAGTTACCGTATAGCATCTTGGTGCTTCAGCTTTCTCATCAATTAGAACGGTCTTGAATAGTCGATGTAAATACTTAAAATGGTGTGTACGGTACATAGTAAATGCTTGAAAAATGTTAGCGGTTATAACCATTACTACTTAATATGTGTCTTCTTTGCTAGAGTGTAAGGCACACTATTTTTCCACCTCTCTGTTCAAAGCTGTCAGCACAGTTATAGGCATATAATGGATGCTCAATAAGTATTGTCCAATGAGTGAATGAAAACAGGATGACTAAATGCTATAAAGTATATAAAGGGCCCAACACAGTGCCTTGCATTAACTGTACACAAAGCAGATGTTGGTACAGCAGAGTGATTAAGGATTAAAGCTATGCACTTGTTGGGTGGCTTTAAGCAAATTACCTTCTTTAACCTCCTGTTTCTTCATAGGGTAGTAGTGAGGTTAAAATCATTTAATGCACGTAGGGGGCCAAGCAGTGATTGGAACATGATAAGTAGGTTATACATGTCAGTAACTATCACTTCACTCTTTTTTTTGCAATTCAAGATTACGTACTTGTATTTGTAGCAAAATTCTTAAGAATGTAGATCCTTAAACAGCATCAAAATATCCTCTAAAGCAACATTAGAAATGCCTATCATTAGTTATTTATATTTTTAGTTATTTGGATTTTATGAAGAAATCTATTCCTTAATCCTCCTTTGAATGCATAGTATTCATTCATTCTGCATTTATTTATTGAGCATATAATATTATGTGCCATGCACAGAGCACGGTTCTGAGAACATAGCAGTGAGGAAAAAAAGACAGTCACATTTGTTGTTCCCAGAGTGTGTGCATTACTAGGCAAGACAGGATTCAAGCAAGCAATTCCAATGAATTAGAAAATGCACGATAAGGAAAAGTAGAGGATACCATGGCAGGACATTTCACACTAGCTTTATTGGAAAGAAGCAATAAGACAAATGCTAAAATTTAACATAGGATAATTTGGGATAATATAAGACAAAATATGCAGGCCATAAATTTTGGTTAGTGTAACTCTAGCAAATGACTTCTCCAATCAAAAAAAAAAAAAGAAAAGAAAAGAAAGAAAGAAATTTATTTTAAAATTTCCAGTTTTAAAATAAATAAATCGTGGGATATAATATACAGCATGGTGACCATAGTTAACAAAACTTATCGTATATTTGAAAGCTGTGAGAGAGTAGATCTTAAAAGTTCTCATCACGCATGAAAAAAATGGTAACTATGTACGGTAGAGTTATCGTGGTGATCGTTTCGCAATATATACAAATAACGAGTCATTATGTTGTACGTCTGAAACTAATATAATGTTGTATGTCAATTAAATCTCAACAACAACAAAAAACCTCCTTTTGTATGCGTACAGATTGAAAACTACATATACGTGATTCACCCTCTTTAAACAAAATAATTCAAATTGCTTTTTAATTTTTCATTGTTATTCAGCATATATGACTTTTCTCAAATACTAGCCAATTTCAGATAATTAGATTTTATAGCAAATTAAAGATTGCCTGTGAGTTGAAGAAATAGAGCTAACGGGGCTGCAAGAACATTGAGTTTTATTCAATACTGTATATAGTATTTATGTTGTCGCGTTGTATAATAGTTCCCTAATTAGGTGCTATATTGATTTTGTCCATTAAACTACGTTTGCAAGGTAGTGTTTTAATTCACTTAGCTTCTGATGTAACACTCTGTATCCACAATGTTAAGTTATGGCATGTGGTTGTTTATAAAAGGATATGTTCTCTCAGAGCTCTCAAAGTCAGGGTATGAATCCAAGGTTAGGTCATCGAATTGGAGGGTGGGCTATTGATTGTCTATAAATGCTCAACCTTGCTTCCTGACGTCTTAATTATTAGTGCCGCTGTGGGACTTGAAATGATATTATCATTTACCTTCCTCAGCAGCTGAGTTAGACTTTCACAGTTGGATTTATTTTCTGCCTTTCCATTTTAATCATTATAGGCTGGTTTACTCACATGAGGTGCAGGCAGCAAATTCATGATATCTATGACCAAAAACTGCAGTATTTTTTAACTTTGGGTTGTTTTCTGATATCACAAAATAATATTCAAACATACCAAACCTCCTAATTACCGGTATGATTTTAAATACTGCTCTGTTTTGTCCTTATAAAATCTAGGGTTGGTAAACTATTATTCATAAAATACCTCAGAGTACAGAGTTCTTTTTTTAAGGCATTATCTGAAAAATGCCACTTCACTGATGTGTTTTTATATAAACTGGGTATCACATAAGGAGAGGAATAACAATAGCTTTGTGGTGCTCAGTCTCTTTATGTTTTCACACACTGACAACTGTATTTTAAGACATTAAGACTGTTGTGACACATACTTAACTGATGAAAGGAAAAGTCACAGTTAGTAGGTGAAAAGACGGCTAGTGGCTCCCACACTGAGGCACAACAGGACAAGTTGAAAAAAAAAATCTTCAAGATGATACTTTATTGTGTTTGAAGATGTGGTACATCTCACTCTTACCGTGAAGGCTTTAATTGGTTTGATTCCTAACCCACATGCTTTGAGTTTAGAATAACTACAGGGCACTCTGTTGCCCTGTCTATTTTTTCCTCCATCTTCCCTCCTTTTTCTCTTAGTAAAACCTACAGACAACCTTAGTGTTTCCTATGATCATTCCCAGGTTCAGACTCTGGGGGCTTAAGGATGGAGTGATCTCAGTAAGGGGGGCTGGAGAGCACTAAAACTGGCCCTCCTTTTATTTCCTCTGAAGCCAAAGTTTTCTGGAATTCAGGACATGATGAAAGACATCTGTTTCCAGGCTTTTATCTAGGAGGACTGATGAGCTTCAGAGGAAGAGGTTGTCCAGGTATTTACAAGTTTATCAAATGGTGTGAATAGCTGGCCGACTTCCAGGTGTGTTTACAGTCAATAAAGAGTGTTTGAAAATGCTAACAGGAATGACCACACTTGACTTGGCCAAATTAGAGGAGGGCCATGACTTGAAAAGCAACAATGCAGAATTTAAAAAGACAAAGCCCCTTCACAGAACTCTAGTGTCCTGACATTCAAATAGAGGCTTTTTAGCAGGA
>NW_006797999.1:1705985-1727401 GCF_000442215.2 Lipotes vexillifer | reverse complement strand
CAGGAATGTTGTCCTGATATTAGCTGGCAGTTCTGTGGATTTAAGTGGAGGAAAATCTGTGATGTCCTTATATCTCTATATCACTGATTATAATGACAGGGTCAGGTCAGCATCTACCCTTTAGAAAAGACGCATTCTGAGGCTTTAATTCAAAATAAATCCATTCTAAAGAGTGTAATAATTTGAAGCAAAAGACATTGATAGGCACTTAAAAATGAGATGCTCATTTCATTGGAAAGGCTAGAATAGATCAGTGATCTTCAAACCAGTTTGTTCTTGTGCCTCTAAAACAAAATATGTGTACAAATTTATATTGAATTTTAACACAGATGTAGAGAACAAACGTATGGACACCAAGGGGGGAAAGTGGCAGAGGTGGTGGTGATGGGATGAACTGGGAGACTGGGATTGACATATATACACTAATATGTATAAAATGGATAACTAATAAGAACCTGCTGTATGCAACCATAATACTCTTAAGTGTTTTTAAAAATCCATTTTATTCTGTACTGAATTTTGTTTACAATTATTAGTTGTACATATTTGGATGAAAACGACCTGATTATGATATAAATATATTGAGCATTTTGATAATTATTAAATGTAAAAAGTGAAAATGTATTAAAAATACCTCTGAATGAGAAGAATGGGGACTTTTTCAAGTAGTTTGTGTATCCACTGATGAATATTACTTATTACAAGAGCAAAGCAAGGTTCAGTATCAGTTCTGTTCCTGTTATCCTTTGTTATAAGTATAAACATAAGAAATCTTGCTACAAAATAAGCAGAAGGGAGCGGAAGAATTTTTTTAGAAGGATGCCGTTCAATTATTTGAAATCCTTATTAGATCACACTGTGATCTATTTCCAGAAAGTGTATTTAGTGGGTCTACAAGCTGTCAACTTCATCAGTTTCTTCAGTTTTACTGAAAGCAAAGAATTAGCAACTGCCTGCTTTCAAAAAGATTCGTTATGCAGTTTTCGAATCAATACGATTTCTCAGTTTCTGTGGAGAATACCAGAAAAGGCTTCACCAAGGCTTAGCAAAATACATACTGCCAATCATATCTCTTATTCTTTTACTTCGTGGCACTTTATCTGATATATGCAGAATGGACTGGAAAATGGAACTATGGTGCATTTTCATTTACCTTTGTTGTAATCTCTCTTGAATGCTTTTATCACATTATATACTTTCAATATCTCTATTTAGTTAGCTCACTAATTTATGAGGAATGCCCACTATATAATTTACTGGCAGAGCTAATTCCCATTAAAATCAAACATTTTCTGTCAGAAAAAAGTCTGACTTGTTTTTTCAGTTCAAATAAATTAATACGCGTTTTGTCACAACTGTCTCAGCTCCGAATTCCTACGCTAGGCAGGCAGTAGAGAGATGAACAAAGACCAAATCCTTGCCAGGAGTTTGACCATTGGATTAAGTAAGGCACCATTGCCTTTAACATTTCTTACTTCATTGATGTTCTCTTTGCAATCATGAAACTCTTCTGCAGGTGAAAAGCATTCATGGACGATGTTTGGGTGGGTCATGGGGGCATGAAACAGTAAGGTTCTCCCTCCCTTTTGATATATCGGATATTAAAACGTGCCAGCAGTCTTAAATACTCCATTTCTCAACTTCACCGCACTTTGCCTTTGATAGAAATACGTGTAAGACAGGAAAAACACTAAAGCCCTACCGTGGGTTTATGGTGTCTTGATTAAAGGAGGTTTGTCAACAAAAAATACTTTCAGTTTTGCCTGTTTGACACACTGGAAACTTTATGTTCTAAGACAGAGTATGAAAGAAGGATTCTGCATGTGTGAGAGGTGTGCCTGCCTGTTGTAAAGAAGTCTCTACGTATGGAAGTTGTTGAGGCTCCAGAAGGTAGTTCCCATAGAATACTCTACCCCTCTTTCCTCACTGGAAAGTCCTCAGGTTCCCTAGGGGTATGACTACTCTTGTTTGAAGACTCCTTGACTAAATGACCTCCAAGGGCACTTGAACTCTGAGATTCTGTGAAGCTTTTTCGTTACAGGTACACAAGAAAACTATGATCACAGCTACTGCTGCCCCATTCAAGCACACCCACTCAATCTTGGTTATTTTGTCTTACAAATGAAAGAACCTTCTCTCTGAAAAAGAGCCACCTGTTAAATTAGCTATGGGGCTAATTGGATAAGTAGATACACTTATTGACCCAACAGTGGGTACACATATCGTTTCAGTGAGAAAGATTTTAACACCTCAAAATAGAATATGGAGAAGCAACAAAGCAAAACCTGAAACCCTAGAAGTCAGAACTTGATTACTATTTCCAAAGCTAATGCTCTCGGGCAAAGACGATGTTTTGGAAAAACAGCTCCAGGATTAGTACCACTTAATGCTTACCAGCTCTCAAAGCATGTGTGTGCTGTTAAAACTACTAAACCACTTAACACCAGCAGGAGATAGGGTCAAGACCAGAGAGTAGATTCAGTCACATAAGCTTCAGAAAATAACAATAGGACTTGTTAATAACAGTAAAGTATAATAATAGCCTTAGAAATGTGTGAACATCATGAGTCCAAATATGAATGATCTCATGTTTAAATATGATTATGTTTACTAACATGTTAGTGGGGAAAAAAACTACTACTCTATTGGATATTTTTTTTACTCTATTGGATTTTTTTTAAATAGCACCACGTGGAAGTCAACCAAAAGACAAAAACTTATTGGGAATTTATAATAAATTATAACACAAAGAATATTTTGTTATAGTATCCGTGGCACACAAAACTGGCCATTACTTCCTTATAAATTATGTGCTAAAATTGAAAGCTAAGCAGATTCTCTGGTATCTTTCAGTGAGCTAACGTACCTGATTTTATACGGAATAGACAAACTTAAAACCCAGTAATTTGAAATAAATATTTTTTAATAAAAAGCAAAGACTATACGGATGACTCTGTAAAACACAAAGTTCTGGAATTGTGCAGACCCCGATTTGCATCTTGACTCAGCTGTCACTTTAGGCATGTAATTTACTTCTTTGAGCCTTAATTTCCTCATCTCAGAATAATATCGACCTCATAGAGTTGTTTTGAAATTTAAAACAGGTAGTGTAGGTGAAACTACCTGGCATGTTGTAGGTTCTCACTAAAGGTTAATTCCATGTCTCTTTTTCCCCCTCCTTAATCTTCTTGGTAAAATCTAATTTATGAGAAATTTAGGTTCTTGTGCAAAAGCTTCCAAAATGAAAAGTAGAAATTGATCTCAGGTATTTTAAAATTCCTGTGAATACAGAAAGATATTTGCTTAGATAGCAAGCAAAAGTAATCTCTGGGTGTAGGGTTATATTTTTTATCTTTTTATTTATATATTCTAATTTTGCTAAAATGAATATTTATTAATATCATAAGATACATATTTTAAATTTCAATGAATGATGCATGATTTATAGTCTGTGAGTTGATACCTGAAAAATTACAATGATTACTATAACCCAATTTTGAACTTTTATTTTCAAGAACATTTTATATTAGTAAATTAGTTCAACAAAGATAGACCTGGTAGGTAAAGGACTGTTAACTGCCGTGATTACAGACATCAGGAAAAAAGAAAGGAAGTGAAACTGTAAATAATGACTTTTTCTTAAGCTTTCTTGTACAGCCGCCTCCTGCCTCCTACCTAGGTTATTGCAACTGTATCCTAACTCATCTCTCCACTTCTGGGCTTCCCACACTACTGCACTTTAATGTCCTTGAGACAGTGATTCGTGTCACCTTTTGCCCCATCAGAACCTTTAATGGGTCTCTGTTTAGGTGTAGCTGTCCTTTGCACCTCATGGTCATATGTCATTGTTGGATGCAGTAGTCCAGATAGAAAAGAATCCCAACACTTACTAATAACACACTCTCCCTCAAACTTCACACCTATCCATAAATGTGATTTGTTGTGAATTACTCTAGACCCTAATGGCCATAACCTGGATATCTACCATAAACATCTGTTCCTTACTAATCTTTCTTTTTTTTTTTCTGGCTGCGTTGGGTCTTCGTTGCTGCGCGTGGGCTTTCTCTAGTTGCGGCGAGCGGGGGCTACTCTTCATTGCGGTGCGCAGGCTTCCCATCGCGGTGGCTTCTCTTGTTGCGGAGCACGGGCTCTAGGCACGCGGGCTTCAGTAGTTGCAGCACATGGGCTCAGTAGTTGTGGCGCATGGGCTTAGTTGCTCCGTGGCATGTGGGATCTTCCCGGACCAGGGCTCGAACCAGTGTCCCCTGCATTGACAGGCGGATTCTTAACCACTGCGCCACCAGGGAAGCCCTCTTACTAATCTTGAATTGTTTCTCCTGATGACACGCACGCGCACGCGCGCGCGCGCGCGCACACACACACACACACACACAAAACATATTAACAGATAAGTGCCTTTGTAGCATTGAAGTATAATTAACCCATGTTAAATCTATTTCAAGTACCTATTTTTAAAACATGCCATAAATTATATGCATAGTAACACAATGCCTATATATATTTATGTATATACATATATACCTACCTTCAAGAAAAGGGGTGGAATAATGCTCTTTGACAGAGTTGAAAATACAAAAAAGCTAGTGGGAAGCAGCCGCATAGCACAGGGAGATCAGCTCGGTGCTTCGTGACCACCTAGAGGGGTGGGATAGGGAGGGTGGAAGGGAGGGAGACGCAAGAGGGAAGAGATACGGGAACATATGTATATGTATAACTGATTCACTTTGTTATAAAGCAGAAACTAACACACCATTGTAAAAAAATTATACTCCAATAAAGATGTAAAAAAAAAGTAATAACACACACACACAGAAAATTTTTTTAAAAAGGAACATGAATTATAAAGACCAAATTCTTTAACCTGGTATTCAGGGGCCTCCACCATCTGATATCATTTTTCCTTTTCCAATCTTATCTTTCATTACTTCCATGACAAACCCATTAATGTCTTCCATTCATTTAATACCTACTGAGAGCCAAGTGCTTTATATAGAATACCTCATGTAATCCTTATAGCAGTCCTGTGATTGCATTATTACTAGCCTCATTTTACAGATGAGGTTTAGAATCAGAGCTTTAGTATATACCTTCAGGTCACACAGCTAGTTATTGACAGAGTTAGGATTCAAACCCAGGTTTATCTGACTCCTGCCTTTCTTAACTTCTTTTCTAGCCAGATGGACGTCTCTGCTCACCATCACCCTAACACGTGTTCAGTTCCATTGCCATGTTTTTAGTTATGATATTCACCCCAACTCAGAAACCTTAGCCTACTTGTCCTACAAAGTTTAGCTCAGAACTTACCCCTTCTGTGAAATCTTTCTACCTCCAGCCTTCAGTGATATCACTTTGCTCTGACCTTTAACCATGTGTTGCTTTAGATGGTCATTTAATTTATTAGTTTTTAGGTGTTGTCTTCCCAACCAGGTAACTAGTTGCTTGATGGCAGAAGCCATCAAAGCCAGACTAATCTCTAAGATTCTGTTCTCTAATTTATATTTCTTCTTGATCCCCACAATTCTGTGTCCCTAGTAAACACTCAAAAATGAGCTCAATGTTAAATTAATAATTCTTCATAGATAGAAGACTCTCCTCTGTCGTTAAAATAAAATAGTTCATAACTCTCCAACTTGAAATGAAGTCATCTAAATTTTAAATTCACAACTTACCCGGTGTTGTATAATAGATATTTTATAACATTATGTAATATCTGAATTAATATTCAGATCAGTGTTCTTAAAAAGACAAATTCAATACTGTCAACGTTGTGACTCTCAAAAAGGTTGACTTGATAGAGGATAATCTGCCCACTTCCATTCTCTTCCTTTGCGTTCATGGACCCTTTCCATGGAATAAGAGACAGTGTGGTTTTGTGTCCATTTAAGGCAACTTGTAAAACCTTCTCTATCATTAACCCCCTCAGAATGAGGAAGAACCCTAATGAAGAGGGAAGGAGGCAGAGACATACCAAAAAAGAGGATTCTTGGGTCTGTTTCCTAAAACTGGGAGGGAGATGGTCTCTAAGAGGGGTCAGAGATTCAGGGAGTGGAGACTATTTGTTCTCAACACGTTGAGAGTCAGTGAGGGGGCTAACACACGTGCACGGAAGGCTGAAGGTGGCGTTGAGGTAAAGATCAGAAGGAAGAGAAGTTGTGGCAGCCTACATTAAAAACTTTGTGAGAATTTAAACTGACCCCTCCTCCTTCCCTTCCCCTCATAACGTGCCCCCTGCCCCCTCTCAACCGCCCTTCAGGCATCTGAATTTTCATTCATTCTACTATATAGTTTGGAGGGAACTACATGAATCTGTGCCATTGACTGTTTTTGTTGTTTGCTTAAGGATTGATTTGGAAATCTCCTTAATCCATTCTGCAATTTCCAATCCATTAATTTACACTTTGCAGGGTTATGGTATGTTTAGAATGACTGGTAAACACCAGACTTAGATGAATCTCTCCCAAGAAATAACAACACATATAATTTGTAAGATAATTATGTTTCAAGCGATCAAGAAAGACTGTAGGTGTGAAAACAGTTGCAGTAATAGGCATACCTTGGGAGGAAGTAAAGGGATGTTGACTTAAATATCTTAAAGGATGTGCTCAGTCAGAGTTGGTTGAACAATATCTAACAAAGAAAAACCCTTTAAAGGGAAAATTAGAAATAAATAAGAGCATTTCATTTATCAGAAGAAAATGAAATTTTTGAGCATTTAAATAAAAAGAACTTTTTGAAAGTCAGAAAGCTGTTTTGTTTTTTGGCTTTGTTTCTTTTTAATTTTTTGTTCCTTTTCAATGGATCTCTTACATTCAGGAAAATTGGGTGGATTTACACAAGAAAATAACACCATAGATTCCGGAGAACTTGATATTGGCCGAAGAGCAATTCAAGAGGTTCCTCCCGGGATCTTCTGGAGATCACAGCTCTTTATTGATCAGCCACAGTTTCTTAAATTCAATATCTCTCTTCAGAAAGATGCATTGATTGGAGTATATGGCCGAAAAGGCTTACCACCTTCCCATACTCAGGTAGGCTCTGTTACCAATAAAATGAAAACTGCTAGTTTACATTTTTTAAGTCATTCTGTTTCTTAAGTTCAGCTGTTTAACTGTTTGACCACTTTTGTGTTGATCTTTTACAGTGAAAAGCATTTTGAATATAGGTGACACTTATCTTGAGATTTTTGAATTAGTAGGAAGAACAGCATTTTCTTCCTGACTTGCTTTAATCATTATTGATTGATTAAAATGTACAGAATTTGTGAGTAACCTGATGAATATTGAACATCATCTGAGTACGTAGTAAAACACCATAGATTTTCCAAGTGTTTTGGAAAGATTCTATGATCATTTCCAAAGGTCATACTCCTTTCATGTAATAGATGCATGACATTTTCATCTCAAACACGTATTCATTCTGTTGAAAATATATTATATACTTTTTACTTTATGTCAGATTTACTGTTTGTAAAGAAATTATGGGAACATAAACAGAAATATCATGATATAAACTTTATCAACTCAAGCCATGATTCCTAGTCTACATGTGATGAACACTGAAATACAGAGATAAAAGAGCTTTCATAGGTCACCAAGGATGATCACAAAACAATTCAAATGCCCCTATATCGTAGATTCAAAGAACTTTAAAGTCAATTTGCGTTCATGAAAATCACCTCACAACTGTCACAGATCGATAATCCCACAGATTTTTCATAGTCTAATATTGGCTCATGGTGTATAAATTGGAAATTGTGGTTTAAAGAGGTCCCATTATTATGTCTAAGAGAAATTATTTAAATTACCTACCACAGAATTGGAGCCCAGACTTTTCCCCAAAACAGGAATTCCAAAAAATGTAATAGATGGTTAATTAAAATTGACAATTAGATGAGCTTAAAGTTATGCTTGAATATCAGTTTATTTACTCACAGAAATTCATGCCGATTTTAATTGGATTTATCAAATGAGGACCAGAGGATTTTCATGTATGCTTTATATTATGTAATTTTGTGAGAAATGCTTTTCCTATAACCTCGGAATATCAGTTATAAAGAAAAATTGATCCCTATACTAATAAAAATAGTATCTTTAATAAAAAGATGAGTAAGAAAATTTGAACACGCTCTCTCTAATGTCATGGATCAGGGAAAGTTTCATATACATACATAAACTATACAGCTGTAAATTTTTTGAATGTCATGCTTTGGTGTATTCATTTTTCTGATTTAACGTTCTTCATATCTACATTGTTAAAGTAATTCCTTTAATGTTTACATGTCAAATTCCTCTTATTGTGTACTGGGGTCCGATTTTAAATTTTAGATTACAATTGCATTTGACTCTAGTTCATGTTATAGGTGACACTGACTAAGGTGTAATAACCGGATTTTCTTAAGTGGAAGTGGCCCTCTCTGACTTCAGTTATAGCAGATAGATTGCATTTAGTACAGCAGTAGTCCAGTGAAATAGGAAAAAAAAAATTTTTTCCATTGGAATCACACACATGATTAAATTATTTTTGTATAACTCAAGAAACATACCTCTAAACTAAGTACAATAGCGAGCTTGTAACCTAAAAATTCCAAAAATTAATTTCAGAAAAAATTCTCTAATGCATTGGGCACTTTAAAGGTTTATTTAAAGATTTAGGGTTGACTTATTGGAGGTTATATATACCATATAAGACTAGGGAATAAAAGGTGTAGTTTCAGGTTTTCTTATAATTCTTCTGGTATTTAAACACAATATACGTGATAGCCACTTTTCTTTTCTCCCACAACATATGCGTTTAAGTAGGTTATGCATTTTCTTAAGCTCCACAGTTATTAGAGTTCCTTCCTGCAGTTCATTCAGGATCAGCAGAGCAGACAGCTGTTTCTGAGTTCAGTGTTTAAACATGAAATATGCTGTAAAACAGCCCAAATTGAACATTTCTCTGTTTCTGGGGAATGCTAAATAAATCAACCTGAAATAATTAAAATTGGCCAACCATACAGAATAATCGCTTGAGTTTTGAAAGTCTTTGTGACCCTTTGTAAAACTGTCCATATGATTGTTACCAAGGAATCGATTGACTTTCTTCTCCCTGATGCTCAATTCATTCTCCTGGACAGTTAGAAGCCTAAGGAAGCAAGTTAATGCTGTACAGTTAATAGTGTACTGTATCCTTTAAGTGCATCTGCATGAAGGCTATTTTAGAATGGGAGTCGGAAACCTGGGTTCTTGAGCACACACCCCTGCCGCTTTCTGACCTTGCGACCTTGCACAAGTCTAACTTCCTTGTGCCTCAGTGTCTATCTGTAAAATGAAGGAGTTGCATCAGGTGATCTTTAAAATCACTCCCTCCTCTATGTCAATGATTTACAGCAAGAATCTGCCACCACCAAAGAGTTGATTTAAGAGCACAGTTAGGTATTCATAGATGCTGCGTTCTCATCATTTTGATAACTGAAATGAGTTAAGAATATGGAAAATCTGTTCAGAAACGAACCACCAAGATACCTTTATCAGGTATAAGCTTTGTCTCATGATTGCTCCTCCAAAGTGGTGAGACTGAATTTTGTCCTAAAAATAGCATAAGATTCTAAGACTTCCTGCACAAAAAAATCCAGAGGAATCTTATGAACAGGTGTTACAGAGCAAAACTCTCGGATTTGCCCGTAAGTGATTACTTTACACCCTGAGAACAAAGGTTATTAAATTTCTACCCCGCATAGTTGGTTTCCTTTTCGTGGAGATAGCTTCAGTGTTAGACAGGGGACGTGTCTTTAGGTATTTGAGTGCCCTCCTGAAGTTGTGTGTGAAATGCACCCCGAAGGGCCTCGAACTGGGTAGATACTCAACAACCGTCAGCTACTCCCCGCCCAGCCTCACTTTATTGTTCACACTGTGATGACAAACAATGATCCCTATGATAAAGGTGACAATTAATAGGGCTTGTTAGGGGAAAAAAGTGTTTCTGTGCAATGGGACCATAAAAAGAAACTTTTTCTTGTCTTTTTGCCATGCTAATGCAAGTATTTCAATCTGATGAGAAAATGAATGGCTTATTTGAGGCAGAGGCACCTTTCAAATGTGCTGAATTAATTTCCTCTGATAATTTCGGAACAGAATCCCCGTGAAATTTTGCGGTTGTTCAGATATCCATACCAGTCATTATTTTCATCCTCATAAGCTGTAAATGAAAAAAGTGTTTGAATGCTAATCA
Source organism: Lipotes vexillifer (assembly GCF_000442215.2). NCBI lineage: Eukaryota > Metazoa > Chordata > Mammalia > Artiodactyla > Lipotidae > Lipotes > Lipotes vexillifer. The sequence continues at coordinate 1,717,171 of NW_006797999.1, read as the reverse complement.
CGTTGTGGCTTTTTTTTATACTTCTCACAGCTAAATGATGTTATAATGCAGTTTGACTACACCAAACAATAACAAAAAATGCTTTTATATTTAAATTTAAAATTTAGTATGTCGGAAGCTGAATTGGATATTCTAAATTCTGTCCAATAGTAACGGTAAGAGGTCTGTGTACAGTGGCAACGTATTTAACTGTGATTCTTAGAATCCCAACAACTGATTTTTTTTTCAATTTGATTGTATTAAGGGATTCAGTATAAATAACCTTTCCTTAGGAAAGATGTCTGATGAAATTCCATTTAAGGAATCTGTCAGAAAGTAGAATATTGATGATTCACACGTGTAGTGCTTTAGCATTAATGATTTATATTTATAGTGCTGTAGTGTACTTTTCACCGTAAATACATACCTCGGGAATAAAATGAAACTGGGTAAGAGTCTACAGACACTATTTAAGAAACTATTGTCTAACAAGTTTATTAAAACTGTGTTGGAAAGTCTCTGCAGTGTCTTCCAAATTCACTGAATTATCTCCGGCTACAAAATTTTACCCCACTATTACCAGTCACATTCCTTTTTTTTTCCTATTTATTTAGTTAGTTATTTGCTTGTTTGTTTGTTTGTTTGTTTGTTTATGGCTGCGTTGGGTCTTCGTTGCTGTGCACGGGCTTTTCTCTAGTTGCGGCGAGCGGGGGCTACTCTTTGTTGCGGTGTGCGGGCTTCTCATTGCGGTGGCTTCTCTTGTCGTGGAGCACGGGCTCTAGGCGCACAGGCTCAGTCGTTGCGGTTCGCGGGCTCAGTAGTTGTGGCTCATGGGCTCTAGAGCGCAGGCTCAGTAGTTGTGGCGCACGGCCTTAGTTGCTCCACGGCATCTGGGATCTTCCTGGACCAGGGATCAAACCCGTGTCCCCTGCATTGGCAGACAGATTCTTAACCACTGTGCCACCAGGGAAGTCCCCATATTTTTTAAAATTATCTTCAAATTCTCCGGTTACATTCTTCCAACTACCCAATGTTCATGATTAATCTTTTGCTAAAACGAAAATTAAGTTTAATGATGATTGACTTCATGATCATAATTGGGCCGGCCATCCCTTCAAAATTCCTCCACTGTTTAATTTTTTAGACTTTTGATCAAAGATGTAAAGGCATCTTGTTAAATGTTTTTGATCTAACTGTTAACTAAGTAAAACTCCATGGCTTTCTCCATGATGCGCGGAATGGTTACATCAGGGTCACAGAGAGGGGTGGAGTGGGGTAACGGGAACAGCCCGAGCTTTGGAGCAAAGCGCACTGGAGTTCACATACCACCTGCACCAGTGACCGGACATCTGGCCCTGCTCAAGCTTCTCAAGCTTCAGTTTCCTTCGTCTTTGAAGTGTAAACATGAATGCCTTCCTAGAAGTGTTGCTAGGAGGATTAAAAGTAATCCTGGCACAGAGTAATTATTCAGTAGCAGTGGTTACTACTTGAGTATTAAATAGGAGACGATCTTAAGAGATCATCTCATGGTCTGTGACTAAAATAGAGCTGCTGGGTTTGGAATAGTACAGGTTTATGGTTGTATCCCCAAACTGCCTAAACGCACAAACTTAACAAAAATTTTTTTCATAATTTTATTGAAGTATAGCTGATTGACGATGTGTTAATTTCTGCTGTGCAGCAAAGTTATACATATTTATTCTTTTTCGTATTCTTTTACATTATGGTTTATTACAGGATACTGAATATAGCTATACAGCAGGACCTTGTTGTTTATCCATCCTATATATATAATAGTTTGCATCTGCTCATCCCAGACTCCCAATCTATCCCTGCCCCAGCCCCCCTCCACCTCTAGGCAACCACAAGTCTGTTCTGTAAACTCACACACTTTTTATCAGTCAGAAGAATTAAATAAGTTTGGAAACCGTATTGCGCATCAAGGGAAGAAATGTCTGTGATGTTTAAATACAACAACGGTATCTGGTGTGCAGTGGGTAATCTCCATCACCCCTGTAAGTGCGATGCCTAGAAGACCTGTCAATCAGGAACTTTTTTCTACCATTGTGTTTATTAGAGCAAAGGAAAAAAGTTTGGAAAGGAAAGAGAGGAACGGCCACAACCGTACTCTTTCCGACTACTAAACAGTTCCCTTTGTCCTCATTCTCAGTACGACTTTGTGGAACTGCTGGATGGCAGCAGGTTGATTGCACGAGAGCAACGGAACCTGCTTGAGTCCGAAAGAGCTGGGCGACAGGCGAGGTCCGTCAGTCTCCACGAGGCCGGCTTTATCCAGTACTTGGATTCTGGAATCTGGCATCTGGCTTTTTATAATGATGGGAAAAGTGCAGAGCAGGTGTCGTTCAATACCATTGTGATAGGTAAGAACTGTCTTCAAAGCATCACTTCCGGGCTTCCGGCCTCAGCACTGTGTTGCATAGAAATTCAACTGTCTCCACCAGTTTGAGTGATCCCTGGGATGTTAGAGCCTGAGGTAAAAGTGAGAAATATTTTTTAAATTGTTTGTTTATGACGTGTGACAAACCACGAAGCGTGGAAGACAATACCATTTGGAGGAGGGCAGTGCATCGCGAAAACGCTTTAAAACGTCTGCATCTGAAACGCCAGTGTTTTGCTTTACTATTCGAATAATCTGGTATGAATGAATACTTTTGGGGGGTTATGGAGCAAGCCACCCATGCTTCCTTCAAGATGCAGCTAGAACGACCCAAGTGACACAGTTTACCCTGCACGAGAGGCAGGCTGCACAGCAAGGATTGCTTCTTTTTCTTTTCTTCAGAGTCTGTGGTGGAATGCCCCCGAAATTGCCATGGAAATGGAGAGTGTGTTTCTGGAACTTGCCATTGTTTTCCAGGATTTCTAGGTCCGGATTGTTCAAGAGGTATGCGAGTTAGATTCTTTTCTTAAGCCGATATAAATAAGCTGTAGAAACACGAGCAATTCAGAAAGCTCTCAAGACAGGAAAGAAAAGAGGGGAGAAATGGCATATTGCTTGTTCCAACGATGTGCCTGTTCTTGGAGAATCTCGATGGGAAACGTGGCTGTTAATTCCTAATTCCTCTGTCGTGTTTTATTTCACAGCAGCCTGTCCAGTGCTGTGTAGTGGCAACGGCCAGTACTCCAAGGGCCGCTGCCTCTGTTTCAGTGGCTGGAAGGGCACGGAGTGTGATGTACCAAATACGCAGTGTATCGACCCGCAGTGCGGGGGTCGTGGGATTTGTATCGTGGGCTCTTGTGTTTGCAACTCTGGATACAAAGGAGAGAACTGTGAAGAAGGTAAACATGTCAAACCTTGCAGAGGTCTGTCGTTATAGCTTCATAAAGAAACAGCTTGTATGTCTAACCCTTAGTTTGGCAGATGAATCTTTTTATATGCCTCCTTCTGAAAGTAATTTTGATTTTGCATTGCTTCATGAACATTTTACCTAGTAAAAAGAAGAAAATACCGAGGAGTCCTTTAGCTCTCTCTCAATTGTGTGAATAATTTTTTTTTTTTTTACTCTGAGAAAGTACACAAACATTTTTGTCTCAGAACCAATGGTGAACGGTTGAATTCTATTTTTTTTTTGGCAGTTTTTCACCTTGATGCCAGCTTCTAAGTCTAGCATTTTGGCCTCTCTAGAAAGACAGAATATTGAACATAGTATACTGATAGAGAAAAATACATCATGGGTTTGTGCCATGACTGTATATAATGTTGATAGTCGAGATGCTATACTGTAAAGTGCAGTTGAACTGTTTTTTCAAAAAGCAGAAAAGCACCGTTTCCGTTCTTCAGTCAAATGGATTTTATTGATCTGCACACACAAAGTGATGCAATTAAGTCTCTGGAATTAAATTTTCAGGCCATTGACCCTACAAGTGTAAAGTTTTACTGAGTCAAATTGCTAAATTAAATCTCGTCACCTAAAGCACATTAAAGTGAATTAAGAGAGATGGAGAGTCTGCAACTCATTTATTTCTCAAACATTTGAGGGTCCCATACAGCTGTCAGTATTCAGTGGTTATGGATTAGGTCAGCTGATTCAGATTTTGTTATAGAGAAGCCAATACTTATTACTCTCTGACTGGGCAGAACGGAAAGCTATCGTCTGAAATCTCAAGAGCAGAAGTGTGTAAATCACTAGAATTACAAATCCTTGCAAGAGGCTCGGTTACCTAAATGGCATGATTCTTAATGCTTTATTGTATAAATTCTCTGCATTTTTCAGAAACAAGTTCTTGCAGATAAACGGTGGGTAAACATTTGAGTGTCCAAAGTGTTCAGGTAAATTAGATTGGGGTGTAATTCTTTGTTCCATATGTACTTGTGTATATCTTCTAGATTTGACCATAAATTTGTTCTCTTTTCTCTCCACTAGCTGACTGTCTAGACCCTGGATGTTCTAATCATGGTGTGTGTATCCATGGGGAATGTCACTGCAATCCAGGATGGGGTGGTAACAATTGTGAAATACTCAAGACCATGTGTCCAGACCAGTGCTCTGGTCATGGAACATATCTTCAAGAAAGTGGCTCCTGCACTTGTGACCCTAATTGGACTGGCCCAGACTGCTCAAATGGTGAGGTTCATACATGCCATATGATTGAGCGCTTAATATTGTTTAGCTACAGGTTACGACATTTTAATTTTTAAAACACACTTATTATACTTAATACAGATTTTATTAAAGTGAACATTTATAGAAATAAATATTAAAAGTAATGAACTTTGTTATCTTATAATATGGAAAGACACAGGCTTAGTCAGTTTGTCCTGAAATTTCTCCTTTAGTATTAATGTAAAGAATAATCTTTCACTTGTGTAAAGCTCTCTTTCTTCTTAACTCTGAAGGCCTGTGTACAGCTTGGAGATTTAAGCACATTATCTCCTAAACAGAGAAGCTTCAATTAAAAAATTATGTGACAACAGAAGACTTAATATTATCACAATAAAGAGTAAACATATATAGATATTATGGTGTACATAATGGTTCAACACTGAGTTTTTAATTGTAACTGTATGATTATAATAGAAATGACAGGTAGTAATTTTATCCAATCGGTCACGTTGTTTTTGAGCACCAGCTCTGTGCATGGCTTTGTGACAGACACTGCAGGGATAAAAGAGTGTCAATCATCCCTGCCCTGTAGAATACTGGCTTTCAAGTTTTTGACCATGACCTAAATAACGTGTGGTCTTAAATACATTTTTACATTGTGACCTCATATACATATATGTGCATATACTCAGATCACTGAAACAAAAGGTTTACAAAGTGATATACACTGATACTTTCTCCCAAGTCTATTCTACTTTTTTTAATGCCGGTTGCAACCCACGAATTAATTCCATGACCCACTCGTTAGTCGTACAGTTTGAAAAGATGCTGTTCTAGTCTAGAAGATTACAGTTTAATTGGGGAGATAAGATAAACACACGTGACATACTTAGAAACCAGTGTGTTCCAGTATAATATTCTATTGAGTATTACATGGACTAATATGCTAAATTCAGTCAGTATTTAGATCCTGCCTTGATGCCTACTGAAAGTTGTCAAGGAGATTTTTAACATTTCTTGCCTTCTTTTAAAGATTGTAGTTAGTGTGGAGGTTGAGGGAATATTTTTTGACTAGGGGAACAGTATTAGAAAGTACTTAAGAGCGTGGATTCTGAAATCCGATGTTTGGGTTCATATTCAGTCTGTACTACTTGATACCTGTATTCCCTAAGGGAAATTACTGTCTGCTTCAGTTTGCTCATCTATAAAATGGATTTAATCATAAGACATTCTTTCCAGAGATGCTGCTGTGGGAATTGCTTGAGTTGATGCATGTGAAGTAAATACTTAGTACAATGCTTAGCCCATAATAAATTCTAAATACAGCTGCCACCACCTTTACTACTACTGCTGCTGCTGCTACCATTACCAAAGACACGACTGTGAGAATCTCATTACATACAGGGGACAGTGATGACAGAGTATTTGGAGGTAAAAATTGAGTTGGGCCCAATTATGAGGGACACATTAGACAATGGAGAATTCACTAACAATAACGATGCCCCTGATATGACGAGAACAGTGGTCCAGAACTACCCCGTGGACCAGACGTCAGAGAGAACAGTGAAACCTGAGCACTAGAAGACACCGTGGCGGGCTTTCCCAGAAGGCACCGTGGAGGGCTTTCCCAGAAGGCACCGTGGCGGGCTTTCCCAGAAGGCACCGTGGCGGGCTTTCCCAGAAGGCTCCGTGGCGGGCTTTCCCAGAAGGCACCGTGGCGGGCTTTCCCAGAAGGGCGAAGGGACGAGAGCACAGTCCCTTGGAGTTAGTGGAAATGAAAAGGATAAACTGAGGGACGTTTAAAGGCAAAACAGACAGGACTTGCTGGAAAAACAGAACATAAAATAGGGCGAGAAGAGCTGAAAGTCTAAGGCAAGGGAGATTGGGGGTGATGTTCATGTCTCTGAAAGAGGCGAGAAAGTTGGGAAGAGGTGAGAATCACCGAGTCGGCAGAACGCAGGCGCGGCGGTGGGAGGCGAGTGAGAGGTAGAGGCGGTGACGACTTCTGTTTGGACCAACTGAGCAAAAATAAATTAAAAAGCAGGAAAAGAAGAGAAGGAAGAATGAGGACAAGAGAAGAAGGAGGAGGAAAAGGAAAGGCAGAGGAGGATAAACAGAAAGGGGCGGGGGGAGGACAGATTTTTATGAGCAGTGTCAGGTACGTAAAAATATCGTGCAGAAGCCTTGGATTCAGACAATCCTTGTCTACTCTTAACCCTGCCCACACCTATTGCCCTCTAAACACCTGCTGTTTAACAGTAAGTGGTTAAGAAACAGGGATTCTGCAGCTGACCTGCCTGGGTTCAGATCTAGGACTGGCTGTTTCCTAGCTGTGTGATGTTGGACAAGTTATGTAACTTCTGTGCCTCCGTTTATCTGTAAAATGGGAATACTAATGGTGCCACCTTATATACAGTTGTTGTAAGGGGTAAATGACTTAGCATGTGAAAAGCACTTATGATAGGGCTTTAAGCCTAGTGAGTACTCCGTAAGTGTTAGCCATTAAGGACTGGTGGTGGCATTGGTAATAGTTATGGTGGTTGAATTCCAAAGGCCAATTGTAGGTCATCATACTTAATTCCTCATCAACTCAGAGGCACTTCCACATAAAAGTATTGATTGGATAGAGTTCCCCAAATGTGAAAGTTATGAAATGAAAATAATATCATCTATTAACCTAATGGCATAAGCCTAAATGAAACCTTGCTAGTAGCTAATTAACATGCTTATTTTAAGGGAGGAAAAAAAGACTCACAGTTTTTACAAATCACTCTTTCTTGGCATTTTGAGGAACTTGGGTAACAGGCTTGCTGCCCTATGCGTCAATATCGGCATGAAAGATTCATGGGCCGCTCTTCACCTATTACACATTGAATCTCGGAAGCCCAGACTAAAGAAAGTCTTATATAGGCTAATTTGTGGTATTGATGGAAAACTTCTGCCGACCCCTAAGTAGATACCCTAGTTAGAGAAACAGTTAATGAGTTTTCTTCCTGCTCCCCCCGCCAAGTTTCTTCCTCCTCCTTTCTTCTCTCATCCCCTTTCCTCCCCTTTTCTCTTTCTTCCGCCCCTCCTTTTCCTCTGCTTCCCTCATCTGTGGCCATACACTGCTGGAGGCAACCAGGGTTTACAGTTGCTTATTATTGCTTCACAGAAATGTGAGTTCATTCAGAGAGCTTGGAGAACCAGAGACTGTGGTTAGAAAACGCGAATGCGTGACTGTTAGAGCTGGCAGGGAGTATAGGATACATAAGTAAAAAACCAGATTGGGGCCAGCACTATAGAGGGCCTTGAGTATCTCACTGAAGAGTTTTAAGAAATCACCACCAACCAAGGTTTATCAAGCATGGGCACATGGCATTGTTTCAAATAACACATGGGGACTTCCCTGGTGGCGCAGGGGTTAAGAATCCACCTGCCAATGCAGGGGACACGGGTTCAAGCCCTGGTCCGGGAAGATCCCACATGCCGCGGAGCAACTAAGCCCGTGCGCCACAACTACTGAAGCCCATGCGCCTAGAGTCCGTGCTCCGCAACAAGAGAGGCCACCGCGATGAGAAGCCCGCGCACCCCAACGAAGAGCAACCCCTGCTTGCCACAACTAGAGAAAGCCTGCGCACAGCAACGAAGACCCAACGCAGCCAAAATTAAATAAATAAGTAAATAAATAACATATTAACTCATTTTGTCCTCCACTTAAAAAATATAATTACCAGAGCAAAATAGGCATTTCGCTCTTTCTTTTGAGTTTTTATTTACATTTCCAGCTTCTATATTAAAGATGTAAAACTCCGATTAAAGTTTATAGATATAATTACTTGTATACAGTTACTTGATTCGGGCCTCTTACGCCTCCATCAGTGAAACAGGCATAATAATATTAGCTATAAAATAATACTTGTCTGAAATATTGTCATTCTAGTTTGTTTCCCACAGTTATCCAAGTAGGCAAGGAATAATGAAATAGCCCCCCTTTTTTTTGTTTTGTATAAAGTTACTTAATACATTACCAGAATTATTTTATAAAGGATGGTTTGTAATTGATATTAAATAGCTCAAAAGTTAATTTGGTCTTCTTCATAAAATGGTATTGCTATAAATAGCAAAAAAAAAGGATATAAATGTTAATTAAAAGATTAAATTCGTTGCCAAAATTACATATCACTGTTTTACATATTTAGACTGATTTTTTTCATACTGATGTAATTATTTTGCTAGCTGAAAATCTAATTTTACCTGTATACAAAATGACCACTAAGACATAATGAGTGAAAGTCTTCATCTTATTCATCTTTAAACCCCTAATGCAAAATACACACTTAACACATGTTAAACTCTCAATATAGAGAGTTGAATAATGAACACAGTATGCTTCTTTGAGAGAAAGTAATTAAGCACAGAAAAAAACTTCATTAAACTTTGCTATTAGCTGCCAAAAGACAGAAGACTTACTTAGAATTATTAGTAAAGATCTCAAATATGCATATAGTCATCCTGTGAAAACATATGGGTTCACCTGCCTCCAATTTGTCTGCACATTCTCATTGAAAGTTTACAAAAACACCGTTGTTAATTTCCATTTGTGACTTAAAAGTTTACTTGCAGTAGAATTTGCGATTTCTAACCTATTGAATCCTAAAGCAAAACACTTTACCAGCTGCCTCTTTTGTTGTTGTGGAAATGACCTTCAGAGATCTAAATTCAACAGGAGAGTAGATTTTACATCTGAAGAAATATTTGGTTAAGCTGCTGAAAGAGAAGAAATGAATTATTTCCATCAGAAAGTTTATAGGTTTGAAAGCAACACAGGTTTCCTCTCTCTTCAGCAGCAGTTTGTCCATTAATTAGCCCTTCAATTCCACTTCAATTAAATTAACTCTAATTAATAAGTTCATTACAAAGATTGACGCACCTTGCTCAAAGCGAGTGTGCTAATCGCTGCTAAACACCTTCACCCTAATGAAAAATTGATTCGATTGAATAAAAAAGGGAACCTCAGAAAGAAACCTCGCTCTTCTGGAGCTGAGGTGACGTTCTGTTCCTCTGAAGTTAATCAAACCATCTTGGATCTTTTAATCAAAAATTTAATTCAAAGGAGATAGAAAATGTGGCATGAAAAAAACCACATACCACTCCCCTCCAGTTCATAGTCCTGGCTCTTGTTTACAACTCTCACTGAGCCTGGATGTGGTGTCTAAAAGTCTTCAGCCCTGTGAATTCCAGTGTCTGAGAAACGTTTTATTTGGTCAATGAATGGGGAACATGTGATCATATGACTACATAAACAGTGACTATTTCTTAATTTTAAAATTCAGCTGTAGTCGTTTTCTGTCTGTCAGAAACGATCTCAGCTTTTTACTGTTGAAAGAAAACCAAAACTAAACAGTAGTCTTCCAATCTTAAGAAAAAAGTTCATTTTATTTAACTTTATATGTGAAGAGTGAAAAATAAAATACCCCTCAAAGTTCTCTGTCTGTCTCTCTCAGTTGGTTCTAGTCAAGTAAAGCTTCTACGAAAGATTTTTAAGAAAAAAATTATTTCAGACGCCTGAATTCTATTTTAACAACCTAACCTGTTGTTACGGTTCTTAAAGTCCTTTGGTCACTTGTGCCCTTTTCAGTAATTCTAGTAATTGAAAATCCTTGCTTTGCAAATGCCAGAGCCGGCAGATCTATATATTATTAAACCAGTTTTCTACTATTGTTTTGCTTAGCAACTTTTATCTGTCAACAGTACAAATATACTTAATAGGAAAAACAACAGCTTCTTTTATTTAACCAGCACGTCTCTGTGTCAGGAGCAGGCTAAAGTGCATACTAAAGTAGATTTTTTTTTTTTACCCTTTTTTTTTTATAAAAGATTCTTTTCAGTGGAAGTTTCTGAATATTTTTAAAAAATCAAGCCATAGGATTAAAAATAACCCCTTTTCAGTTTTTGCTCTATGGGTGAAACCTAACTCCTGTTAGATACCTGACATACACAGACACTGAAATATTTCGTAAATTTTATATCAATTTGATGTATGTGTGCCTGTGTTCCTGGCTGTCGAAAGATACTCCTGGAAACAGGTATGTGTGCGTACATGGTTTCCTCTCCTTATGAGTCATTTGTTCTGTTTTGTTAGTAGCGTGTGTGTGTGTAAGCACATATGTAATACAGAAAATTGTTTATAACTATCATGTGCATTTTACGCCCGATCGTGGCAGCATATAAAATGGAACAAAGAAAGCAAACTACGTCTGTCGCTCCTAGCCCTCGATGCTGCCATCTGCTTCGTAGGTAAATGCTTTCGTACGTGTGCTCGGCGACTTTGTTCTAAACCGTGTTGACGCGCCGAGTTTGAGGCGAAGCGCTTCTCGCTCGCTCCCCGTCTCACTCGCCGCTGCTCTCCTCTCCTGCCCGGCTCCCTCTCTTTCTCCCCCCAGAGATCTGTGCCGCGGACTGCGGCTCGCACGGCGTCTGCATGGGGGGCGCCTGCCGCTGTGAAGAAGGCTGGACGGGCCCAGCGTGCAGTCAGAGAGCCTGCCACCCGCGCTGCGCCGAGCACGGCACCTGCAGGGACGGCAAGTGTGAATGCAGCCAGGGCTGGAACGGCGAGCACTGCACCATCGGTAGGCCGGCCGCGCCCCGCCCCGCGGGCGGCCC
>NW_006797999.1:1703861-1705222 GCF_000442215.2 Lipotes vexillifer | reverse complement strand
CCCCCCCGCCCCCCCCCCCGTTAGTTTTTCCTGTCCTGTGTTCAGAAGGAGTGGCCGCTAAAGAAGGGTCGCAGGTCCCAACGGCAGCCCAGTTCTTTTTAGAGCCGCTGTCTCAAGTATGGAGTGTAAGAACGTTCTGTGCATGGTGCTGGCGGACGGCCGCCCAGACTGACTCGCATAAGGCTGATTTCACCGTGTAACGGCAGTATTTTTTACTTTAAGAGATTCCCAGTATGTAGCCTTTGGGGCTCCTGTAGATTCCAGAATCACACATTCTTAGCACCTGTCCATCTATTTGAGTCTCTGAAAGGAGGTTGGAGTCTTTATGACTTTATCCTGTAGCACCATGAGGAAGAAAGTAGAATAAAATACACCAATCTAGTTTTTCCTCAACAGATTTATATGCTTAACACTTCTTAAAATACGATGATGTTCTAGCACATCTGTTGGTTAAATAAGACAATCAAATAGGTGTTTAAGATCAAAATCTTAGTATATAAATGGTATTTCGCCTGGATACAAAAGCACCCGGAACATACATATTAGTTCCATATTTTCAAGGTCTTCAGTGCCTTTGCTTTCACCGTTTGAGTCACTGAAATGAAAACGTTTATTTAAAGAAAATACAACAGAAGTAAGTAATACAGTGCTACCTCGCTTCAGTGAAAATGTACAATATTAACTAGAAATGGCACAGTCGTACAAAAATCTCATAATTTGAGGAATGGTGTTTCTCCACATTTGTCTGTAGGGCAAAATTTAATAGAGCTGCTGGTGGAGTCGATATAGTAAAGGATTTCTTCCAGTGCATCTCTAAGTTTATGTACTTCAGTTTTTTTTAAAAAAACCGCATTGGTTAGCCAAGATTTTTTTCCACGGGAAAATTGAGATCACTTGCATTTTATAAGCTGTCACAAATGGCATCTCTGCAGAATTTCCAGGAAGGCTCTTTTCAAATCATCTGTTTCAGGGGTCCCACTATCACACAGCCCCCTCCCACCGACATGTGGTGATCCGCTGGAAGGGCCCTCTCTGCACAGTTGTGCTCAGGGCTATAGACGTTTCCAGAAAGGGGAAAGACGCATCAGGTGGTGTCTGCAGGAATCCACGTCCAGGTTTTCCAGGCTCCTTCTCTCCCACCAGGAGAGGTCACAAGAACCATGCCCCCTTTCTCCAGCAGGGAAATGCAGCAACATATGTGCAGTGTTTCCGCCCGTTTGAGGTTGAGAGTTAAAAGGTTTTTATTGGGGCTGCTCAACGAGGTAGCCTCTGTCAGCCACAGCCATCAAGATTCCAGGCTCTCCAAAGAAGAGCAGATGTTTAGTACTGCAGGTGCGCAAAATAACCTCATCAGTGTAGGG
>NW_006797999.1:1699610-1703665 GCF_000442215.2 Lipotes vexillifer | reverse complement strand
TGTAGGGAACATCCACCTTTCCAGATGCTGGCCAAGGGCCAGCCCTGCAGACGTCTGAAGATCAGGCCTTTATGTTAACTCTTACCTGCGAAACATACCTATGGTGTCACCTGTTGAAGGTGAGCTACTGCCGACAACTGGGGAGCCTGTAGTCCTACTGGGGTAAACTGCAAAGTGCTCATCCCCAGCAGCTGGCCCGGACGTGGCTTTCCCTCCTCTGCTCTTTAAGGGAGGCTCCGCAGGGCAGTGACTGCCTGTTGTTCGCGTGAGCCGCACTTGGGAGCTGCTACAGTAAGGCGGAAAATGGTTGACAGTCACGATTTGCGTATTTTCTGCGGACATGCAGAGGGCAGTGTAATATCCCTGTGACCAAACAGCATCATGCTGCAATCCCAGAGTGCACGCACACGAGAGGCAGGGCAGGAACAACATGCCTCTAAACATACACCATCGTAGTTCATGACCCCAGCACCCCCCTCATCCTAAGTGAACTGATTCTAGCTAGAGGGAAAATGTTATATATTTGACTGTTTGTAGCCTGGCAAGTACAACCCACACTTGTATATATAGCTTGGAAAACGACGAGGTGTACTATAAAGTTATCCACGAGCAGATTTAACTTGCCAACCAGCAGTCACCAAACAAATCATTCTCTGGGTGTCCTCATTGACCTTGGTAATATTACATGGTTAATTTCCCATGGAGGAGCTGTTCTTGAACAACTTTCCAGTTGTCTAGGAACAAACGGGATTTTTGCTAGGCGCAGGTCCTTTTGTTACAATTTAAGGTGTCTTGCTGTGGTTGTTAATAATTCCGTTTTCTATTGTTTCATTTTATTTTGTTGCTTTTATACTCGCGTGGAAGTAAAGGACCTGTGTCATTTAAAAATAAATCTTTGAAGTGAACCGTTTACAAGATGTAGAGAACCTTTAAATCATTGTTTTGCTCTTTTGTACTCTCAGAAGTCGTTATTCCAAGTTTTTGCATAAAAGACCCAGTTGCCTTCCCCTGTCTACTTCCTACCTGTGTGTATGTCCACAGTGAAGTCTCAGGGGTCCTTTAAAAGGAGGCCTGTGTAAGCCACTGATTGAACAGCCCAGGAAACTACAGTATATTTTCTCATTCAGGAGAGTTACTGTTCTGTTCATTTCGTCTCAATCTCAACAGTTAGGCATCTGGCTGAAAGGAGCTTTCACTTTATGAAAGAATGCTCATAAATCAGCAAGATTTTTTTTCCTTTCTCCATATTATGTGCCATCTCATTGAATACAAACAGGGAGGTTAATTGAAAGAGAGATAGAGGAGAAATTAAACAGTTAGAAGCAAACAAAAGTTCCCAATAGAAAGCAAAGAATATTCTTCATTAGTCATCTTACTGTCTTCATAAAGTTTTCACGCTTTCATAAAACCATAGGCATTTTGAGAGTAAAATAGGTTATGAGTTTAGAGTATTCACTGAGCACCCAACTACCTGAAGGGGTTCCATCCTGATATTTTTATTAGCGTGTTTGTACTTTCCTCTCCTTACGAATCATGTATTCAGCGAATTCGGCATATTCGTCCTTCTTTTTTCTTGAGTTAGGCTTTGACTAGTGATGTATGCAGATAAAAAAATGAGACAAAGGGAAATCCACTTGTAAGCAAATACTATGATTAAAATGAATGTTTCTCCCTTCCTCCCCGAGACCCACTTACGATCGTTGGACCCTTTCATTAATAAAGAGAAGTTAGCTGATTGAACCACATCAAATAAGCACCAGCAATGATTACCGACATGGTTTAATACTAATAGCACTGGCATAGATGCTCAACTAGCATAATGTCATCCTTTGTAAGCGAACATTCCGTAATTGGCCAAATGATTATCATACTCATTCTCCTCTCTCTGTTTTTCATAAGATCGGAAAGACGTAAGAACATTTAGAGGATCCAGAAGCTAGTTTAAAAATATTAAATATAAGTAAGTGGTTTCTAAATAATAGTTGACATAATTAGAATGTTATTGTGGCATTTCTGTATGGAAACGCTTAAACAGTTCTGTACTGTGAGAGTTGTGGTGGTTCAAGGTCCGATCTCTGAACTGGGAGATACTTGGCCTAATTCAGTAAGCTCACCATTTGTAATGTATTTAACTGGAACTGGAATCTGTAAACACGCAAAGGCAACTCAGTTGGTTTGGCTCTCTTTGCTTCTTGCTTTGGAAGAGAGGGGCCAGTTATCTGATTGGCCTGTGGTTGGAATTAATGGGGTACAGAAGCAACATAAATATCACGCCAGCCTCTACTGAGCACATGTTTGGAGGCAGAATCCGTCAAAGTGCAATGCTAACTAAATATCCTGGGCAATGATAAATCCTAAATACCAGATTTTGAGTATTATTAACCTGTACCTTCTCCAGGAAATACTCTTCTTAGCAATTGCTGGAGAAAAGTTGCCCCTACAAGCATCTATTTGTATTGGAGAGCAGGGGAGGCTGTAGATGAGACTGTGACCCCAAGGGTGGGGAAGAGGGAGACTGGGTAACAGCTGCTTGTTATCTACGCGGGGGTTGTTACAAAGGTCAGGAAGGCTCAGATCTCTGTGGATGGCGAATCCTCTTCTGGAGGCTGATCTGCATTTCCCATTGCCCCACAGACACAAATGGAGAAACTGGGCTTACATTGTTCAAAAGTTGCTTGTGTTGGAAACATATTTAAATGCTGGAACAAGATCCCAAAGGAATTTTCGAGTCGCCGTTCCAATAACTATTAGCGCAATATCATAATTATGTAGGCGTGAAACATTGGGAGGTGTTGTTTTTTGTGTTTTTTTTTTCCTTTCTGTTAGTTAGAGGAATGTTTTTAGGAGAGGACTGTTTTTTAACTTCTTTGCATCCGCAGAGTATCTCAGGTTTAAGAGCTTTTGGAATTTGAATCTTTGCTACATCGTTTACTTGGTGTATGATCCTGTGCAAATCATTTAACCTCTTGGAGTATGTTTTCTCATAGATAAATATTTTGTACCTCAGAGTTGTTAGGATCAAATGAAATGCTAGAATGTAAATCACTTATTAAAGTGCCTAGCAGTGTTCACTAGAGTTTTTATTTTGTTGTTGAGTGTAAGTGAGTCAAACTGTAACCCAGACAACGTTTTGGGTGCTGAAATTTTTTTTTTTTTTTTAAAGGTAAAACAAAATGGCTATCCAACGAATTTGCTTTAAGGAGTTAATGTAATTTCCATTTCATTGTTATAAAGTGTGACCTAGTCTCACACTGACTATGGCTTAACAAGAGGTTAATATGTTTGGGATGGCGGTTTTAAAATCACAGTGATGAAAGACAGGTGGAGTCTATTGTGATATTTTTCTTCTAGTTATGTCTGAAACACAGAGTCGTTTATTGAGCTACATTGATTTTCCTATACTTTCAGGCAATTCAAATGGAAATTTGGCCTAGGGGAAATCCTTATTCCTTTAAGCTACAAAAGACTGGCTGTTTGTTTTTATTCTAATTCTTTAGCACACTGGGAAACAAGATCATTAATAATCACAAAGACATGCTTTGTTTGTTCAGACAAAAGTTCCACGTATAGTACTCAGCACACCTCTAATAAAAACCACCTCGGTTGCTCTGGGCTTAGGGGTGCTGGAGATGAGAAATTGAAAATGAAATACACACAGCTGGGGAAGGCATCAGTTAAACAGTATGGGCGTAAAAAAGAGATCAGAACTGTACCAGTGTGGATATGGCTTAGACTTGGTATTCTAATTCTTATCTCAGGATAATGGTGAAAGAATAGTATTTTAGTGGTTAAATTTAAAAAAATAGATGACATTTTTGAAAAAAAACGACCTCTCTGATAATAGACTTCAGAGATTACAGGATCGATACTCGTGACTTTTGTAATGCTCTCAAATTGGGAATCATATTCCTAATAATATAGAATATGGAAATTCTAAAACTATCTTCTTCCGTTTTAAACTTTATGATTCCCCCCTTAACAAGTGCTTATAGGGAACCACATTACACCCACAAATGATAGCTATAGGAGGCATTTGGCTTCACACCTGTCAGCGT
>NW_006797999.1:1689711-1699503 GCF_000442215.2 Lipotes vexillifer | reverse complement strand
GAGCCTGTGCGTCCGGAGCCTGTGCTCCGCAACGGGAGAGGCCACAACAGTGAGAGGCCCGCGTACCGCAAAAAAAAAAAAAAGAAAGGGGTCTCTAGTGCCACCTGTCTGGGTCGCTGATGGTGCCATTGACATATTTACTGTGAAACTGGTGAAGCTTAAGCATCAGGGCCCCTGACTTGCACAGGCCTCTTCTAGGATCTTACAAGGCGACCATGGATTTCTATGGTCATATGTTGCAAATCATTTAGGACCTTGGTCTCCTTCCACTCCCAACTTCTCTCCCTCACACTTTTCCTTGTGTAGGGTGGCATTGGAGTGGCTGTAGGCACTTTGATGGTTCAGCTAAGGAGAATTTCACCTGGGGATGCGTTTAGTTTCCATTTAATTGGATGTATTTGTGAGGTGTGAAATCATTGCCATCTGTGATTGTTTCATGCTAGCCGTCCGGAGATGTTCCTGCCACCCACTGGCTCATCTAGTGAACATCAGAGTACAGGGTCAGAGACGATAGGAAGATATGAATTTGTCCTACGGAGCCCCACACCAGAGGAAAATAGGTAGTGGAGTGGAAATAAGGTTTGAAACGTATGGAAACTGAAGCCCGTCTCTGGAAAATTCTTCCTGTCGTCAGATATGTTGTAAAATGCCCAATCCAAATGGGAGTTTTCTCTCGTCAGCAATATATTTGATGATGGAACTTATACAGTTATAAACGTGCCCTAATTTTCTCTTTTGATGATTATTTCTTTTTTGAGGAATTTATCAGAATTCTTGTATCTTTAAGGCATGATCCTAGAGCAGTACTGCAAAACTGAGTTCATCAGTGTGCGAAGTCACATGCATCCCAGTGTACCACAGGATCATATGAACATGCCAGGAAAGGCTTCAGGGCTTATGTGACGTGAAATACTGATATTGATGAAGATGTTATCAAACTCATAATATCCTAGGATGCCATCACAACAAAGTGGCTAATGAATGTCACCAATTCACAGAGGTTTTTTAAATTAATTAATTAATTAATTAATTTTAATTTTTTGTTTACTTTTTATTTTTTGTTTTAATTTTTTTTAACATCTTTTCACAGAGTATTTAAGCCTAGTTTATTACACCATAAAGTCTTCCCAAATTTGGCAGTAATGCCCCAAATTTGCATAACATTACTAATAACAAATTTTGAAGCTAAATGAAACTTTCTAGATTATCAATAATGAAAACCATATTAAACAATCACATTGAAAAAAGACTGAATTATCTGTCTATTCTCTCTATACAAAATATTATAAAACCATTGTCTTATAAGGAGGCAAAGTAAATGTAGCCCCAAAATTATAGAAAAAAAGTGTTTATTAGAGACATGTCAGGCACTTAATAATAAAAAAGGTTCTGCAGTTTTTTTCTGATGTTTGTGGTGTTTATCAGCTTAAAAACTATAATTTATTGTGATTTCTTGTCATTCTAAATAATGACTCAATTTGTACCTAATTTCATATTTATAATTTGGGATTCTTTTTCTTTTTTTTTTTATTTTTTTATTTTTTTATTTTTTATTTTTTATTTTTTATTTATTTATTTTTGGCTGCGTTGTGTCTTCGTTTCTGTGCGTGGGCTTTCTCCAGCTGTGGCAAGTGGGGGCCCCTCTTCATCGCGGTGCGCGGGCCTCTCACTATCACGGCCTCTCTTGTTGCGGGGCACAGGCTCCAGACGCGCAGGCTCAGTAGTTGTGGCTCACGGGCCTAGTTGCTCCGCGGCATGTGGGATCTTCCCAGACCAGGGCTCGAACCCGTGTCCCCTGCATCGGCAGGCAGACTCTCAACCACTGCGCCACCAGGGAAGCCCATGGGATTCTTTTTCTTAAAGAGAGCCCCCCAATTTGTATAATTTCAGACCCCACAGAAGCTGGATCTGCCTGTGTTCCAAACTCTATTACTTGACAGCTGTGTGATTTGGGGAAAAATCACTTAAACGCTCAGTGCCTCAGTTTGCCCATCTCCAAAATGGGAATGAAAATAGTACCTACCTCCTAGAGTTGATGAGAGGGTTGATGACCTGAAACATGTAGAAGGGCACTTGGAGCACTATCTGGCACAAAGCAAACACCATTGGGATGCTACTTATTGTTACTGTTGCTAGAGTATTTGGACTGAAATTAACAAAAAGTTTACTGTGGCTGGCTCTTCCCTACTGAGTCTTATCCTAATGCAGCGGAATTAGCCAGCAGGAAAACAGGAGTGCATGCTGGTTCCAAGAACAGCTTCTCCCCTCCACTTCCCGACACACTAAGTCCACACTACTGTGGACAGAGATGCCTCGTGATCTGTCATACAGGGTGGAAGGTGGGTCATCAGAACGCAGTAGGCATAGAGTTGAGTGGGAGGAAATTCCCCTTAGCTGACTTGGTTGGCCGTGAAAATCCAGACAGGCAAAAAAAATCCTCCCATGAAGTGTGCAAAAAAGGAGAACTTCTTAAGATCCTTCATGCTCAGCAGTCCCAGCGATTGTAAGTAATTTCACGTGACCGAGAGGCTAGCGATTCCTAAGAGAGCTGTGGAAGACCCCCTTCGGAGCTCACTGAGAATCACCTATGTCCTGAAAACCAGGCTGATTTTTAGGTGTCAGTTTCTTCCTTTGCGATTACATCTGCATCCATTTGGGGCTTCTCAATATTGTTTTTTTCATTTGAGTCTGAGTTATTCAGTTAACAGTCTTATATAACACTGCTTCCTCCTCTGTAATCCCCTCAGAATGGGTTTTTTTCTTTAACGAAGTCACTTAATCTCCTCTCTTCCGAAAATGCAAAACTAGTTTCTCTGGCCTTTCTGAATAATGGAGGCCCTGTTTTGTTAGGTTGTCAGCCCTCTCTCTACAGGGTTTCAGGATTTTTTAAGCTACCGCAGATAGTGTTTATTTCACTCGTCAGTGTCACCATGTTCCATTTAGTTTCATTTTTATGAAGAAGTGTTTGGATAATGAGAGCCGTGTTGGGGCCTCCAGGGTGGCGCAGTGGTTAAGAATCCACCTGCCAATGCAGGGGATGCAGGTTCGAGCCCTGCTCCATCAACATCCCCCATGCCGTGGAGCAGCTAAGCCCGTGTGCTGCAGCTACTGAGCCTACGCTCAGGCTGCGCTTGTGTTCGTTTCCTTTTCTTTACATGTACCAATTTCAGCATCAAAGGACATGAAGCCGGTGGGTTCTATTAGCTGCAGTCCAGCATTGCCAACAATGGCAGATCTGCACTTAAAGCGAAAGTAGTCATTTCATTCAGTGTTCAGTAACCTTTGAGAGAGAGAGGACTCAACCAACAAAAAATAAATCCACTGGCCTAAGTTTGAAACTTCAGTAAGTTTGACTGTTTCCATCATATATTAAGCCATAATACAGTATGTCCAAGTTTTTTTGTTTTTTATACATTATTTACTTATTTTTGGCTGCGTTGGGTCTTCGTTGCTGTGAGCGGGCTTCTCATTGCGGTGGCTTGCTGTGGAGCACAGGCTCGAGGCGTGCAGGCTTCAGTGGTTGTGACACCTGGGCTCAGTAGTTGTGGCTCACAGGCTCTAGAGCGCAGGCTCAGTAGTTGTGGCGCACGGGCTTAGTTGCTCCGCAGCATGTGGGATCTTCCCGGACCAGGGATCAAACCCATGTCCCCCACATTGGCAGGCGGATTCTTATCCGCTGCGCCACTAGGGAAGTCCCTGTCCAAGTTTTTGAATCACTCTGAACCTCTACTAACTTTGGCATTCCATATCCTCTAAAGCTGCAGAGTGGTTATTAGTTTTGACTCGTCTTTCTGGGAAGTGCTTTGCAACCTTAACTTTGCAGCATCCCTTCATCCCTTAATTTGTGCCTGCACAAGTCCCATCGTGTCCTAAGAGCCTCATTAGAATTACATTCTCAAATCAAACAAATTCTGGGGAAAGTTTGAATTAGAATCTTCACATAACTTTTGCACCTTATTTGCTGTGTGACCATCAGTAAAATCCATAGTCCCCAGAGCTGTCCTGATAAATGTTCTTTCATTGTGTTGACGATTTATTTCCCTAGGCGTCAGTTTCTTTACCCCTAAGAATGGGAGTAAGTGTACCTAAACACCTTTAGCTATTGACATCAGGTATTTGAGTGCCACTGTTGTCTGTCTGGTTCTTCACGCTGTGATTCATCCTTACTAAAAGGAGAGGCAGCAGCCTGAAGCTGAGACTCTGTTCTCACATGGCAGGAGTGCTACTGAGAGGTAAATTTCAGTGACAGTTGCATTGTTTTGGGAAATGTTACATGTGTTCTATACTTTAGAAAAGGGACATTTTTTAAGGACTTCTAAAAGTCAATTCTGCATGTAGGTAATTGTTTTGTGGATGAGTATGTCTGGATTTAACCTAGATCTTTCCATTTAGGTGATTTACACATAACCTATGAGGATGAGAGTTTTGAGGTCTTTAGAAGAAATATGCTTGACATACTTCAGGGTCACGTGATAAAGGATTCTATTCTGTGGTGGTTATTTGTGAACAAATTTTCCCTCCAGTCTGCTTCCTGTGGTGTAACTTGGGTCCCAAGGGCTACTATAAATTAACCTTATTCCTACTCAGCCGACGGTGAGGCCTACTGGCTTTAGAGGCAGTGTGTTCAGAAAAAAAAAAAGAAAATGGAGGGTTAAATCTACTGTCATTTTTCTCTAATGGGAGCAGTATAAGAAAATATTGATTATTTGTATTGCTTTATGATCATTTAGGTGTCATTGAAATATACCTGATTTCTTTAGGCTTGATAAATCTGATTCCTTCCTTTCTTACTATCTTGTGTTTATTTCCCACCATGAATTTAGTGGTTTTCTAGCTAGTTTTTTTAAGCCTCTCAAAGTAAGTTACTATGTAAGTGCTCTGTGTCTTAGGGAAACAATTTATAAATTATAATTATTATCCAAAAGAAATTTTTGAATCTGTTCCTTTGGATTAAAATGTTATATGCCATAGTTTAAAAAGTTTATGAAGAGATAGGATATCAGAATAAAAGCCAGTTATGTGTCAAATTTATATCGTATTGTTTTATTAAAAGCCTGCCATTGTGTTCCTTTACTAATATACTAGAGTATCTTTTTCAGTTTGGAACACCTCATTGATTTGCACCTTTTAAAAATCATCTAAGACCTTAATTTCCACCAAATCTAGTGTGAAGGAGGTTTGAAAGCTCAATTGGCTGGATATGTTGTGTAATTTAACCAGAAATAAAGGCGAAAGATGCTCCTTTTAAATCTTGCCAAGTTCACCAGAAGCCTTTTATTGAGAAGTTTAGGTCCAAGGCGTTCGGGAGTGAAACCAGGTGCAAAATAATATGTCATCAGCTATTTCACAGGATTAGTGAGGAAGAGAAGGACCATGATTAGGGCCAGATTATAAATAAGCCACATTCTTCCCCAAACTCAAGCCAGGTCACCGTAGCCACAGCCAGCTGGTGAAGTGTTCATGTAGATTTTAAGTAATGTTCACTGTCTGCAGAGATCCGTATTACCCTAAGGGAGTAAATAAAAAATCAGAGCTTTGCATTTAGTTTCATGTAAGCGCGGAAGAATTAAGCCTGCAATTTCAAGGAATGTGATCATTCCTTCCCGCAATGGTACCTTAGTATTCTTCAGTGGCAGAATTTCTCTCTGTCATTTCTCGAATGTGACAAGTTGAAAATAGCCTCTTTTCATCTTAAACCATTCCTTTTCCACCTACCTGTTTTTAAAATACAAGTTACGGTGTTGGTCCGTACAAAAGCCATGGCCTTTCTCCCTTTTCATATTTAACATATTATTTTCACAGATTACGGTGTGACTAGAGCCGATTTTTTTCTGTTACTCTCTTCTCCATGATGGGTTCATTGACCCTGTCTTCTTTGAGTGCCTCTTTAGTGAAGCTGGAAAACGTCTGCCTCTAATATGGCTATTATTTCTGGGGTTTAACAGACATGTGCCTTGGATAAATTAAGGACCAGTCAAAGGAGGTCCATAAATACGAATACTTTGCCAGCTGCCTTTCCATTAAACCCTGTTGGTTGAATGAAATTAGTAAATAATTACGTTGGTGGGGAATCTGGTAGATCCAAATGGAATATAATGTCTTCCTTTAACAGCAGAGCTTAATTTTTTTCCTATACACCAAATTAGTTTTTAGGGTAATCTCCATTGCAAATGGACTGATTTGCATTAAAACTATGCCTCCTTGTTCTGATTTGTCAACACCTCTTTTTTAAAAAAGTCTTTAACATTAAGCATGGGTGGGTAAGACCATCTGTTTCTGGAGCTTGCCCGCAGCTCCATCACTTAACACATGAGACAGGTTACAGCTGTTTAATTGTTGTGGTGCTGAATGATTATCATTCTATCCAAAATTAACATTTATATATGTATGCACAGAAAGCGTGTGGTTAAGCATAAGTGGTCTAATTGTGAATTAATGGTGTTAGGTATTCATCAGTTAGACCCGACACGAACAGTGAAGTGTAAAATAATGCTTTTCACAGACACTTCAACTCTTGGGTTTTAAGATGAGTCCCCAGTAGTGATTATTATGCGTGTGAGAAACCCACTCCCAATACACTGGTGTATGCAAAGGGGAAAGATCAGCATATAACTGTCATAAAAAGCAAAGAGAAAACCATCTATGTGGTTACTGCACATACCCTAACTCTTTCCTGCCCCCAAAGCATTATCCTCTGCTCTGTGACCAGTGTAGGTACAAGCCCCAGAGTAAAAGCCTAGGTGGGCGATTATGGTTGCACGTAGCAGCAAGGCACCCACAAGCTACTGGGAACATTTTTCTCAGCCAAGTGAGGGTAGGTTTCCCCCTGTATGTAGGAATGGTGACACACAGACTCACATCATTGTGCTGCAAAAGCTATAGCAATTTATATTCTGTTAGGTCTGCTCAATACATTCCATAATGAAAAACAGAATGAAAACTTTTCAGCAAAACTGCAGGATAAGGCTCGTGATATGCATGTAAAATAAGATATTTAAATGTCTTAGTTCCCAAGTAGTTACTGTAAAAGTGACTTGTATTTCCGAATTTATGAGCAGATTATACGAAGATTTACATAGCCCTTTAAAAAGTATTAATTTGCGTTGCTCGAATCAAATGACTAATGAGGGAACACGAAATATATAAGGACAAGCTGTGATGTGCTCTTTATTCTAAAAAGCTGAATCACATTTTGATTAGGAACTTTGCATCTATACCAGCACAGGGTTTATGTGAGACAGAGAATAAGAAAACTTCTTGACACAAAAGTGGAGTTGTCTCCACTTTGGGATCCAGCCCGTTCATATGAAGGAGGGTCCCGTCAAAGGGAGTATATCTTCTTAAGCAGGTGGAGCATAGGGGGTCCATCCTGGCGTCACTGGGGCAGAGTGGACCCCATGGCTTATGAAAACAGATCACTGGCAGCCCGGAGATGCTTTGCTTAAAGTCAGATCTCTTTCTTTCTTCATAGCCTCGTAAAAGATACCAGTGACTTCATGATTTTGTCCTTTTTAAACTGTCTTTATTAAAAAGATTAATTCATAGTACCTGTTTTTGAAGGGTTTACTGTGTGCTAAGGCACAACGCAAAGTTCTCTGCTTGTATTATCTTACTTAATTTTCACAACAGCCTTATCAAGTGGAAGCTATTAAAATCTCCATTGACAGAACTCAGGCTCAGAGAGGTTCTATAACTTTTCTGTGGATGCACAGCTAGTAAGTAACAGAACCAGAACCCAAATCCACATGAACTGTTCGCAAGCCCCTCCTCTTAAGCACTAGACTATGCTGCCTCCTAAATTACTGTTTAATTGTTTTAGCATGTATGTATATAGTAGAAGGGGTGAAAATTAAATTTTGTTCTGTGATAAAGATAATATCTACATACCTGTCACATACGATTGAATTGTCATAGAAACAGATGCAGTAATAACCATGTCAACGATATATCAATAATAAAATGTCACTTTTTTATTCAGGAAAATTTGAATTATAGCTGATAACAGGATCCATAGCTTGCCAAAATAACAATAACAATTGCAGCAACAAAAAAAAAACAGTTCAGAGAAAATCAGTTTGTACTGTACAGGATTTAAGAAGGTTGTAAACTACTTATTGAAAACTCCACACTTCTTTTTTGTTTTTCACACTTCTTTTTAAAAGTTAAATTTATTTCCAGTTTCTTAGTAGACTGAATACTATGTATAGACATTGACCACTGAAAAGCACTCATACAAAGTGAGTAGATGACTTGTGTAACCAGTATCGGCCCATGAAAAAAGTCTCAGAAAAGTTTGATACCCAGGATACAAGTGGTAAACATCTATGCACACTCTCTCACACCTGCAAATAAAGAAAAAATACTCTCTCTGTAAATCACCTTTGAAAAGAGCTATTTACCTACAGTTTTTTCCAAATAAATTACAGTTTTATCTTCAGTAAGTTAAACAGATTGTTCAATTTTGTTCATTATTTTTCCTGGTAAAGTTTTTAAAAATTGACAACAGAAAGACCTAGTATATTTTACATACTTATTCATGCCTTATTCTATAAGTTTTCTTAAATACTAAATGTTATGAATAGACAAAAGTGATGATGGTAGACAAGAAATTACACTCTTTGATATTGACCAAATAGATCGTTTTCATGGTTTCCTGCCACAAGACTTGCTGGCACTACACAGATGCCACTTTGGTAATTGCAATAACCAAGTTCACTGTACCAGAATGTTAAAGTCCAAATATTTGTTTAGTGTAAAATATATTTGTGTCTGATTTTCATTTATTAATGTGAAGAACTGTCTCTGATAGCTTAGTTCCCAAATCAGGATATACTAAAATATACCTGATTTTTTTTTTTTTTTAATTTAGGAAATCATAAGATAATGTGGTTTTGCTCATGTCATTCACTGAACTCAAGCAAGTAAAAATCTGAAGGAGACATGTGTCACTCCACGTTTATGTTATGGTCCAGTAAATGAAGTTACGCCACGTGCAAAGACTACCGCAAAAATCATGTATCACACGCCAAACAATAGTCATCTCTTTCGTAGGCTGTGTGCACGCCAGCATCAGTGAGCCGGCCGTCTGCATTCTGCCTGCTACACTGTTACTTCTGTTATGTAGATGTCACCTACAGTAAGGCATGAAATTCTAAACTGAAGGAAAATACCAAACATAATTCTCCCAGTTGTCTGTACAAAGTTCTGCAGCTTATCCTGGCACTTTTTCAGCAGTGCTGACTTGAAAAAGTGTGGTTTATCTCAAAGCACCTTTTCCATAGAATCCAGATTTTTCTTCTGGGAAGACTTAAGTGAGGAAAAATATTATTTCACTCCTTTGGAATGTCTTGGCATAAATAGTGTTCCAAACGGAAGTATGGTATTTTGCTTGGGTGGGCGCATGCAAGAAGCAATGTATTGTACAGATCATTTTTTCACCAAATTTCCAATCTAGTAAAAGAATAAAATGTGCAAACTTTCAAAAACAATTTATTTGAAGCAGGTTTTCAAAAATGTGCTGCCAGTTTTAGGGGAACAAAAGCTCTTTCAAATGCACGTGCCCACGCGTGTGCTCACACAGACACACACACGCATGCACACACATACGCACACACATACACCGTTTTTCTTTACTGGCACAACCTAGTTGTTAAAACTCACTTGCTAGTTGTTATATTTCAAATTAATTGACCCCCCTAAATAGGATAAAATATTTGCAGTGTTTTATCTAATCTTAGAATGAGAATTCTGCGGTGAGAGAGGACATATTTTTTTTTTTTTTTTTTTTTTTTT
>NW_006797999.1:1648077-1689468 GCF_000442215.2 Lipotes vexillifer | reverse complement strand
TCTCACTGCCGTGGCCTCTCCCGTTGCGGAGCACAGGCTCCGGACGCGCAGGCTCAGCGGCCATGGCTCACGGGCCCAGCCGCTCCACGGCATGTGGGATCTTCCCAGACCGGGGCACGAACCCATGTCCCCTGCATCGGCAGGCGGACGCGCAACCACTGCGCCACCAGGGAAGCCCGAGAGGACATATTTTTAAGGGGCCTGAGTAAATTGTTTTACAGCGTTTGAAATTATGTCGGTGTCATAATCCTTTATGACAGGGTAGTCAGTAATAAAACAGTACAGTGCATATCAGTTAAGGAACATCAAATCAATGGGTATGCGGCTTGCACACTGATTTAAACAGTTGCTGATTGGAATAAATGGATTTAATATGTACTTATTTGCAGACTGTAGCTTTTCTGTCATCCTACAGAAATTGGTACATGAATAATCTAAGAAAGATACCTACTTATAACTTTAATGAGACACTAACGTGAATCATTTTTAAGTCTGTATGATAAAGTATTACGAAACACACAATGCTAAATAAAAGCTTGTCCTCAACCCTGAGGACTCCGCTGTTCACCATGGTGAAGGATATGTCTGTATTTTATTATGGACTCATCTGATTGAATTATCCTCTTTTGGAGATGGGCCCCTAAGATCTTCGTGCAGTAATTAAACTGAGAAATATTTCTAGCGTTCTAGATTCTGTGTTCTTTGCCTGTGTCTAGGATATCCCCAAGAGTGAATTCAACAGTGAAAATACTGCCCTATTTAATGTGCTCCAACCAAGCACATTGTTGACAGCAGAAACAGCGTGAATAGATCACAACTACACACATCAGCAGCTGTGCACACACAGTCAAACTGTTGGCCTGTTTTCCCTTGTGAGCTGCCTAATGTAGATATAACCAATTTGGTTTGCCTTTGTTTCTTCTCTGGGTTTTGAAGAATCGGTTTGACAGTGAAAGGAAAGCAAAGTGGGAACGAATCTTATTCCGTGAAGACCTCCAATACCCCAGTTTCTCCCCCAGACAGGCACATATACTCCTCTGACCTCTTTTTTAAAGGAGCAGCCTTCTTTGGAACTGTCACTCAGCAAATATTTCTTATACAACAGACATCAGCTGAAATGATTCTGGTCTTTGATTTTTCAAACTCACTTGTTTTAATTTTTCCTGGTTTTATCCCTCAGTTTTAATATCCTGCCAATCGGTTTTCCAAACTTGGGATTTTTAGAACAAGTTACAGCAGTTCTCATTATAAAGGCTTCTTAACTACATAAAGCGCCCTCCTTTATGAGGCTGTGTCCACAGATTAATACTTCAAGTTGTTTGGATTTTAATCTTACTTCCCACTTTCTCTCTTTAATTGTCAATGTTGAAATAAGGATTTCCACATTTTTTGGTCTTATTTTCTCATTCAAGTAAACTCATTGACCAATCCCAAAACAGGTATGTTTCTCGTCTGTCTTACCCAGGTACACAGTTCTGCTTCTGCTGAGCTGTATGTAGAGCTTGTTTACTAAGTGTATGGACTTTGGTCTCAGACCACCTGGTTGGAATTTTGGCCACTTGAGGAAGTTATTTAATTTCCTGTGCCTCAAGTTTCCTCATTTGTGAAGTAGGGAAGATAATAAAAGTACCTATTACCCCACAGAGTGGTGAAAATTAAATGAGCCAGTTCATATAAAATGCTTGGCGTAGTTTTCAGCACATAGTAACAATCAGTAAAGGCTAGTGACTGTTAATACCGCTGTATATGATTAGGATAGATCGATCCGGCAGCCGGAGAGGAACAGACGGGTGAAGGAGAGGGAAGGATATTGTAAATGAGGTATTGCTCACATATGCTTCTTTCCCAAAAGGCAGCCTCTGTGTTATTCGTAGAATTTCTCCGGAAGCTGCAAACACACGTAGGACACAGTGTAACCGAACCCGGGTCCAGCTGCTCGCCGCTCGAAAGCCAATTCTTGAGACAAGTGTTGGTAGGAAAGGAAAAGTTTGCTTGATTTCGGAGGCCGGCAAGCAGAGGAGAGGGTGGACTCCTGTCCGAGAACCAACTCCCGATTGCTGTTCAGAGGACAGGGGCTTTTAAAGGGCAGTTTCAGGGCTGTACAGGCGGGGGGCGGGGGCAGAACAGCGTGGTCAGCTCTGACAAGTCACCTTGAAATCAGGAATGTGATGGTCTGATCGGCGTCACCTTGCTTGTTTTAAGTACAGTTGATCTTTAGTTCCAGGGTTTGTTCCCATTGCTTTGAGGCCAGCTCTCGGAATTGTGTGAAGTGGAGTAGCTTATGTCGGGGCCTCAGTTTGGTCGTCCTGTAGCCGTCCTCCTCCAGCTCGTGGAGGGTGTTTGTATCTACAGGGCAGCTCACGGGACACGGCTCAGAATATGATCTGCAGCCCTTGAGGAGCTGAAGGTCCTTGGCTGTGCTGAATGACCAAACTCCTATTATTTGTTTTCCTCTGTTTCTGCGTTTTCTCGCTTCTCTGATTATACTTATTCTTTGGCTAAAGTTTTTCCGCAGGCAAAAGGCAGGCTGAGGACCTGGGGACAAGGGCTGTAGGGTCCTGCTCCGTTTCAGTAGGACCACCATGATAAGGACATAGAATCATTTTCTTCAGCAGATATTAAGAATCCCTTATGAGCCAGGAGAGGGGAATACAGTGATTAGCGTGGCCATAGAGTTTGCATCTCTAATGGGGAAGATTTACACATTAGGTCACCTATGTCTGTATATTGTTAGAGCCTTGCGTTTTCCTGGAATCTCTTAACTGAAATGAATTGATCACGGCTGGTTCTGGATTTTTGTCTCCTCTCCTTTCACATGTACCCTGGTGTTTATAGTCCTAGACTTCATGCACGAGACGTATTCAGGGGGCAGAAGGGGAGAATCAGTCAACTAGAGGAAGCGGAGGGAGCGGGGCTGCCCATAATTTTGATGGATAAGCAGCTGAGGCCACAGCACGTAGGTAGAATTTCCAGAAAGATGCTGTTCCTCCCTACTCCACATTGGCAACGAAAATGGTACGAGAGGACTAACTATGAGCCAGCTCCTTCCCGGGGGGCTGTAGAATCCATGTCCTTTACTAAGCCGCACGAACAAGAGTAAATCAGTTTGTGTTCATCCCCCCACGCATCTTCCCCAAAAGTAAAGCGGGGAGAAGCATGGTAAACAGGGGCCTTGAAGAGAGAAAGAGTCTTTTTAGAAAGAAGCGCCTAGAGGGGAGTGTGTGAAGAGGATACAGTGCTAGTCATTCGCTTTGGTGATATTGGAGGTTTATGAGCTAATCATAGAATAAAAATTCTTTTGGGGAGCCAGACCTTTCTCCCACATCGCAGACTTCACTGAGCCTTTGCCCACCTGTACCAGCAATTAGACCAAGCACTTCCAGTGCATGGGCCCGAAACTGGCACAGTTGTTTCATTTGTTATGTTCTGGCATGAGTGTGTGTCGGAATGTATTTTGAAAGAGGGACAATTAAGGCCAAGATGAGCCCTAGCATTTGAAGACGCTCACCTGCCTTCTGCCACGTAAGCTGGGTCCACCTGGCACTTTCCCAAGGAAGCCTGTAGAAGACGTCAGAAAGATGGTGGCACCCTGTGGCCTTTGGGAGCAGGTATCTGCTGGGCTTCACGTCGGGTCAGGAAAGGTTGCACGGTACTTCTGAGCTTCTTTCATTCATTTCTTCTACCAAAGAAAAAATGTTTGTTTGTTTCTAACTGTCTAAGAGGAGGCATTAGTGGTTAAGAGCAGAGGCTCCAGAGCCAGGCAGCCTAGACAGCAGCCGCGGCCCTGTGCAAACCACCGCTCCTCCTTTCTTCATCTGTATTTACGGTATCAGCTGCATGTACATCGTAGGGTTGTGGTGAAGAGTAAATGAGAGAATGATATAAAGCACTGGGAGCTAGAAATTTGGGACTCAAAAATATATCAGCCAGGTGTTTGTAATCTGCAAGTTATGGAACCAGAGCTCCTGAAATGCTAGAATCACAAGCAGCACTTATGAGCGTGCGTGCTTTGTTTTCAGAGGGCGAGAGCGCAGAGATTCCGTAAGTCTCACCACTTGTCTCGGAGATCTGAGACCCCAGAAAGATTAAGAACCACTATCTTATAGGAAACACGGTAACACTCACCTCCTGTACCCCACAGGGGTCTTCTTAAAAGATAAATAAGCAAGAGGGAGGAGATATGGGGATGTATGTATGTGTACAGCTGATTCACTTTGTTGTACAGCAGAAACGAACACACCATTGTAAAGCAATTATACTCCAATAAAGATGTTTAAAAAAAAAAAAGATAAATAATTGAAACTCCAGGGAAAGTGTTTTATGAATACAACATTTTACTGGAGAACAGGTTTTGAAAGGGCTCCATTTTATATGTCTCGAGCTCATATTTATAAGAGTTTTCTTCTATAAAACAAATTTAAAACTTCTTAGTAGATCTAATAGGAACGACTTTCCTCTAGTGTCAGAAGACGGTTGTTCATTTCCAAAGTGATTTTTTTGCAACTTAATCTGCATTTCAGCAATTGATAAGTGTATTAATTTTTTAAATATACTGTATTATTTTTTACAATTATTGTTGCTAATGGCTTTTTACAGCATACCTGCATTGTTCTGATGATTTCCTGTAGTGGCTTATATAATGATGTTTTTATTGCAATTATTATCGTTAATAATTATTTGAACCTCATATATGGACATCTTCTTTTAACTTCATCATTTAGAGCCAGGCTTTTGTGGTATTGTCGGAAATTTTACTCTACGCGGCCAAAATATAGGTGGTGGTTTTTCTCCCGCTTCTCTCTTAGTCTTAAGCTATCAGCCTCAACTACTCCCTATGATATAAAATGCAAATGACACATCTTTGTATTTTTTTCTTCAGTACAGATATTTTTCTTATGGTTAGTTTTACAACTTTTTGCAAAACATGTTTTAAATATTTTTAATATGTAAAGCTTTATGTAAAATTTGACCTGCTGTATACTTTAAATGTTTTCTAATTTCAGCTCCACTTTCGATATTCTCTTGGCCCAATGACAAACCTACCTTTACCCATAATCCACTGTTTTGCATAATTGATTCTGTTTGCTAAAATAATGGGATTGGCTGGATTCTAATTTATTCCTCCTTTAAAACTACTAATCCAGATCAGGATTAATTACATTCCTTATTTTGGTTGTGTTAACTGAAGTGGACCTGATGTAAAAGCCAAAGACTTATACTCCAACTCTGATCAGTGTTATTAATTTTCATAAACTAAGAATTCCCTCAGAAGTACTACCCTAGCTGAACCAGAAACTCCGCAGTGTTTAAAGGCACTTTGTTTATCCTCCGTATTAAATGAGCTCTTCTGGGACTACTGGATTATATAATGTTTGGAAGGAATTATTAAGAAAGTATATGAATGATGTTATACAGTAATACATTTTTATTTTAATGTTTGAAAAGAATTATTTTTATGAAATTGTAATTTCAGACTAGTGCCTGACACTGTTTCTCCTCCGCCTTAATTTCTCCTGCAATATATTGTCAGCCATAAACGTGCTTATTTTTATATGCAATTCAAAAGCCTCTGATGGAATCCTGTGGCAAAGTGAGGCATCCTTTTATATACATGGTACAGATGGGTCTAAACCATTTATGGTTTTTTTTACACACGTGACAGAACTACCAGACTTGAGTAGCTCAACTGAAAGTTATCGTTTAAATCATTCTGTTAAAAGTTCTGCAACCACTTGCATATGTCAGTAATGAAAAATAATCAACATAAGCATCTTTGAAAAGCAATTTTAGACCATTAAGGATGTATGAATTTTGGCAAAGCGAGAAGATTTGAGGCTTATTAAGAATATATTAGGTCTCTCCAGTGAGTGAACGGAGGGGGATATTTATGCCTCTGTTCAAGAGGAAAGGTGTAGGCTAATTGTAAGCTCATGAAAGATGAAATGGACAGGTACAGTAAAAGACTTCAGTCTTCATCCTGACTGTTCCAGCAAAGCTTTTGTGAGAAGCAGAGCCTATTCCTGTATGAATCCTGAAAAGAAACGAGATCTCAGTCCGTGTTTCTTAATGGACTGTGTACGTGATACATCACTGTGCATCTGACATGTAGTCAAGGGCTACTGGGTAATCATATTCTACAGAACTTACATGTGCCTTTTTCATAATACCATATTAAATTTGCTCAAGGACCCTCAGTTTCCTTCTTTATTTTTTCTTCTTTATTAACCAGGTTTGATTATTTGTAAATATGCAAGTAACTCAAGAGAGAAGGTGAATGAACTAGAATTTCTGTGGGTTTATCTTGCAGGTTGAAGAAAGCATCTGAACATGTACATAAATGGCTCCTCTGGGCCTTCTGTGTACTCTTTCTGCCCTTCCGCTGTGTGACCCTTATGAACCTACTTTGTTAAAAACAAACCGAAAAAAAGAGAATTATTTTCTCACCTCCCCCCTCAAAAAAAACACGTTGATTATTTGTAGATCTCATAGTTGTAAATTTCCAAAATTATTTAGTAATAAAGAATTGATTCCATCTGTTCTACTTAGCTATGCTTTCGTATAATCTCGGGAAGGATCAGGGTGGGTCCATTCCAAATAATCTGCGAAAGGAAGTGTTAGTTTGCCTGCATACTTTTCCTGAAAATGCTGAGCATATCCTGGAATCGTGACTACATTTTCTAAAACGTGAATATATTGCATTTTTAGAAGATATGAAGTGCATCTCTGTCGTGTGTAATGGGAGTCTTATGTCAGCTGCAGCTACTCAATTTGCATGTAAATTCTGAAAATTTCCTTGTCCCATGTGACACTTCTGAAATGTCTGTCTGTTCTTTTTTCCTTTTTAATTTCTCAAGCTCACTATTTGGATAAGATAGTTAAAGGTACTGTATACTTGCTCTTTGTTGACATATCTCTATATAACCGTGTATTAGCTTGCACTAGGTATGAAAATAGACTGTTTTCATGCATATATTTGTAAATTATAAATCAGGCTTACATTATGTGAAATCCTTTGGATTTAAAGTATTGAGACTTGAATGTCTGTGTCTCATTTTTATAAGTTTGGGTTATCGCAGATTTCATCCTATGTAAAAACATTAGTTTTCACTGGAACCAAAAACTGAAGATAACAGTAATTTGCTGTTTTTTGTTTTGGGGGCTTTTTTTGTTTTGTTTTCTGGGGGTTTTTTTGGGGGGGGGGGCTTTAAGATCTTCATTGTTGGCAATTCAGCTCATAAGCTTTAAATTCTAAATCAAAGAATCATGAACGTTCACTCTTATCACAGAATAAGAAATTGTCAATCCAATGAAGATTCTGGTTAACATGTTGAGAGAAAATCTCATTTATCCTCATATGGAAACTTCTCTGGCTTTTTCTCAATGTTTTGAAATATATGTGATATCATAATTTATGTTTTGTGATTTTCTAAAACAACTACAAAATACTGTGCATTCTAGAAAACAGAAATGATAACACCACTCAGCAGAAAACAGCAGATTCTTTGTCTTCAGTTACCATAGAAATAAGTGAAAACCATACTTTTCAGAAGAGAAAATTCCCTTTCCCTTGCTCCTCAGATTACCTATTTTTTTATTCCTTGTTTGTGCTTTTCATTAGAATATGAAAATATTCATGACAATATCCAGGCTTTCATGTAATAACTTCTTGTGTGCATGCAGTCAGCTGCTGCACATCTTTGTCAGTGGGGCAGTTAAACCCTTTTGTTTTTTCATTAAAAGCAAAACAGAAACATCCATAAGGAAAATTCACCTTTTAGGTATTGAATAATCCATAAATACAGATGGTAATTGTCTGAAAGAAAAGAAGCAGCAAAATTAACCTTCTCCTGACCTGATGGTATCCATAAGTGTAATTTCATCAATGCCCAGCCACAAGAGACTGTCAAAATAGTCTTCTTTCTGTTAACTCTAATCTTAAGAGACAGAAAGTCTCTTTGAGATCTTTTCATTTCAAGTTCCACAGTGGAGGAGGGGAAGCCAAGGTATGAATAATTCTTTTAATACAGACTTAAAATAAACATCCTTAAACGGATCGTTCCCTTAAATTGTGTCACCAAAACAAGAGTAGCATTCTAACTATAAGGAGCTGTAGGACAAGCTCCAACTGCTAGAGCAAGTGTTTTTTTTTACTAATATATATTTTATACCAAATTATAAGTAATTCTTTCCAAAGAGATCTGATTAATAGCCAATTATTCTTGCCGTTTTAGAGCATGTATATCCTCGGTTCTGTCAGTGTCGTGTCACGCTCATAGACAGGAGCACCAGAATCTACCCAAGTGTCATCCTCATAAACAGATCGTGTTGGCTGCATGCCAGTTATCATCTGTAGGAAGTGGCAGAATTTTTTTTTTTAATGTCATGTTAGGCTGAAACAATTATAGATTTTGGATATATTAAATTATTTTCATTGTTTCCCAAATTTTCCCTCCTTGCCCATAAAAGCAGACAAGATAGGATATAAAGGTAACAGCATAAAAGCTTTAGGGAGATTGTCACAAACTATCACTCTTCGCGCTCTGTCTTGAAGCACGTGACTACCGTGTTTTTGTTCGGTCTCTCGATGTTTTACTGTGGTCCTTATGGTATTTCATTTTGTCCGTCCTAAGTAATCAAATATGCACAGCTCTTACATTCGGTTGGAAATCCTGTCGGTCCTGTCCCATCCGTATGCAGCCCGAATCCTAATGTTTGTTAGAATAGATGCTAAGCTGCTTCCCTATTTCCTGGGCTTTGCTTATTCTGTGAAAAGGAATGTATTCTCGGCATAAAGTATAGTCATTAATACTGGCCTATACTTTGTGCAGTTATTTAATGCACTGTAATTTCACA
The DNA here is from genome assembly GCF_000442215.2 of Lipotes vexillifer. Taxonomy (NCBI): domain Eukaryota; kingdom Metazoa; phylum Chordata; class Mammalia; order Artiodactyla; family Lipotidae; genus Lipotes; species Lipotes vexillifer. Next base: position 1,680,615 of record NW_006797999.1, on the reverse strand, counting down.
TGAATATACGGCAACTCTGAGGCCAGATCAAATTAATGTTCTCTTTTCAACATCATTCATATCCTCATACCCGCTTTCATGCTTTTAAATTTAGAGGGAATTTTTGAAAGCAACAAGGCGCTTTTAAGAAGGCATGTCTAACCAGTGACCAGTATTGTTTACAACAGATTAAAAGTCTATTCTAGGGCTTCTGAAGTGATCTTGTTGTGACGCTTTTTTCACACCTTACAGTCAACCTTGTTGCTTTGCTAAAGGAAAAAAAGTTAATTTTGTCTGGCCTGCAGCAATTTAGTGGATCATTGCAGGTATTTCTGTCCTGCACAGGTAAGTGGTGTCTCAAGGGTCAGGCCGATCAAAGATGCCACTTGGATAAGAATGAGATTCCTTAGATAATGTTGCTGTTTCTATCCATGTGCAATTACAGTATTTGTGCTGTTTCGAAAGGCCTGTTCCCACTAAGTGTCCCTCATTTGTTTATTTGAGGTGCAAAAACTTTCAATACTCAAATCACTTCTGTTGTCCTTCTTTGTCTCTTTTGACAGAGGGGTGCCCCGGTCTGTGCAACAGCAATGGAAGATGCACACTGGACCAAAACGGCTGGCATTGTGTTTGCCAGCCAGGGTGGAGGGGAGCTGGGTGTGACGTGGCCATGGAGACCCTCTGCACAGATAGCAAGGACAATGAGGGAGGTAAGAGACGCTGAACAGGAAAGCGAGCTTGTGCCGGAACTCAGGTTTATGAGTTCTCGCGGGTATCCTGTTATCTGTTGCCAAAAAAAAAAAAAAAAAAAATCCGATCCCCATAGATTAAAATTTTGAAAAATGTATGAGTGCTGATAGGGTGAGTTTGCTCCCTATTTTCCCTGAGACAAATGCAAGATTATCGTCATTCAGGGAAAAGGCAAGGTAACCAAGCTACCGTGTAATGTACATTGTTCTCCATTCCTCGTGGTAATCTCCAGGTGACAGTTCTCCTCGGTGCAGTTTTTAGGACCCTGTAGATTGGGAGCTCTAAAGCAGTATTTTAATAATGCAACATTCCAAAAGGTGCAAGACAGCTCCCAAGCTCTTCTGTTGGAAGGCCTGGATGAAAAGAAAAAAAAAAAAAAAACAGGGACAGAAAGCAATCCCCTTGAAGCTGTACTTCCAGTGTCTTTTTTTTTTTTCTTTCCAGTGTCTTTTTATCCTTAACTTTACACCCTGTGAAAAGGATTATGATATTCCACCCCATATAAGCCCAGGGTTAAGAAATAATTATTTCCCCCATTGCGCACATCGTCCGTGCTAGTGTATTTCAATTTCAGAGAACAGAGAAGTGAGAGTTAGTGTTTGTCTCCAGTGATGGAGGACTTGCCCCTGGAGCTGTTCAGTTTTGGTGTCCCTTTGGGACTGAGGTTTTTTGGAAGGATTCAGTTTCTGTCTGGACCTCTGTGGTCACCTGCTGTGTGGGTTAGTGTGTGTGTGTTTCCCTACCCCCACCTTCCTTCCACCTGCCCTTTTGGGAGTGTCCACGTGGGCAATATAGTGTTGGTTAAAAGTGCAGATTTAGAGTCAGATCTTCCCTCCAACTCGTAGTGCTTATGTGACCTTAGACAAGGTTCTTATCCCCTTACATTTCAATTGCTTCATGTATAAAAGAGTGATAAAGACGTTTCTGGAAGGATTTAGCGAGAGAATGTTTGTAAAGTACTTAGTGTATTGCCGGGGATATATTATATTGTAAGTAGCAGCTATTGTTATCCTATTTTCCTTATTTTGCTTTCAAAAGTGCTCCCCTTGACTGGGTGAAATTCATAAAAGGTTGTCAGAGAAGGTTGAATGGCCTTTTCCTTTCCAAATAGAGTGGGCCTAACTTCAGGCAGACCTCGGAGATATTGCGGGTCCGGTTCCAGACCACTGCAGTAAAGCAAGTACCAGAATAAAGCAAGTCACACTAATTTTGGGGTTTCCCAGTACATATAAAAGCTATGTTTACCCTACACTGTTAAGTTACCCTATACTGTAGTCTGTTAAGTGGGCAATAGCCTTATGTCTAAGAAACAATGTACATACCTTAATATAAAAATATTGCTAAAAAGTGTTAACCGTCATCTGAGCCTTAAGCAAGTTGTAACATCAAAGTCGTAACATCAAACATCAAAAAACCCATCATAGATCACCATCACAGATATAATAATGAAAAAGTTTGAAATATTGTGAGAATTACCAAAACGTGACACAGAGACGCAAGGTGAGCAAATGCCATTGGAAAAATGGCGCGATGGTCTTTGCTCCATGCGGAGTTGCCACAAACCTTCAATGTATGAAAAATGCAATATCTTCGGAGCACAATAAAGGGAAACACAGTAAAAACAAGGCCTGCCCTGTACTGTTCTCTCAGAAGCAGAGTGCCGGAACCAACTGTCAGCTCTCCCCATTGCCCCCCCCACACACACACACACACACACACACACACACACACACACACACTCTACAGTCATTCTGAAACCAAACGTTATTTGTGTCTCGTCTTCCTAAGAGCTGCAATTCTCCCCTTTCATTCTAGCACATTGGTCAGTATTTTCCCTGTTTTCTTTTGACCTGGACTCTTGAGAAACTTGAGCCACTAGTTCTGAGCTGAAGCCTCCTTTGCCGTCTGCTCCTGATAGATTTAGGTGGTCCTTAGCCCTCGCAGCCTCTCCTGCCTAATGATATGCAGTTGCCCCAATTCCTCCTCAGCGCGCCCATGTGCCTGTCTTAGGAACCACAGCATCAGTCCTCTCTGACCCCCAGCCCAGACGGCAACTTTCCTCCTTGCTTTCCCCGAGAGGCCCCTACCCCACTGTGTTCTATTGCCCAGGGAGGAAGGAGAGCTTCCCTTCCTCCTTTTTTTTTTTTTTTTTTTATTTTCTTTTTTTTTTTTTTTTTTTAATTACTCTTTTATTTTTTATTCTTTTGCCACACAGCATGAGGGATCTTAGTTCCCTGACCAGGGATCGAACCCATGCCCCCTGCAGTGGAAGCGCGGAGTCCTAACCGCTGGACCGCCAGGGAATTCCCTTCCCTTCCTCCTTGATCAGATATTTCACTCTTGTCTTCTAAAAGATTGACCTTGAGGAGGTTACAGACTCTTGCAGAGGGAAGCAAACTGCAGGGCCAAGTCTGCAGAGACGCTGCAGAGTAACTGAGGGCTAATCGACTCTTCAGTATTGTTATCAGCTAAGGAGGTTTCTCTCTTTCCTCAAAATTTATCAGCTGTGAATTTGCCTCGTTCCCCCCTTGTTTATTCTTCTTAGCCTGAAGCTAGGCTATCTCTAGACTTGCCTCTCCAAGGGGAAATCTGAGCTGATAGAAGACCTCCTGTGGATTCTCTACTTATCTCATATAATTTGTATTCCTGTCCCTAACCTAATTTTGTTGATCTTCTGAGAAGGAATCTCAGTGCCAGCTTTATTATATCCTGAGATTGTAACCTGGGTGCCTTATAACCCAAGCTAGAGGGTTCCTTGAACTTAAGCACGGGCTGTGTGTATACAGACAATATTTTCCACGCCAAACCCCAACTCAAGACACATAATCTGGCAATTAAGGATATCATTATCATTATATGAGGACAATAAAACAGAATGTTTAAAATAAGGACGATACTTGAAATTCTGTGATACATAGGAACTGTACCATTAGAGATCTATTGTCTAAACTAAGTTTGATGTCAAAATGGTGAATTAGCCAGAAAGTAGCCATAAGTAATTTGATTTAACACATTAAGTGGCTAAGGAGGAGGAGGTGAAGAGGTTGATTTGGCCCAAATCAGAAATTAAACGTATCATACGAGTAGCTGCTAGTCTAGTCTGAGTCATTTTGTAGAACACAACTGTAAGAACTTTGCAGAACACACGCACGCACGCACGCACGCACACACACATGCACGCACACAAACACACAAAGAAAGTTGCTTACTACTCCCAGAACTGAAAAGGATATATTTAAAAATTTTAGAAAGGACAGCCACATATGGTGAAATAAATATTTTTTTCTTACACCAAGCATCTTCCTTCGCCTCCAAAATATACCTTCCTTTACCAGATCCACTTCACCCCATTTCTACTGCCTAAGCCTAAAGATCCTCAACCTATGGATCTCACTAAATAAATAGGTGACCCGGGCTTCCCTGGTGGCGCAGTGGTTAAGAATCCGCCTGCCGATGCAGGGGGCACGGTTGGAGCCCTGGTCCGGGAAGATCCCACATGCCGCGGAGCAACTAAGCCATGCACCACAACTACTGAGCCTGTGCTCTAGAGCCCGCGAGCCACAACTGCTGAAGCCCGCGTGCCACAACTACTGAGCCCGCACACCTAGAGCCCATGCTCCACAACAAGAGAAGCCACCGCAATGAGAAGCCCGCGCACTGCAACGAAGAGCAGCACCTGCTTGCCACAACTAGAGAAAGCCCGTGCGCAGCAACAAAGACCCAACGCAGCCAAAAATAAATAAAATAAATTAATTTTTTTAAAAAATAGGTGACCCTCTCTGCCTGTGGAGCCAGCTTCCCGTTTATGTCTCTAACATGCATGAGGAAGAGCAGCCTTCGAGGGGAATCTGCAATGAGGACCAAGAGAGGTGGGCTACCAATAAAGTAGCCTCCGGAGGGGCTTTAGCTACTCTCGCAGCAGCTGCGTGGTCGTGAGAAGTAAATCTCCTGTTCAGTCGGACGTTGTTTCTTTAAGGCTCAAATAAATAGCTGTTGCATACACAGACTCATTAGCTTTTCAGAACTAAGGCCATCTTTTACCCACCATAAAGGCCTTGACAAAGATCCCCACTCTCTGTGGACTCAACAAGGCGTCTCCCCCTTTGCTTCTCAAATCTGAGCTCCAGGTGTCGCACAGAGGCAGCTGGAGCAGACCTCGGGGCAGAGGTGGGCTATGGGAGAGTCAACTTTTAAATCACGCAGTGGACGTCAGAAACTTGTGGTCACCGGACCAGAGAATTGTGGCGAACGTCTCCACACAGGGCCTGTAGGCACTTTGGAAGCAAGGACGAGATAGCCCTTTCTCATTGGAAACGCTTTCTGAGCAAGGGATCCCGCTGCAGGGGCCTCCACTTGGCTTTTACGTATTTCTTCATCGGCTTTGTCTTCACCTGCAAAGTCATCCTCCCTCTAGCCTGAGCCTCGTCTTTTTCATATCCCGGAACTCACTCTGCTGGTGAAGTCACTAAGATCAGAGAAAAGACAGGTGAGGAGATGGGAACTGATCCCTAGTAAATGCTGTGTGTCTGGAGTGGGGTTGAGGACAGTGACTCCATACCGCCCATCCTCAGCTTATATAACTGACAAATTTGGAGAGAAGTGCACCTAGGCGTACAGACAGTGGTAACAGATATCTGGGTTACTCATCTGTCAACTCTGCTTGTTCTCTTGTTCTATGGTGGCACCATTCTCTGGATGTCTCTCCCACCAGCTCGAGGTTTACATTCCTCTAGCATAACAAGCCCAGTGCAGGGAGGACACCTTTTTCAATGGTTACATGAGACCTGGGCCTGGCCCGAGCCCGACTCTCATTGGTCTGAATTAGGTCACCTGCCCTACAAGGAAATTGAAGTTCTGTCTCCAGAATAAAGGGGTAAGGATGGTGTGTAGGCAAAAAAAAAACAGATTCCACTATCAGAATATAAATAGCTGTCGATAGCGTTTAGTTTTAGTATAACCAGACAGTATACTCCATTAACCATTTCATATGGCTAGTAGAATTCTGTTAGTTTCAGAAGGAATCTTCTAGCCTCTCTCTCCTCCCTTCCCCCACAAATTCCAGCCTTCTCACTTGAGAACAAGGAAGCCAGTGATGAGCCTCTGACATGCTTTCCATGCCTGAGACTGACGAGGCAGCTCTCAGTTCTCTCCCAAACACTTCTGTACGCATCGTCAGTTTCACTTGGTCACCCTACTACAAATCTCATTCAATAGGGGGTGTCTTGACTTTCAGTAGCTCCCCATATGGTGGTCCCACTAATAGAAGCATCAAAATGCAACAGCTTGCCAGACACAACTCGGTTTTTTGTTTTTCTGTTTTTTGGGTTTTTTTGCGGTACGCGGGCCTCTCACTGTTGTGGCCTCTCCCGTTGCGGAGCACAGGCTCCGGACGCGCAGGCCCAGTGGCCGTGGCTCACGGGCCCAGCCGCTCCGCGGCACGCGGGATCTTCCCGGACCGGGGCACGAACCCGTGTCCCCTGCATCGGCAGGCGGACTCTCAACCACTGCGCCACCAGGGACAACTCGGTTTTTATAGAGACTCAAGATGCTTATTAATGAGATGATTTCTCTAGAATATATTGTCTCTGGCAGTGGTTACCGTGTTCCTATTGTCCTTCTCATTCGGGAGATCTCGTCAGAGTTTCCTCTGACATCTTGCTTCCCTGTCTGGTCCTCCAGTGGATAGCTCCCCTGTGGGGACCAGAGGCATGCGATGCAAGCCCTCTCCTGCATATTGGATGGTTGAGGGCCCAAGAATGACTTAAAACCTCTTCCTAAATTTTGTGAAAGATGGTAGAGTGTCAAAGTATAAATCCTGCCAGGAAAGATGCATCTTACTTGTAAGTAGATAGTTATTCTTTGTCCTTTAGAGTTGCTACTCCATGGGGCTAGATGTCAGGAAGATGTATCTAAAACAGGCTGTTTTTACATCTTCAGAGGTTGATAATTGTAGAGATTACAATTCAACTGAATTAATTTCTAAATAAGCTCAGATTCAACTGAGCTTATTTAGAAATTAAAAAGAAACCGTAATGAGAGAGAGAGAGAAAGGAAGGAAGAAAAATGCAAACGAAAGATTCAAACTGCAGGAGAAAGCAGGAGTGTGCTAGCAGTGAAAATGAGGAGGGAAACAATGAATGAAATTTTAATGTAAGCCTCAGAATGAGTGTGATGAACGGACAGAGCTGGTCTAAGTTTGGAGATTTACCAAATGAAAATAGGGAAATATTTGAAAATAGATTTTTAAGACGTCCTAGCAGGAGGATGAGACAATTGTGTTCTCCAAAAAACATATTGAAAAATAAAAGTTAAATAAAATAGTAACAGAAATGGGAAGAGGGGGGAAAAATGGTTTAAAGAAAGAAGAAAGAGGGAGGGTGGGAGGGAGGGAAGGGAGGAAATTACAAGAGTTCCTAAGTACTTCTTAAAAAGAATCCAGATATCAGAATGTAGAATGGCACTCAGTCTCAGAGCCTTAAAATACATTAACCTGGCGGATGATTTGGGGCAGGGGGAATTACTATTCATTTGAAAGACTCTATGAGATCCTACTATAGGGAGAGATTCAGGTTACTCTGAACCCTTTTACTATCCACAGAAGTTTTAGAGCCCTGGGAATCCCCGTCTAGGAAAGAGAAGTCCAGCTTGTGCTCTCAGAAGCAAAGGACCCCAGTAGCCTCCTGGTAGTACACAGGCAACATGGGGTTTGATCACTGTTTTTTGAATGAGTTTTAGAAGGAGAGGAAAATCAGAGCCACACAGGCTGGAACTACAAGTCTCCCCTGTATTTTACACCCATTACCATTTGCTGCCACCGCAGGCTTCACAACGTAACAAAGGGCATCGCACAGAACCTGTTTAGAAAGTGTCCCCTTTCTCCATGTTAAGAACCTCTGCATTCCTGGGGAGGGTTATTACTAGTAACCATACACAGGTGCTACATTCTCATTGTCAAGAGTAACCACTGTCAACAACTTACAGAGTGCGTGTTTCTACGCCTCCTTCAGTGAATTTAGATGCACATTTATGTTTTTAAACGTAAGCGGGATAGGTACTGTTCTAAATTTGATTCTGCCAAAGAGGGTAACTTAGAGGTTTTTTCATGTCAGTACATATAGGCCTATCTCCTACTTTATAACAGAAACATGGTTGTCCTAATGAATTTTACCACTACTAATTAATAATTATTTAGTTGTTTTTCTTTGTTTTTGCTCTTAGTATAAAGACAAATCTGTAGTGAATCTGTGTGTGTATATCTGCATATAAATCTGTGTAAATGTACAAATATTTCTTTGGGACAGATTTTTAGAAATGAAATTGCTGGGTCACGGGGTATTTTAATTTTTAATTCTGGTAGCTACTGCCAAATTGCCTTGCAAGTAAGTTTCACCATTGTACACTTCATCGGTAGGAGAGTGCTTATTTTCCCCACGTTCATTAGCTGTACATGATCATTGTACATAAGCAAAATTGTCCAACAAAATGAAAAATATGAATTTTGTCTGCTGGGTGGAAATGACTCCATTTTTATTGTTTTAATTTGCATTTCCCCAATTACTAGTTCGATTGATGATCTTTATATATGTTCCTTGATTGTTTGCATTTCTTCTTTTGCTAATTGCTTATTTATTTCTCTTGACCATTTTTTTCTGTTGAGTTACTTGACTTTTTCTTTTTAATTTTTAGGAGTTCTTTGTATATTCTTCTTATCAGTTCTTTGTGAGGTGTGTTGCAGATATTTTATCCCAAGTTTTCATTATCTTTTAACTTTGTTTATGGTGTCTTTCATCATGCGGAAATTTTCAAACGATAAACTTTTACAAGGTAAATGTTTATAAGGTTTAACTTTTCCTTCATGAATTCTGGGTTGTGTGTCTTTATAAGTACATACATAAGTTGTACTTATGTGTAGTATTTCCTATAATTTCTTCTAATACTTTTTGTAATTGTATGGATTGCTTAATGTCCGGTTCATCAAGAACATGTAAAGATACCCATTAGAGTAAAAATAGAAACAGGAATTCAAGGATTAGCATAGTGTCTGAGGGCAGGAGAAAGGTGATGAAAGAAAATCAGCACATGTCTCTGCTCTGCTTTTAAGACATCATTTTGACCTGTTTAGATCTCATAATCTCTAGGAACTGAATTGATTCTTCACTTCATTCAGCAAAATTATTGTATGCGTACTTGGTGCCAAGAAGTACGCGTCCCAAATTCTGGTGCTACAGCGGTGAACTAGGTTAGCCCTCAAGGAGCTTCATGAGACCACTGTCTGTGCTGATTGCTAAGGGAATTGGGGAGGCGGATAAGAGAGCAGGTGAGAAGTCTCCCTGCAGAGGAGATAATAATCACAAAGGTCTTGTAAGCCAGGTTAAGGAGTTCTAACTACTCAGAAAGCAGCAGGGACCAATTAAAGGAAGTATTTTAGCTAGAGAAGTGAAATAACCACATTTGATTTCTACCAGGATTACTCAGATTCAAGTGCTGAGAATGAACAGCTAGGACAAGACTGGCGCCTGGGAAACCAAGCCCTTGTTGAGATCTTGTCAAGAAGCGACCATGTGGTCTAGACGGTTGTTGCGGTGAAATGGAAAGAAATAGACCGATTCAAGAGATGTTTGGGGTGGAGAAAAGGAGGATCTGGTCATTGGTGCAGAGAAGCAGGGAGAAGAGGAGTCAAGGTTGACGTTCAGGTTTTTTCTGCTTTGAGAAACTGGGTGAGTGGATGGAGGAACCATCCCTGAAATAGGAAATGCGGAGGAAGCGGGTGTGCAGAGAAGATCATATTTGTTGTGTCTCAGACGTGTTAAGGTTTCGATGCCCGTGCAATATCCAAGTGGAAATATCTAAGATCGGTTGTGGATTTGGAGTTCAGGAGAATGATCAGCCTGGAGTCATTAGCCTTGAAATGTTGTGAACATAGAGAGAATAAAGCCACCAAGAAAGCGCTGCTGTAGACAAACCAAGAAGATATAGAAAACCAAACATGATCCCAATTCAGTAATAAATGAATTTCATGCATGGTACGGAATGGTGACTTAAAAGAGCAACAAAGGGTATACCCGTACGCTGTGAAAATTCTAAAATCCACAGAGAAAATACCGCATGAGAATTTCTACCTCTACCTCCAAGTTGAAGACGGGGGAGGGGCTTCCAAATACTGTGGGGAAGGGCAGTGGGCATTAATTAATTATCTTTCGAGCAAAGATGAAAATTCATTCAAAGGAAATTCATGACTTTTTATCCAGTCAGTATGTCAGGGTTTTAAAAAACAAGTTAAAATATCCATAGCTGCTTAAAAGACAGAAGCAGATCAAAGCCAGCATAGAGGGTAAACTGGGAAAAGAGGGAGTCAGGCATTTTCATTATCTATTAGCAAAATAGGCATTAAATTTGCCAGAAAAAAAGTCAGGAATGATTTAAAGACTATAAGGAAATAGGGCAGGGTAGAAACTTGAAAGCAAGACTAGAGGTTGGCAAACTGTTACCCCTGGGCCAAAGCTTGTTTTTGTAAATAAAGTTTTATTGAGACACAGTCACACCCACTCATTTACATATTGTCTCTGGCTGCTTTAGAGCTCTAAAGGCAGAGTTAAATACTTGTAGCAGGGACTATATGGTCCACAAAGTCTAAAATATTTTTTATCTGGCCCTTTATGAAGTAAGTTTGCCAGCCACTGTTACAAACCAATGAAAGGGTTAAGAAAGATGAGAACATGTTTTGAAATGATAACAGAACAGTAACATTGAGGATTAAGTGGAAGGAAGCATACTCTAGATTGTCTATATCAAAGTACCACTTAACATTGCGAAGCCTAACCAGGAGAAAGAGGGGCTCTTAACTGATCATTGGAGTTGTTATTCAGTGGGTTTTGAACAGTTCTGATTTTCTTTAGATTTTTTTACGATTAATTCTATTAGCTAAGGCTTCCACACCAATCTCAATTTAAGCCGACCTAATATTCCTGAGACTAAAATGGAACATTGATGATTTTGAGAAGCTCTTCCACGAAGTCACTTTTACTACCGTATACATTTGGGCAAGTGGGTAATCAGCTTAGTTTTACTAGATAGCCCTAGCCACGTGAGTATAGACAAAGAATGAAAAATGTTTTCTCGAGTTATAGGAAGCCAGATTCATAACCATCCGTCACTTGCTTGGGCAAGTTACTGATAAACTCTGCAGAAAAATAACAAACCATGTGTCCCTGCAACTCGGCTGTTGAAAATGAGATTCTTTCTCTGATTGATGTTAGCAGAGAGGCTTGTAAAAATGCATTCCCACCTGATTAGTTCAGAAGGTGTCAATCTCATGCAGTTTTATGACCTGCAGACTACATGCCAGATGCATGTTTGCGTTTTATAAACTAACAAAGATGAATGATGAAATTTGAGCATTCCTCTTTGGCCAGCTGTACCATATAGTGCCTAAAGGAAGACACTGTGGGGATATAATGGGGGACAAAGTGGGGGGGGGGGAATTTAACCCTTAATTTACCAGATTAATGGAGATAAAATATAATGTTTGGAAGTACTTTCACTATTAAGTAGTTTCTACTTATGTTAAAAAACAAACGTAGGGGAAAAACCTGTAAGAATATAAAATATTTGTGTGGAATTACTCTCCCGAGCATATGCACACCCCATTCTAAATCCATGGAGTCAGCGCTCTTAGGTACATCATAAAACAGATTAAAGATTCCTCATGAAGTCTCAACATATGATCATGAATTGTTACTGAAAGGGCTTTTTTTAAATTGTTTTTTGAAGCTGAAAATGATTTAGGGGCACTAGGTCAACCATCTACGGTTTTAAACATCTGAATCTTCATAACTATGCTTCTATTTCTTTGAGACAGATGGAGAAAAATGCAATATATTGCATTATTATAACATATCCTCTTGAAAAAAAAGCCTCTATCATAGTTTCATCTTTCTTCCACTAGAAATATTGAAGAATATTTAGACATTTTTCATCTTTGTGGCCTTTTGGCTAAGAAAGCAATATTTTGATAAATTTCTATGAAATTTCAAAGCTCAGTTTCATTTGACTTTCTTAAACATGATTTTAAATTTTTGTCAAAGAATAAATATACAGTTTCAAGTAGTTAACCCATTTTTTAGAAATATAACAGACATCTACATGAAAATGTAGCTATAATTTAAAAAACTATGTAATAAGATCTACTTATCAGAAATTCTGACTCATACATTTTCATGTCAAATTATGGTGTCAAAAAGTTAAAATAGTAATGTAAAAAGAGTCCAACACCATACACTTAATTCCAATATTTACGTATTAAGCCTGTTTTTTCAACTATAAGGGAAATAGTGAGATTTTTAGTTAGTGTCTCTGGATAAACGGCATCTCTTTCAGTTTCAAGTGACAGAAAGGCCACAACCCAAACAGGCTTAAGGAAGTAGGCAATGCTTTGGCTTCTAGAACTGAAAAGCTCAGGAGGTCAGGGTCAGCTTATTGCAGAAGCCCCAAAGGCGTCACTATGACCTGTTGTCTTAGGTCTCCAGCTCTTGACTTTGCCTCTTCTGGGATGACTCCGTTCCCAGACAGGTTCTGCTGTAGTGGCAGCAAGAGGGAGGCAGCAACCCCGGCCTCACAGCCTTACAGCTCCAAGCCTGGGGGGATGGGAGCTGATGGGGCAGGATTGCTTTTTAGATAGTTCCTGAAATTCAATCTGGCTTGACAAGTTAGCTCACATGTACATTTCTGAACCAAGCACGAAGGGAAATAGGCACATAGACTTGAGAGTTGGGGAGAACTGGGTACCCAAATGAAAGTTCAGAGCTGTTGCACAAAGAAGGGGAAATGAGTGTTACGAGAAACCACAAGTGTTGACAACGTTCTTCAGGTGGGAGCCAGGCCCCTCATCTCCTGTTTCTTACCTTATCTGTGTTGTTGACCTAATTCTAGCCTGGGCAATATAATTCAATTTAGTCTGCTTTCTTTTGTCTCAGTTTGCTGTCAGATAATGAATGGGCAAGCTTATGTTCTATTAATGAGAGTAGCCTAAAGCAAAAAGAAAAAAAATGACTAGTGTGTTTTTTTTAAAAAGAAAAGTTATTTCAAAACACTTGTGTAAATAAAATATATAAGGTCAGCTAGATATTTTCAGCTGAGTTTGCCATAGTAGGGTCACACCAAGACCTAAAACTTAGGTGTGAAGATTTTATAATGATTTTTTGTCTGTTCTCCCAAAGGCAGTTAAAGTCTTCGGAAACTAATGGTTTTATTAATCTACACTGAGAAATGAAATTGCCAAGCAGATCAAAATTCATGTATCAACTGGTCACTGAAAAATGACCTTAAAGGATAATGGCATCAACCATCATAACCTGACTCTTATCTGCTAATGGAATGGTTTAAATGTTTCAAACAAAATTCTTACACGGGCCATTGAATGTAGTTTCCTTCTGATATTCCTGGAGAATGCTCTGGAAGATTCTACCCATTACTCTTGTTATGTCACCAACAGTGTAGGTCAATTTTTAGTGATAGGTTTCTTATCATTTCCGATATTATGGCGTATTTACATTAGCCACATTTTTATTAACATCTGCATTTTAAAGGACGTGTATTAAGAGCTCAGGTTCCTGTTTAAAATATGAGCAATGCCTTAATTTTATACGGAACACACTTTACCATCCCTGGGAAAATGATTTCCTTGAAAGGCGGTTGGCTAATCTCATTCATTATATCTTACTCTGTATATGTATTTCACGGACTTTCATGTTCTGACCTTTTCCCAAATTTTAGATGGGGGAACAGCCGGTTAGTGGAGCAGTCTGAACACACACAGTATTTACCAATTAAGTCCACCGTTGTGTATGGGCACAGTTCGTGGCACCTCAAAACAGTTACAGTAGTAACCTCAGAGCTCAGTGATCACAGGTGACCATCACAAATATAATAATAATGCAAAAGTGGAGTATCGCGAGAAATACAAAAATGTAACAGAGACACGAAGTGAGCAAATGCTGTTGGGAAAATGGCGCCGATAGACTTGCTCCACACAGGGTTGCCACAAACCTCCGATTTGTAAAAAACTCAATATCTGTGAAGAGCAATAAAACGAGGTCTGCATGTGATGGCTTGTTCTAAACAGTCATTTTTTATTTTTTACTCAGAATCAACATTATATGATTTTTTTCCAGCCATCTCCAATCCAAACATTTACTGTCTATGAAAGCAACTGCAGGTGTTGTATTTCATTTGGTTTCAAAAAGTATGCCTCCTAGAAATTACTATCAGATAGGGGGAGCGAATCATTTGATGTGAAAAAAGCCAGTCAACAAACAAAACGTACTCTACATCACGGCAGAAAAAGAGGAGTTCTCTTACTGGTTTACATTTCTATCTACAGATGGACTCATTGACTGCATGGATCCTGATTGCTGTTTACAGAGTTCCTGCCAAAATCAGCCCTACTGTCGCGGATTACCTGATCCCCAGGATATCATTAGCCAAAGCTTACAATCACCATCTCAGCAAGCTGCCAAACCCTTCTATGACCGAATCAGTTTTCTCATAGGATCTGATAGCACCCATGTCATACCCGGAGACAGTCCTTTCAATAAGAGGTTAATGCAGCTTTTCCTTACATAGACTTGTAGTGATATTATCATCAGTGAGAAGCCCTTTATATGAAATGCTGATGACTGTGAAGTTGAGGAAAGTGCTTTCTTTAAAAAGCAGTTTCTCCTGTTTGGCACATCCTTCACCAAACTTCGCATTTCAAGCATTTTTGACATAGTTCCCATACTTTGTCAATTTCAGTACTTGAAACATAACAGGACATCCCATTAAGGAGTCAATAGATCTTCATTTAACTAGCTGATTTTTGTTAGCACAGTTGGAAATGTTTCAAAAGGAGCAATGAAAAGACTCCAAAAGGCAAAACAGAAGTGCACTTTTTTTTAAGCTGAGCTCACTAAATAATATAAATTATGAAATAATGTCATGGAACTGCCAACGGCATGGCAGTAAGATTGCATAAGCTGTTGGACTGGTGCTTTGCAGAGCAGTAATGGCCCGAAAATAAACCAGTAAGGGAAAGCAGGTGTCTTGTGTCTCACTGAGCAAAAGAAGATGATTTACACCAGAACTCCTGGTTCTGCAGCAGTTTAATAGCATTAATGCAGTTAGACCCAGCAGCTGATTAAAAGTTGTTTCACAAATGCTCCTTATTGCCCCCTTAAATCTTGTAGTTTTTGGTCCCTGTAGATTTTCCAATTGCCTTGGAATTAATTGGAAAGTATACTTTCCTTCATGCAAGCACCAGGTATATGACATGAAAAAAGTGCAGCTTATAATTTTAAAAATTCATCTCTAAATTATTGGTCTTGATAACTCTCCAAAATCCAGATTGCAATGAATTAAAACCCCGGGTAAGCACCAGCCGTTTCGAGAATGTGGATTACAATGAATTAGAAGGAACATTGTCTTGGGAGTATTTCAGGTCTGGTTTCTGTGATTACAAGTGTATGCAGTAGTGTTATTTTATCCTTAGATTGAATTATCTCTACATCCTGATAACGTTGGCCTGAAAAGACAAATGTTCATTCTAGTTCTTCTACTTTTCCCACAGCCTTGCATCCGTCATCAGAGGCCAAGTACTAACTGCTGATGGGACGCCACTTATTGGAGTGAATGTCTCATTTTTCCATTACCCAGAATATGGATATACTATTACCCGCCAGGATGGAATGTAAGTTAATCCCAGCACCCTGTCTCTGTTTGAAGTATTTTAAGTATAAAAACTGGGCATGCTTGGGCTTCCCTGGTGGCGCAGTGGTTGAGAGTCCGCCTGCCGATGCAGGGGACACGGGTTCGTGCCCTGGTCCGGGAAGATCCCACATGCCGCGGAGCGGCTGGGCCCGTGAGCCATGGCCGCTGAGCCTGCGGGTCCGGAGCCTGTGCTCCGCAACGGGAGAGGCCACAACAGTGAGAGGCCCGCGTACCGCAAAAAAATAATAATAATAAAAACTAGGCATGCTTGTATCACCCAGCATGTTTTATTGTCCCTTCTAATATGGAAATGCAACAACTTTTAGACTCCAGAAATCTGTGACAGTACATGGTGGCAGAAATTTAAAGTTATATACTCATGTAGGTCTTTAAAAGTTGATTTCATTTCCTAAGGCATAATAATAGTGTTGTGGTTTTATAGGAGAATGTTCTTCGTCTTAGAAGATTCATGTTGAAATATTTGAAAGTGAGATTTTGTAATATCTACAACTTAAGCTCAGGGAGTAGATAGGTAGATAGATAAAGCAAATTTGGAAAAATGTTAATAAATAGTAAGTCTAAGTTAAGGGCGTATGGATGGTCATTGTATAATTCATTTAATATTCCTGTAGATTTGAAACTATTTCATATAAACGTTGGGAGAAGTTTTTCTTTATAAAGCATATTGATTTGGGGAGGTGAGTGACTGGAGTTACCTGAGATCCAGATAATTCACTAAGCACGTCTTGTTTTTTCTTAGGTTTGACTTGGTGGCGAATGGCGGGGCTTCTCTAACTTTGGTATTTGAACGATCCCCGTTCCTCACTCAGTATCATACTGTGTGGATTCCATGGAATGTCTTTTATGTGATGGATACCCTAGTCATGAAGAAAGAGGAGAATGACATTCCCAGCTGTGATCTAAGTGGCTTCGTGAGGCCGAATCCTATCATTGTGTCGTCACCTTTATCCACCTTTTTTAGATCTTCTCCTGAAGACAGTCCCATTATTCCCGAGACACAGGTAGGATGTTCTAGCAGGCATTGCTTTTATATAAACCATTTTCAGATCACGGGGTTTCCAAAGAATGTTATTACAGGATTACAGAATTCCAGTGCTATCCTAAATAATTCTATAGAATTGACATATAGAAATGTGGTGTGTGTATGTACAAGGATAGGTATTTCTATAGTAAGATATCTCGTTATTCCTTAAAGATCTATTAAAAATACTTTTTCCTCAAGCTATATCTGTATCTGTGTATTAATTGTAGCCAAATGGGAAAACAGCTTAAGCTCGACAGCTAATAATGTCTTTGCTCATGTATTCATTCATTGGAAAAAGGTTTTAGTGCCTGTACCTGACCTCCTAACTGACATTCTACCAAGTGCTACTGTACATGGTCATTACTCTCAATATTCTACTGCTTAATGATTATTGTAAGCCATTCTACATGTGATAAAGATTTGAATGAAGAACTATGGAAGTTCCAAAGAGAGGTCAGTTCCTAAGGAAGCCAAGGGAAACATCACTGAAGAGGCTGGCCTTCAAAGGGGGGAAAGGATATTCCAGATAGAAGAAAATGTGTGAGCAACAGCATGGTGGTAAAAACAAATGCTGTTGTATAAAAACTGGGGAGCAATTTAAAGGTGTAGGACACTCTTGGGGAAAGACTGGGGCCAGATAATGCATATGGCCCAGAAATACCGTACATTGGATGCCTTGAATTCTTTAGATGACATGGAACCAGGGGGCCAATGTGGATTTTTCAGCATTTCTCTAATGCTAACTCAAGTGACAAAATGCATACAATAATAGAAGGAGACACAGACCGGTGAACAGAATGATATTCACTGTACTCTTCCATACAGACCCAGCACCCCGAGGCAGAGGGCCCACCAGTCATGATGGTTGTGGAAATAAAGAAGAGGGAATGGATTAGACAGACTTGGAGGTAGAGCTGGGGGGACGTGGTTTCCGCGTGTTTAACCAAGTCCAGGATGGAGCTTACAGACCAGGCAGCTGGCAAAAATCGGCTTAATGGTTGGTTTTTCCGCTCGGGCTGGATTTACTTTTCCCACTAATGCAAAAAATATGGTCAAATTAAATTACCTAGGAGAAACACGTTTTAATGAACTAAATTGCAGATATTTGTTCCAGGGAAATAGGCTACTGATGACAAAGACAGTAATCAGTTATTAAAATTAGGAATAACACACGATATTTTGAAATACAGAAGTAACTCCTAGAAGACCACAGAAATGTATATTCATGAAAGACTGCCTTACCTATGGAAAACCTATCAAATTTATGTGAAATTATTTTGCAAATAAATTAAGAGGAAGTAAATTATATGCCTGAGGTTTCAATCACTTATATTTTCAGGGCCATTCAAGAGTCACAAAATCTATTTTTCAAACTAACCCACTGGTATTTCACCCCAATGATATAGAACAGTGAGTTCTGTTCAGATGATTCACCCTGTACCCTACAGTCCTACAAAAGTACTGTCAATCTTAAACGTAAGGGTTTCCCTAAGTCTAATAGAGCTCTAGAAAGTTTCTGGATCTTCATAAACTATTTTGCTTAAGACAGTCTGTGTCTGAATTCAGTCAGCATGGTTGGTAAGGAAAATGCCAACTGTAATAAATCGCTGTGTCTGTTACAGCATAGCAATGCCTTCTTCATCTGCTAGATTGCATCGCATCCCGCTTCGTGCCAGCCCTGACACAGAGGCCGAAGGGAAGCTCGTTTAGCCCCCCTTCTCTTGTGGTACTTCCAACTGCGTGATTGTTTATATTGAAAGTGACACAGCGATACCCTCAGTAGCACGGGTTCTACTTAAGTTATTAAAATTTGTATGGCAGGGCTTCCCTGGTGGTGCAGTGGTTGGGAATCCACCTGCCGATACAGGGGACACGGGTTCGAGCCCCGGTCCGGGAAGATCCCACGTGCCGCGGAGCAACTAAGCCTGCGCGCCGCAACTACTGAGCCTGCGCTCTAGAGCCCGCGAGCCACAACTACTGAGCCCACGTGACACAACTACTGAAGCCCGTGTGCCTAGAGCCCGTGCTCCACAACAAGAGAAGCCACCGCAATGAGAAGCCCGCGCACCGCAACAAAGAGCAGCCCCCGCTCGCCGCAACTAGAGAAAAGCCCACGTGCAGCAACGAAGAAGACCCAACACAGCCAAAAATAAATAAACTTTAAAAAAATTTTGTACGACAGATATACATCATTCCTAACCGTTTCACGTGAGAGGAACTGGAAGGAGGAGAAACACTACTGAACACTGAATCGCTATTCTAAGATTTTTCTAAGCGAAAAAGTAGTCCTTTAAGTCTGAATAATGAATATTCATAGAGCAGTATGAGGCAGCCTTTGAGAATACGCTATTTAATTCTTAGTAGAGAAAGTGGTGAGTTCCTGGGGTAGGTTCTTAAACATAGATAGTCTCGCACTTTACAGTAGATGTCCTAAGCCTAGGAAGAGCTGTTGTTATTAACCAAACTAATGGCATCACTAGTAAGCAGAATCTGAATTGTTTGGATAGATTTTATACACAATGTAACATAAATTTTTCAAAACATTTAAATAGTGTTTTGGCATAATATATTTTGCATATGTCAGGATAAATTTGTTGGCATTCGTTGACCAAGTCACAGCAATGCGTACATTGTGGGGTTAAGAATTTGATTTCTTACATTTGTAAAGGAGATGATTCTTATGCAGGTAATTATGTTAACTTTTTACACTCGTTTCAATTCAAAAAGTATATATGGAGTGTCTTTTGCGTGCATTCAACAACACATTAGTTGTTCTCTGGGGGAAAATTTACGCAACTTGAAACTATTAGTTCACGTACCATCATATCAAAAATCAGTGGTGAGCTGAAGCTCAGTGTTTAGCTAATTATGAGCATGTGCTATTACCTTTCAACATGAATATGGAATTTGCTACAATTTAACCCAGATGAATTGGTCTGTTTTGCTATCATTCCTGCCTTTAGGAGTAGGTTTAATCCCTAAATGAGCCAGCTGGCGTGGGCCAGATCTTTGGCCTGGACCACATCGCTGTGCTGAGCTAACCGTCTTACAAATGTCTGCTCTAATTCTTCAGGGCCATAGGCGTGAAAGATGGGTTAGTGAGAATCCACAGTGACCATAAACTAACGAGTCATTGCATGTCAGCCTGCTGGAGCAGTCACAGTATTTCCTGTATGAGGGGTAGCACCTGAGCTGTGATTAACTCAGAATAAATGACAAGAAGCTTTCAGGAGAAGAAAAATTGGGCTGGCAGAGGAGTTATTTTTAATTATTGAATAAGATAACATCTCAAATGCGTGTTTATGATTAGTGACTCTTTAGGGTCTTACTTTAGTTGCTCTGCTCCGTTCTTTTCAACGCATTTTACCTAAGAGTCGTACATGATCACCGTTTGAAGCTTCTGCTTTCTTCAACCCTAGGTACTCCATGAAGAAACCACAATTCCAGGAACAGATTTGAAACTTTCCTACCTGAGTTCCAGAGCTGCCGGATATAAGTCAGTACTTAAGATCACCATGACCCAGTCCGTTATCCCATTTAATTTAATGAAGGTTCATCTGATGGTAGCTGTAGTAGGAAGACTCTTTCAAAAGTGGTTTCCTGCCTCACCGAACTTGGCCTATACTTTTATATGGGATAAAACAGATGCTTATAATCAAAAGGTCTATGGTCTATCTGAAGCTGTTGGTAAGTCCCATGTAGATATATATTCTGAACCGAAAACATTGTCCTGAAGTCAGAACTAACATAAAATGCATTTTGTAACACGTGAAAATCCATGGATGAGCAGAGAGGAAGACAGTAAGGTTGCCTGGGAAAGTGATAAGCTGGTTTGTTTAGATCTACCATGGGGAGGAGGAATGTATTCCATATGATGAAAAGGAGAAAGCATCCATTTTTCTGGCTGAAGTTATATCTTAGAAGAATGTTCTGAATGAGATTTCAGGCTGCCATATCCTTTTTTTCATGTTTTTTTCCTTATTGTGTCCCTTCCTGTTTTCGTTTCTTTCTTTCCTTTATAATTTTATTTCGTTAGCTTTCCTTATCCTTTTTTTTAAATATTTTCAGTATCTAACAGCTAGTGTAGTTTCAACTCATAGTGATATTTTAACATGACATCAGACAGCATTTGTGTCCAAAAATTATTCCAGCTCTTCTGACTGGAAGAAATAGTCAACTCAGCGGAATGATATTCTTAAAACATCAAACTAGTTGTCTCACTGCATGACTGGACAATGCAGTCAAAGTTTGACCTGTTGAGGTATGCATAGTGTAGCTCCAAGCTCAGGCTCAGAACATCAAAAACTAAAGGAAAACATGTGTTTTGTTCTATTAGCTGTTACCTGAAAATATAGTAGACATTTTATTCTGAAATTAATATATAATTTGGACTGGAATTAGTTCAAATCAGTCAGATAATTGCCACTTCTCCCTTCACTTTGTTCTAGATTTTAAAACCCACGTTTCATTGTGAACTCTGAAGTTTTCCATTTGTAATTTGTTCGTATTAACTTACTGCTAGTTTTAGTGCTCATTCCTGATAACATATGAATATGGTGTCATAACCTGGCTATCTTTTTGCTATATTGAACCTTACTTATTACAAATATTTTCCATAACTTAATACTCTTGGAAACTAAACATCACTAATTATTCAGATAGCAGACGTTATTTTTAGTTGTTATCATCTGATCAGCATTTGGGGCTGATTTATCGGATCTAATGATTCGCCCAGTTGCCTGATCTGAACTTCATTTTGTGCTGTGAACCCCTTGTGAAAAAGTGGTGTGGGAAAAAATGCTACTTTTCTATGAAGTCAGTACAAAAATAATACTTGGAGATCATTTTTTAGAAAAACACCTTTTATGTGATCAAATCTTCTCATATAATAATAGACTCTGCTCACAAATAAGTGGAAACACAGTCTCAGAGCACATCAGTGAAAAAAGCAGTTTTATCAAAATAATAAAATAAATTCCATTTCTGCCTGTGGTTGGAAGATGAACTGTGATTTGTTGTGATTCTAGTGTCGGTTGGATATGAATATGAGTCGTGTTTGGACCTGACTTTGTGGGAGAAAAGGACTGCCATATTGCAAGGCTACGAATTAGATGCTTCCAACATGGGCGGTTGGACATTAAATAAACATCACGTATTGGACGTTCAGAATGGTAAGATCTTGTTCACAGATAATATTACTCACCTTCAAATTGATTAAATTGCAGCAATATTTTATCCCATGCATGCTGTAGGATCAGAATTAGTAGGGGGAAAAAAGTGTATTTTCAAAGACTATAAAGGCCTAAAGTGGGAACTACATAATACACTTCACAATGTTCATATGCTCGCCACCAGCATAGTTTTCCCAGGAAGTCAGCGAGTTTATCCAAAGTGCTTTAGGGAGGTTGACGAAAAATGAAGGGAGGGGGATTTTTTTTAAGTAAAGAAAAAATAAAATGCCAAGTAACTTAACCAAAATGTTTCTAGTAGGTCTTAATCCTTAAATAATTAGTCTGTTCTCAGTATCTAGATTATTTTTCAGTTCTTCTTAGACTGTATTTGAGGGAAAAAACTTCTCCCACTCAGGTTGGGTTCCATATACTGTCGTTTGACTTTGCAACTAATCTAGGAAAAAAAGCAAGAATCCAGAGTAGTATGTGTCGTAGACCTTATAAGTAAATATGCTCTGAAAAAACATGTCAGATCTCACAAACCAAAAGAGATAAATTATTTGCAAAATGTGACCAGCTTCATCTCACAAAGAATATTATTTACATTAATAAACAAATTCTGTTGTCTTCGCTGTGTTTGTAACATTTTACCCACATGCTGGCTACATCTCAGATAATGTATCGGTGCTTTGCTAGAAAGACGGAACCCTAAGGTAACTTGCTTTCACCGCCGGTCCTGAACCATGTACCACGTGCTGCTAACTCTGCGCTTCTCTGACGAGTAGCCCGAGGAGAAGATTTCACAATACGGTCGAAACAATCTAGCGTCTCTCGTAGCAGAGGTTTCTGAGGTTCAGGATGCTGAATTGAGCACATGCAGTACAACTACATATTCGACTATGATTAATGGCCACTTTTTCAGACTAATGTTGCTTTGATATTGATTCTTTTTGTAAAAAAAAAAAAAAAAAAAGTGTGTCGGAGTTGGAGAGGATACATTTTAAACTTTCCAAAGGTGCTCGATCTAAAACAGTTTCCAGGCCAGTGCTTGAAAATGCTGGTGCCTCGCCTCCAGAGGAGAATCGTACTGAGCGAATCAGCAGTAAGAGAAAGACAAAACAGAAAGACCCTTCGCACCTTTCCTAGTTTATAGCGGTGCTAAGCTCTCCTTCCTTTCCGGCTGCGTCCTGGACATCAGGTTTAGTTCACTTTGCACCTCAGAAGGTTGGGAGCAGAGCCGAAAACTAGTGCCACGTGCAGCACATGCTTTGGAGAAGTGGGGCATCCCAACCCAAGAGGATGCTCTATATGCCGTCTCTGGTCATCAGCAGTGTCTGAAGCCTGCTACGTCAGTCACACGAGGTTTAACCACATCTTTCAAAATGCAAAGCCGTGTGCCTGCCATGCTAGTAGCGGCTCTCGATTAAATTCTCTACAATTATATTTCACATGGTTTGACATATTGCTATATTCCTCCAGTTCTTTACCAACAAAATGGGAGGAAAAACCTCTCCACGTGCATTTCAGTTATTATGAGAACATGGGGTAAAGTTCATAACCAGTTCGCCACAGGATTTCACCCAAGAGATTATGGACCAGTAAGAAGAGTACAAGCAAAGAACTTCAGGAAAGCCCGTACCTGATACTCAACGCTCAGTGTCATATTCGGGAGGATTAAGAAACGCATAGATATTCTGCGTGTGGATATATATAGTAAAAATGCGTACAGTCTGCCAGAGAATAATGTATAGTTAATTTTTTTTTTTTTTTGGCTGTGTTGGGTCTTCATTTCTGTGCGAGGGCTTTCTCTAGTTGCGGTGAGCGGGGGCCACTCTTCATCGCGGTGCGCGGGCCTCTCCCGCCACGGAGCACAGGCTCCGGACGCGCAGGCTCGGTAGTTGTGGCTCACGGGCCCAGCCGCTCCGCGGCATGTGGGATTTTCCCAGACCAGGGCCCGAACCCGTGTCCCCTGCATCGGCAGGCAGATTCTCAACCACTGCGCCACCAGGGAAGCCCTGAATTTTTATTAAGCTATCAGGTCAGATGTAAAAACTGGGCCATGCCAAATTCCGTCCTCCAAAAAAATGGTTATAAATTACAAAATAGGTATTATTTTAAGTTGAAAGCTAACCTAATTCACAGAGAACTGATTGTGATTTTAAAAATCTGATTCAGATTTTATCCAAGAGCAGTTTGACAAGTAGTGGCTTTTCAAAGTGACGTGTGTCTAATTGAGTAAACAAAGTGATTTGTGATCATGACAAGGTGGATGAGCTATGGAAATACATTAAGGAAGAGGAGAAGGCCAAAATGCAGGCAGCGACGGGTGTTTGTGCGGCACCTGGAACCTGGAAATAGATATTCTCACGTTCATCTTCCTGTTCTGTCATAGCAGAGGAGAATCATGAAAGACCGAGTGCTCTAAGAAATGAAGGAATAAGTCAGATGCAGTAGACCAGCAGGCCGACTTTGGGGGACTGTCCTGATGAAACTTACAGAACTGGCTCTTCTAGGAAATTATAGTCCCGTAATTGTCAAATAACGTAATCACAGAAAGAAAGATCTTAGGGCTCACTAATGTATTCTTTGAATATTCAAGGCAAAATGCCTTTCATCTGTTGTTATGATCCAGCCTTATTTAGATGGTTTTCCCTAAATTTGAATAAACCTGTTTTATCAGTCCTGATTTCTTTGTGTAGATTGGCTATGATTATTACATCACCCAAATAGCAAAGCATTAAAAACGTAATCCCAGGATCCACCTAAAATGTGCTGAGCTGTGAGAGGAACATAATTATTCTGCTCTGTCTTCTTCACTTTAAAATTATCCCAAAGTGGGAGGAGAAAACTCTTTCTCAAGTTTCCTGTTTGTACTTTCATGGGATTGATTCTTTTAACAGTATATCTGTTAAAAAGTATAAACAACAGGTGTTTACAGAGAATAACACACCGAGAAGGATCTTGAATGTGTATGGAACAATAACAGCTGACCATCCAGTTACGTCAGAGCAAAATGGAACCAGTGATCTATGTATAAAAATGGTAAATGAATAAAATTAGAATCTCCACTCAAATCCAGTTTCTAACTATGAAAATATTTATTTGGAATTCTCTCTCAGATTTTCATTGCAGACCAAAATAGAGCAGACTGGCATTTTGTCTTCTTAAATTTATTGGCACTTTCATGTCTAAAAGCAGAATTCACTTTAAATTATAAAGTGCCCTTCCCAGTTTTGTAATGTCTGAAATTTTGAATAGTTGCGTGTACATGCGTTCTCAGGTCAGGCTGAAGTATAAGCCAGAAGGATACTCTTTAGCAGAGTATAGTAGTATGTTGGAGGTTTGATGTGTATTTCCTACCTTTGTTTCCCATAAGGTGTATTTAACTTTTTAAAAGTCAGTGATAAACTCATAAAGAAGAAATTCATATTTACGGTGCCCATTTTTATCAGTTGGATTAATATAGAATGTTTTCGACATCATTTAACAATTAGGCAAACTTGCAGTTCCCTGAAGAACATTGTGTAGAGATGGTTCTCAAACTCGGTTGCACATTAAGAGCATCTGGAGAGTTTTTAAAAATCTCAGTGCCAAGGCTGCACCCCAAATCAATTAAATCAGCATCCCTCAGGGTGAGATCCCAGCATCGGTAGTTTTTACAGCTCCCCTGTCAGTTCCGATGTGTAGCCAAGTTTGAGAATCGCTGATGTTGAGAATTTGGGTTTTTAAGTTTCTTGTTAGTCCTTTGTTTCTTCGACCAGACATTCTTTAAATCCGTAGCAGATGGCATTTTTTGATGTATCCTATGTATCTTGCCATATAATATCTTACACTAGGTAACTGAACGGAGTTCTTTCCAAAAGAACTTTAGACGGCAGTTTTCCCAGTCCAAATCGAAAAGGCAGCGAATTGTGGTTTCTAGAGTGAACATGTTTGCTTTTCATCTCTGCTCCTTTCATCTTAAGAAAAATGTGTTTTCTCTCTTCTAGGTATACTGTACAAGGGAAACGGGGAAAATCAGTTTATCTCCCAACAGCCTCCTGTCGTCAGCAGCATCATGGGCAACGGCCGGAGGCGCAGCATCTCGTGCCCGAGCTGCAATGGTCCAGCTGACGGGAATAAACTCTTGGCGCCCGTGGCGTTAGCCTGTGGGATCGACGGCAGCCTGTACGTGGGGGACTTCAACTACGTGCGGCGGATGCTCCCTTCCGGGAACGTGACGAGCGTCTTGGAACTGAGGTATGTCTCTGCGTAGCTCGGGACTTTGATCAGAGCTAAGCATGCCTTTATTTAAAAAATGTTGAATCTAACGTACTGATTTATTTATTTAAACGTACCTTTCCAGTGTTTACAGTTCTCCTTAGGAAGCAGTTAAATTCATGGTTAAAGGTAAGAAAAGCCATAAATGCATAAAAGAGTATGAAGTCACCCAGTGTATAAAATGTCTCACTGATTCCAGTGAATTCTCTGTACTCCAATAAGCTAGAACTATGATTTTTAAACCCCTTCAGTTATCTTTGGAATAACCTTATGATATAGGTTGTCGCTCTTCTGTTTCACATGGGTTGAAATTAAGGCGTAAAATATTTTCCTACAGTATTGGGACATAATAGCAAACCAACTAAGCCTATAACTTTCAACAAGAATATTGGATCTTCAAGTCGGGTTAACCCATCAACCATAATGCCGATAGTTAAAGTAACAAATTGCTGTTTTTGCATTGTTCATTTAAGTGTGATTATCAAAATCATCCTATTCTGTAAGTTATTTGATAAGCCTAAGTTAGCAGTTTTCCATAAAATAATTAAAATCTCAGTATTCAACTCATGATATAGAAACCTTTTCTAACTATGCTTTTTTCTCCACCTTTTTTTGTCTGCTTCCACCAAGAAATAAAGATTTTAGACATAGGTAAGCATCTTGCTTAAAAGTTATTGTATATTTTTGAATGTCCTTTTTACTTTTCAATGTGACTATCTGACATTGTTTTCTAAGAACATTTCATCGTGAGAGAGGAAACCCAGTATCACAGAACATCTAAGGAATGAAAACTACTCAAATGAACTACTATTATACAACATATTGCAACTCCTATTGTGCAATATAATTTATATTTTCAAGTCGGCTAACAAAGTAAATTCTGTCACAAAAAAATTAGTATAATGAACATCTCTGTGTAACAACAGCAAAAAGATCTGTCAATCTCAGTTACTGACTCTGAGCCATATGGAACAGAACATTTGAAGCACAGCCGGGAGAGTTTATGGAGAGTTGAGTTTGACCAATAGCCAGAGCAGATCCTGCTTTATTGGGCCCAAAGCTTATTCAATTTGGGGGATTCTGTTTAAGAAAAAGAATCTAAAAATGGTTTACTTTGGCAAATTTTTAAAAACATAAGATCGCCTGAATACGCTGCCAGGGCCCTCACTGGTCTTGGAAGGAACCCATACAAGTGAAGGGGCCCTAAAGGTTAAGCTTTATTGACTTCCCGGTAAATTCATTGCTGCTGTAGTGAAAACTGTGTGTTTAAAACCCGTTTATGTTTTCCTGAGTTGAGAGAATTTTACTAGGTTTGAGTTTTAAGAAGTAATGTCTCCACTGACGTTATTATGGAAGAAAAGACTTTCCTCGAGGCTCAGAGTGATTATGGTCGAAGCAAACATATAGGTTCAAAAGTTTTCCAGATTCTGTTTGCTCTGTGCGCTTAGCTGAGAAGGTACGGGGCAAAGCTTGTACAATATATGGACACTTTTGACTGAAAAACTTGCCTCAGGACAGCAAAAAAGAAAAAAAGGGAGAAAAAAATATGTTTGCAAGTAAAGCTAGCCAAGAAAAGCAAGACATACTGGATACGCTAAATGTAGTTTGGCCATTAAAATAACTAATAAAATGATACTAGATAGAAAAATTAGTGATAATTTATGTGAAGTCCTTGAGATGAATAAATCCACATGACTCAATTAAACTGTTGTGTAGAGATTGCCAACTAGGAAATAAAAAATGTTCTGCTGAAAGATGTGTAGCTGTCGCATATCGGTATGACCAGGCCTGGTCCTAAGACCTTTTCCTAAGCTCCCCTATTGATCTTATGCTACCAGCTAATAGCCCAGCCGCGGGCAAAAACTAACACGGAATTTCTCCAGACTTCTGAGCCTGCAAAGCTCTGCTTTTAGAAACCACAGCAGACATTCAAACTTTTTCTGGCCTCGCCTTCTTAGTAACTGTGGAGAAAAGAAGACAACCTGGTGTGTGCACCAACTAAATGCAAAAACGCTGGAGGCAATACAGAAAGCCCATCAAAGCAGCCACCTTTTAACAAGCCGGCCTGTTCCATGCCAGGCACGGTGCCAGATACACGGTGCTGCAGACCCACATAACAGCCCTCCCGGGTTACACAGGAACTGACAGAGGCTCAAGGAGGTTATGTATCTTCTCCAAGATACATAACTAAGAAATGGGGAGCAGAGATTTGAATGCCTCTAAAAAGTGTGTTCTTTGCACCATACCACACAGCCAGTTTTCATCTGTCCAAACGGCCAGGTTTCTATGGGCTAATGCCCTGGGTGTGCAAAAAGCTAGATTTCTTTCACAGTCATTTGACAAATTACCTAGAACTATCATCTCTCTGGAAAAAATCTGTGAGGTTAGAGCTACCTTTTTTATCAACAGTACTTTGTAAAATGAGCTCATTATGTACTAACTCGTGCTGTTTGGCAGTGATACTCATTGTAACCCGTCTCTCATGATTCTCCTCTGTACATTATCTCCCCTGTACATTATCCCGGCTACGTGTGGGTGCTTGCATTTCCTTTATGCGCCATGCATGTAAAATAAACTGGTTTGGGTTTTAACTTGATATTTGTCTTTATTAAGTCAGTGTTAACTGATCACTTACCATGTGCTAGGCTCTTGGACAAATTGTAGTGTGAGACAAAGTCCACGCTCTCAGAACTCCCAATCTAGTAGGGGAAACAAGATGTGCATGTAATGGACTGAATCACATCATCAGTGTCGTTCTTTGACACTTCATCACATCCATGGCCTGTCCTGCGAGAGTAACTGTGCAGGAAGGGACTCCTGGGAAATGGGAGCGTGGGTCGGAGGTTTCCCGGAAGGTGGATATTTGCCGTGGCTCTAAGGTGAAGTCTGCTTACACAAAACAACCAGGAGGAAGGAGGGCAGAGTCCTGAATAAAGTGAAACAGGGAGGAGCCCAGTCTGACTACCTGTTGGATCTGTCTCTTTTACTTTAACCCTTGCTTCCCGCTGCTTTTGTTCACTGAACGGGAACCCTGCCCTTCGGCCTGAATGTTAAACCAAAGTGTCTTTGTTCAGGGGAACATCCGGACCCTGCCCACCTGCGGATGGCTGCAAGAAAGAAGACATTAACACATGCCCTCCCCGAGGCTGGCCATTCCAGGGGATATTTCCAAAACTTGTGGCCTTTTTACTTTACTTCCTTATCTCCTCCCCCTCTCTGTGCTATAAAAGAAACTGGCATCCAAAGCCCGATACGACGGTTACTTTGGGACTGTAGTCTGTCTGCCACCTTCTCCGTCCGCGGCTTTCCGAATAAAGTGGTATATTCCCTGCCTCAACACCTCGTCTCCGATTTATTAGGCTGCCATGTGGCAAGCAGAGTGAGCTTGGACTCGGTAACAAAAGAATATAGAGCAAGTCAGCTTACTTGCTCAAAAGAGACGAGCGGGGCATGTTCTAAGAGGAGCCCGATCCACTTCAAAATTATAATTTTGATAATGCCAAAATTACCATATTGGTAATAATGAGAGACACAGGGAGAAAGGCAGGTTAGGGTCAGAGAGCTCGGGGCCTTGGTAGCTCTAAGGAGTTCCTCTCCTGTCCTACAGGGTAACAGAGACCGTAGGGAACCATGGTCTGATCTTGAACAAGATAGCGGCATCTCAAAGTGGCCTTTTAGGTGAATCTGGTGTCAGTGTCCACGATGACTTGAAGATCAGTTAGAAGGCTGTTACGTGAAACCACGAGACACTACCTGAAATAGTCTGGCAGGTCATGAAGGCAATCAGCCAATAAAATAAAGGAAGGCAGAGAATGGACACACTGTGTATGGCTGATGAAAAAGAGGAAGATGTAGAAAATAACCAAGGCTTTTGAGTTCAAGTCATCAAACAGAGGACAAAATCATTGACAAAAATAGGGATTCTCTCCACTTAGTAACTAATTTATCAAAATTGACCTAAAAACAAAATGCCGATATTTCAGCTCATCAGAGCTTTTCTTCATTTAGTTTAAAAATTAAGATTCTTTTCAGCTGCTTCTTCCTATTTAGCTACACTTGTATCATCTTCCTTTTGCCAGATGAAAGGGTCCACCTGGACTTCTCCTCATCCCCACTTTCCTGGCTATAGCATAACCGTCATGAAAGGCTTAGGAGTAGGTGATAGGAAGAAAAAGAAAACTATGTCTAAATCTATGAAAATGGACAGAGAAGTTGGTTGTTAATGATCAAGTAAAGTAGGAAATGCACGCTTCTGCCCCTGTACGTGTGTTTCATGCCCTGTCAACAGTCTCATTAATTGGACTAATGGGGGAAAAGGATGAATAAAAATATTGAGTAAAATAAATATAAAAGCAATAGTCTTAATATTTTAAAATTCAGAATATTCTGTCATACCAAATTTATTAAGTACCTGTCAGGAAGTTGTATCAAATCAAAGTCTCTAGCTATACTTTAATGAATAGTTATAAATACTACCCAACATATTAAACTTTTTACATAAATGGGAGTTTCTGAAATGCTTAGAAAATAAGTTTCTTTTATATATGCTAAACATTTCCTCTTACGATGTTTATAGTGTTAGTTTGCTAACAAACCCTTTTTGTAGGCAGTAAATTTTAGCTCACTCCTGTTCCAAAGCTTTAAAATTCCAAAATAAAGGAAACTGAATTAATTAATACCAGCCAAGGGGCATTTAAGCATGGAGGTCTAAAACTAAACTTTGTGAATTTTATATTACCAATTAAGAGATCAAAGAAAGGGTCAATCACAGTTCTGTGAAATTGAACTGGTTAACGTTTAGATACAAAACTATAAAATTTTGATTCAGCACTTCTCATTGACCTAATATTTAAAAATTAAGCAGGCACAAAAATATCGCATCCCGAAACCCTGCTTGCAATAATATAAACAGTCTTTCATTAGCCAGAAAATCACAGTTTAATTTTATACATAAATGTAATTTATGCTTCCTCAAACACTCTGTGTTCCAAGGGCTGTGGTACAGTTTCCAGCTAAAAAGATTAAAAGTGCTAATGATATCTATTCTATAGCTGGTCCTTTGCAAATATTTCTCAAGTCTAAGAAGGTTGAATTTTGACAGAACAAATGAGCAAATCTAGTCTGCATTTACCACTGGGTCTGTATCTAACTGAGGAAGATGTAGAGAAAACGGCTTGGTAGTTGTGATGATCTAGGCAGTTCAGGGTGGGTTAAGAATCAAGGCACAGTAATAGTAAAGGCTCTTCACTTGATCTCAGTTTCTTTGATTTTGCTGCTATTAGTCACAATCTCAATGTTATCATAAACCTTTCTGAAATGAAACTCCCAGTCAGTCACACGAGAAGGCTATTGTACTTCTGCTGAATAGAGATTTCCTCCCATTTCCTGCACCCCAGCTGCCAGCGGCTGACCGTTTGCAGTCATCATAGCCCCCCGTGTTCACAGATGTATTACTGATCTAAAAGCTCATCACCCGTTTGTACCGCCATCCCGGCCTCTCCAGGGCTTTGGCTTTTCAGGAAGGCAGAAGGACAAGAACCGCTATCAGAAAACTCTGTGCTTAGATCAGGTGTCCTTGAATCCCAGACGCGTCGCACACGTGGCTCAGCGCTTCTTGCCACCAGCCTGGCAACTGAAAATTTCCAAACCCACTTGTCTTGTCTTTTAGTGTTTCAGTACCGATCCCTTCTTTCATTTAGGGAAGGCTGGGACCCAAGAAGCAGCTCTAGGTTGCCATAGCAAGCTGCCCTGCCGGCAATGGTTGTAGCTCTCGTTTCCTGCTATTCTGTGGGGAGTATTTCCAGAAGCAAAATCTCTTCTCCAGGGCCACGTGCTCCTCCACATTTGTTCTTCTGGACAGTAGAGTTCTCTGCAAGATTAGAGCCTTCACTTGGTGGACATCTTTCAAGCCACTGGCATATAGTGCTTGGTTTAGAAATTTCTGTGTCTTCAAGGAAGGAGTGCTTCAGGACAGGAAATAGCAAATATAAAGCACCACTTTGGACCTTCTCTTACTACTGTCCCACTGGAATAAAAGTTATGCCAATAAAGGCAAAGCTTATCACTCGAATATCCATTATTTTTGGACCAAGAAAACTCGTGCCCTATAGCTAAAGAGAGTGCCACTGCTACTCAAGCAGCCATCTCAGAAATCTGTTGTTTTTTCTCAGAATGAGGGACATCATGAAAAAGTATGCATTCTTCATTTACCTTTATCATCATTGCTCTAGAAACAATTCAAACTGGATGTTTTAAGAAGGATCTGCGTCGTTTTAGTAGTTTCAGTGTTATAGTATAACAGCAGGACCAAGGAAACAAATTAGAACCTATCCAAATTTAGAGAATTTTTTTCCTTCTTTACATTTTCAGAAGTCAAGTTATAGTTTAGTTAACAGTAATTATTACACTCCTACACTGGCTAGAGTTACAAGGCAAAAAGACGTAGCAATGTAAGAGGAGACAGGATACAAGCCAATATTAAGAATAGCTAGGGGGGCTCCCCCGGTGGCGCAGTGGTCGAGAGTCCGCCTGCCGATGCAGGGGACGCGGGTTCGTTCCCCGGTCCGGGAAGATCCCACGTGCCGCGGAGCG
>NW_006797999.1:1598298-1647929 GCF_000442215.2 Lipotes vexillifer | reverse complement strand
GGAGAGGCTGCAACAGTGAGAGGCCCGCGTACCGCGGAAAAAAAAAAAAAAAAAGAAAAGCTAGCACTTATTTTTTTAAACATTTTTAAATTTTTTAAATTTATTATTTATAAATTTATTTTATTTATTTTTGGCTGTGTTGGGTCTTCGCTGCTGTGCGCGGGCTTTCTCTAGTTGTGGCAAGCAGGGGCTACTCTTTGTTGCGGTGCACGGGCTTCTCATTGCGGTGGCTTCTCTTGTTGCGAAACATGGGCTCTAGGCACACGGGCTTCAGTAGTTGTGGCTCGCGGGCTCTAGAGCGCAGGCTCAGTAGTTGTGGCACACGGGCTTAGTTGCTCCGCGGCATGTGGGATCTTCCCAGACCAAGGCTTAAACCCGTGTCCCCTGCATCGGCAGGCGGGCTCTCAACCACTGTGCCACCGGGGAAGCCCAGCTAATGCTTACTGAGTACATACTGTGTGGCAGGCACTGTTCTAAGGATTGTACTTGTACTGGTTCATGTAATCCTCTCAGCATCCTATGAAATCTGCATTATTATCACCTTTACAGATAAGGAATCTGCGGCAAAGATAAGTTAGCTATCTTGCTCAAGGTCACACAGGTAGTGATGCAGCTAATGTTCAGACCTAGGCAATCTGGTCCAAAGGTCATGCTCATAGCTATACAACTGGCAAGAAAATAAAATGTATGTATGTATATTTACAACCAACTGTACAATAATTAGTATGTAATCAGGGAGATAGGAAAGACTAAAGAATCTCCCCAATGTCATGGCTTCCAAAGTAGACCCAGCTTGATTGAGTTGCAGCTCTTGTCACCAGCTGTATATACATACCTGGAAGATCAGCTCTGCCGATATCAGACTGATTATAGGGGGAGGGGAAAGCCTCTATAAAATTGCTCGGAATGTTATACTGATATGTAACTTTTCACTTCATTACAGAGTAATAAACTACCGCACTAAGGAACACCATATGTCTCGTTGCATTTAAAACGTCAGGCATCGGGACTTCCCTGGCGGTCCAGTGGATAAAGCTTGGCGCTCCCAGGGCAGGGGGCATGGGTTCGATCCCTGTTCGGGGGAACTAAAATCCCACATGCCGTGGGGCAGCTAAGCCCACCACACCTCAACAAAGAGCCCACAGGCTGCTATGAAAGATCCTACAACTAAGACCCGATGCAGCCAAAAACAAATAAATATTTTTTTTAATTTAAAAATAAAAATTAAATAAAATTAAATCTCAGGTATCAACTTATAAACATGATACAGTAACACTGAGCATGGCAAGTTGATCATCAGGTCTAACCCAGTAGTTCTGAAGGGCTTTTATGTCAAGTGGCTTTTTGCATCTCTTTATGAGTTCTTCATATCACTTTTCACCCTTTTCCCCTTTCCCTCATATCTACACACTCAAGACCTCTTGCTCTAACCTGTTTCTTGTCACTAAAAGATATTGAAGGCTGGAAAGGAGAATCTCAAGGCGTTCAAGCCTTTGTGGGTCTGGGTGTTCTCTGTCTACCAACATCACCGCCACAGAGCTTTCTAGAGCCCCAGAGGCCTCTACAGACCCCGTGTGTGGCCAGCTGTCCACTCTACCAGTGTGAGAAACACCGGCGAACACTAGAGCCTTTCACAGCAGAACCTTTCACAGCAGAACCTCGCAGGAGCAGAGTCAAGTGCACGTGCTCACCACTTAAAAAGAAGAGCGTTAAGTAGTGAGACCTGCTTCATTAGAACCTAACTAGTAATGAGAAAACTACTAAACCATTACTCAGGATAAATATTTTCATTTAGTTAGATTTATACTACATATTTTAAATATCTACATATAAAATAAATGGAAACAAGCACGTAAGTGTGTGTGTGTGGAGAGAGAAAGAGAATGAGAATAAAATCAGTAAAACCAATTTTGTCATCGAAAGATTTGTGGAATCTCGGAGATTCCTACCTGTTGATGTCTTTGTCAAGGTACCAAATCATTTAAACTCTTTTTAGGATTTTTTTCTCAGAAGGTAATATGTGCACACAGTACAAAATTACATTAATTCCAAGAATGTGGTGTTAAGTATATGTAAGGGGATTACCTTGCAATTTCAACTATATGTCATAATTTGTCCATTCCTTGCTAACGTTGGTCTTAACCGTTTTTACGGTAACGGGACATATTTTACATTTGCACTAATTTAGATTTATAAAATTGAGGTACTCTGTATTGTGAACAAATGTCTGTATGTCACCAAACTCATAGACACGTTTTAGAGGAGCTTAATTTTCAAATTTTAAAAATGGAAGTGATGAAACCCAGCATTCTGACTCATTGCGTTAGGCCACTAAGACTGCCTCCTTCTCTTGAATGGCCTCATTTTAGTATTTAACCCCATAGCTCAGAACAGACGTTGTCACTGCGTCAGATTACCTTTCTGGATTCCAGTAGAGCAACCCAGACAGACACAGCACTACTTTTTATTTTTTCAAAAAAAGTAATTTTTTGGAGCCAGGTGGTTTTGGTTTGATTGCAAGAGAAGACCCGAGATTTCCCTACCGTGGGATGCAAGTAAAATCACTAGTATGTTAATACTTCACTGGTGAGTTTGGTAGAGACGCCCAGTCCCCTGGAATAAACTTGAAGCCTATCACTCAAAGGCTGGATCGAACCTTAATGGCTTTGCATTGAACCAAAAAGATTCCGAGAACTTGCTTCTTTGTTTCAGGCTGGAAGCATGTTGCCTTGTAAAGGTGATTGTTTCTAAGATGGCCGTTTCCTAAATT
The DNA here is from genome assembly GCF_000442215.2 of Lipotes vexillifer. Classification (NCBI taxonomy): domain Eukaryota; kingdom Metazoa; phylum Chordata; class Mammalia; order Artiodactyla; family Lipotidae; genus Lipotes; species Lipotes vexillifer. The sequence continues at coordinate 1,645,159 of NW_006797999.1, read as the reverse complement.
GTTAACTCCTCAGCAACAGACAAGGAAGGAAAGCAGTCACATTAGAGGTTGCCACCAATTCTTCCAGCCGTTGATCCGGGGGGGCGGGGGGAGGGTCTCGGTTTATAATTAGTTTCTCATCAGCTGTTTTATTTTGCTTTCAATTTCTGTGTTTTAGGAGTAACTTTCTTTGTGATGTTTATGTATCATCTTTCTTTACAGCAGCAGCCCAGCTCATAGATACTACCTTGCAACTGATCCAGTCTCAGGGGATTTGTATGTTTCTGACACTAACACTCGCAGGATTTATCGCCCGAAGTCACTCACGGGCGCAAAAGACTTGACTAAAAATGCGGAAGTGGTTGCAGGGACAGGAGAACAGTGCCTTCCTTTTGATGAAGCCAGATGTGGGGATGGAGGGAAAGCTGTGGAAGCCACACTCATGAGTCCCAAAGGTACTGGCATTTATCAATTTGAGGATTTCTTTTTATTTATAAAAAAAAAAAATGTGGAAAATCCAGTTAGTGCCTGACTGCGTTTCATGCTGAGTCTAATATTTTACCCTCAACTGTTCTGGAAAGCTGTTCACATCTAGTGTTTTTAAAAGCTATTTAGTGTGAAACTGCTAGAATCCCAAGTTGATTTTACAGTAAGTATTAGGTTCTTGGCATTTTTTATCGTACCATTTTTTTTCAGCTTTTGAAAGAATCAAGCAACTACTCGATATCATTCAGGTCGCATCCTGTTCAACTTCAAGGAAGTATCTGAATTCTTTTTTTTTTTTTCCATTGTCCTGGAATTTCTTTGTCATGAATGAGTCCCGGGCCTCCTTAAAAGCCATCACTGGGCTTCCCTGGTGGCGCAGTGGTTGAGAGCCCGCCTGCCGGTGCAGGGGACCCGGGTTCATGCCCTGGTATGGGAAGATCCCACGTGCCGCGGAGCCTATGCGTCCGGAGCCTGTGCTCCGCAACGGGAGAGGCCTCAACAGTGAGAGGCCCGCGCACCGCAAAAAAAAAAAAAAAGCCATCACTAAGCAACCCTATTAGCTCTCACCCAGTTTGGAGCTATTAAACTTCTGTTTCTATGCCATGGGAAAAAATGCTGTGAGGAATTTCTGGAGGTAACAAGGGCTAAAATTCTATGTGATGAAGGTTTCTAGCTTTTAAACCAGTCAGGACTGACTCCTTCCTCATGTTTTATGCCATTCATTACAGTGTTTTTTGGTTTGAGGCTTTGTGTTTTTTGGGTTTTTTTGGTTTTTTTTTTTCATTATAGCTAGATACTATTATGTGAACAAGGACTGGAAAAAAAGTATTTGTTGTGCTGAGTTATTCATACTAGCAAATTTCATTATAACAAGGTCAATAAAACACTAACCTTGGCTTAGATCTGTTTTTGTTAGAATATAAAGTTCAGTGTAACAGAATATGACCTGTTTCTATAATTTATAGATGACAACACTGTACAGTGTTTATATTTAAAACACAGTACTACCTATATAATTCACACACGAAGGACAGATTCTTACAAATTTCGTTTCTTTATTACATTTTACCCTTATACGTAACATGAATGCCTATGTTGGGTTTTTCCTAATGTGTTTGCAATCTGCAGTCTTAACTTGCTGTCTACTGCCCATGTTATCACTGGGGTTAAATGTTGAGTTTCGTGATGGGCCTGAACATTTAATTAAAATTAATCACGTTTGAAAGATTAATAACTGTTACTTCTCTTGGATACAGGAATGGCGATCGATAAAAATGGATTAATCTACTTTGTTGATGGAACCATGATCAGAAAAGTTGATCAGAATGGAATCATATCAACTCTCCTAGGATCTAACGATCTGACTTCAGCCAGACCTTTAACTTGTGACACGAGCATGCACATCAGCCAGGTAGTGAAAACATTACGCCCAATTGTCTGCTTTTCTTCTAAGTGACTTGATTTACTGGGTCAGTACACTATGATGACACTGTATTAACCGCGCGTGGCACGGGCATCAGTCGTTGTGGTAAAGCTGTTCCATTAAAATGTGTCTCAGGAGCTTAATGAAAAGTTATTTTCTTCTCCAGTTCTGCATTTGAAGAATTCAGTGAGATACAGAACAGTTATCACTAAGACGTGCTAATCATTTGTAATAAAATACCAGTAAAGTAGCAGCATGCAGATATTCCAAAAAGAACAAAACAGCTTAAATCTCTAATCTTTTGATTGCGTGAGGTCCTTAAGTAGTAGAGAGAACCCACTAGGATTAGTCCTCAGGGACTTATATTTAGAATTAGAAACTTTACTTTTGGCCTGATTAAAAACACAAGGGAACACTAATGTATTCATAACCTAGAAAGCCCCGCACTGGGTGATTGTTACTGCTAAAAGGAACAAGTATGTTCACATCTCATTGATATGTGTTAACTCACGACTTATGATTCATTTGCTATTTGGCTAGAACTTGCAAATCTTTCAATGAGCTGCATTTTTAAATAAAATTTTATTACCTACATTTGTCTCCACTCAAAACTTTTTAAATTTATTTCACCGTATCTATTTTAAAAACAATTTTTAAACAGTTTACCAAATCAATGGTAATTTCCCCAGATTTTCCCAGTAAATTTCTAATTTACTCTTCTGGCAAGTTAACAGCAGCTCAGTAACTGAGTAACCAGACCATTTCTTTTTCATGAAGGTACGTCTGGAATGGCCCACTGACCTAGCCATTAACCCTATGGATAACTCCATTTATGTCCTGGATAATAATGTAGTTTTACAGATCACTGAAAATCGTCAAGTGCGCATTGCTGCTGGGCGGCCCATGCATTGCCAGGTGCCAGGAGTGGAATATTCTGTGGGCAAGCACGCAGTTCAGACGACCCTGGAGTCGGCTACTGCCATTGCTGTGTCCTACAGTGGGGTCCTGTACATCACTGAAACCGACGAAAAGAAAATTAACCGGATAAGGCAAGTCACCACAGATGGGGAGATCTCCCTGGTTGCTGGGATACCATCAGAGTGTGACTGCAAAAACGATGCCAATTGTGACTGCTACCAGAGCGGAGATGGCTATGCCAAAGATGCCAAACTGAGCGCTCCGTCCTCCCTTGCCGCCTCTCCGGATGGTACCCTGTACATTGCAGACCTAGGAAACATTCGGATCCGGGCTGTGTCAAAGAACAAGCCTTTACTTAACTCTATGAACTTCTATGAAGTTGCCTCTCCAACTGATCAAGAACTCTATATCTTTGACGTCAATGGCACTCACCAGTATACCGTGAGTTTAGTCACTGGCGATTATCTGTACAATTTTAGCTACAGCAATGACAATGATATTACTGCTGTGACTGACAGTAACGGCAATACCCTTAGGATTAGACGGGACCCAAATCGGATGCCAGTTCGAGTGGTGTCTCCTGATAACCAAGTGATATGGTTGACCATAGGAACAAATGGATGTTTGAAAAGCATGACCGCTCAAGGACTGGAATTAGTTTTGTTTACTTACCATGGCAACAGCGGCCTTTTAGCCACTAAAAGCGATGAAACTGGATGGACAACATTTTTTGAGTAAGTAAATCAAAATTCTACTCTGATTGTAAAATACTGTGATATAATAATGTAATCTAAAATAATAACAGTATAATCCTTTTTCTGTTTATTTGTTCGTTTTTATTGAAGTATAGCTGGTTGACAGTGTTGTGTTAGTTCCAGGTGTGCAGCAGAGTGACTCAGTTATACATACATATATATGTATATATATTTCTTTTTCAGGTTCTTTTCCATTATAAGTTATTACGAGATATCGAATAGAGTTCCCTGTGCTATACAGTAGGTCCTTGTTGTTTATCTATTTTATGTACAGTAGTGTGGATAATAATAGTACAATCTTAAGGGCAAGTGGGATTCAGCTTTTTGGGGGGCCTGGAGCTTCCGTAATTTGGGGATCCCTTTTTCTGGAAAAAAAAAAAAGACAAAATTAGACTCAGGGCCTTGGAAGGGACCCAGGCAGGTGGGGAGCCCTGAAGCTTACTTAAGTTTCATTACCATCGAGGTCAATCTACCTCTGCTTAAAGATTAACTTAATATTTACTTCATACAGACCTAATATATTAGCAGCAAACTTTGGGGGACATACTGCAGCCTTGGCTTTAGGCAAAAGCTTTGGGGGTTCATATTTGCCCGTGTGTGCTAAAGCTGACTGTTTTGGGAGTTGTCACTGAAGGGAAACTTTAAAAACATTTACAGTGAACTTGGCTGAACCCATCAGCACCACAAATAGAAGGGCTTAACTTTTTATAATCAGTTATTGGAGAATCTAAACTCCACCTATAAGAACCTTACCACTAAATGCAAATCAGAAATAGCTGGTCACTCTGAAAGCATATGAAAAAGTAGAAAGAGCATCCAGCTGGGGTATATTCCACTAAATTTGTGGAGGAGTGGCCCAGGCAACGTGCTCTTTGAACAGTCACATTTTGTGACTGTGTAAAATCACTTTCCATTACTTGTTCATTCCACTAACATTGCACAAATCATAAGGGGAAATTAGATGTGCAGAGACGGCATGCTGACAAATGCAAAATACTCCTGGAAATGAATATTGAGTTCCTTAGTGTGACGTTCTCGATGAAATGCAGAAGCAAATGCACTTTCTGTAGGAACACAGCTCCAAAATTATGATAAAAGTCAGTAGAAAAATATGATCCAATGTACAAATATTTTCCATACAACTTTTCTGGAATAGAACTTAACACATTAGGCTTAGTTCTCTTGTAGCTTGGATTGCTTTTCTTTTTTTGACAGATTCCCTTTTCATAAAATGAATGCTACCCAGCAGCATGATTTCGTCAGCGGAACAAACCTTTGCAATTGAATTACATTAAAATTCTGTTCTTAGCATTCCTTTTGCTCATTTTAGGATCACAATAGGAAAGGAATAAATTGGAAGTTAATGGCAAGCACTTCCTTTCAGAGTGATAGCAGGCTCTGTTGCCAAAGAGGCGGAAAAAAGAGTACAGTAAAGATGCTCCCATCAGATGAGACTGGGCAGGAGAGCTGCTCTGATTATAAGATCTTCAGGAAATGATGCTGGCATTTGTAGGGTTTTGGTTTAAAAGCAGGGGCGAAAATAGAGAAATAAGGTTTTAGTACAGTCTAGGACTCAAGCTCTGCTCTGTGAGCCATTTTTGAATGTGTTCTTGTTTGTTCCCGGGAATTGGCAATGCACAGAAGTTCGTCATGTGGGTTACTACTGACGCGTGAATTGCTGCAACACGTATACAGGTTCACTCATGACCTACAATGAGAAATGGATATACTCCATTTGTGGGGTTGATGTGGGATAGTATAAACAAATTTGGGATTTTTACTTTTTTAATATTATGGTACACAAAGAAGACACATTTCTCTAGTACTAAACACTCTCCAAGAATTTCAGACTTAGTGAAGAATCAACATGACTGCTAAGGTGGAGGTTGAGTTGGCAAAAACCTGTCTTGTGAATATAATGGGCAAAGCACTGTTCGCAAGAATGAAAGTTTTTAATTAATTAAAATAAGTCACAATGATATTTGCACTAATACAGACCCATTACACGTCATATTTAAAGTATATCTGTTAAGTCTTACAACTAGATAAATTACAATAAAGGCAACTATCCCAAAAAGCATTATTGACGTATTCCACCAAATGTAAACCTCATAATTATATACACACACACACACGCATATAAACATGTGTTTGCTATAACTTAAGAATATAGTAGTTTACAGTACTTGAGAAACAGCTTTTCTAATAAAAGAAACAGAAATGTTGCTTTCAAAAAACAGTGTTTTTGTTAATTTTCCTTTAGATGTCTGCAGCAAAGACATGATTTAAAAATTTCCAAGAAACATTTATGCACTTTGCAAAACAGTGTATTACTGTACAAGACAGGGAAAAAAATAGAGCATTTAACCTAAGTAATTCAGAATCATCATATCAGAATGACAAATGATCATTTTTTTCTTTCTGTACATTCTTATAATTTAGCCGTGAATGAGCAAGGGTCCACCCTTTCTAAGGGTGAGAAACGTTAAAACACGTTGAAAAGTAAGTGCGTAAAGGAGTGTCATCATCGGGCAGCCCCTCCGAAAGCACCCTCTGGATTCTGACAGAGTGGCCCCTTTCTGTCTGTGTAAGTCTGAGGTTGTTGATGGATACACTCAACCCCCCACCTCTACTCGTCAGAGCCTTGACAACAACAGTTTCTGCTTATTCTGTGCTGACTTGGATATATGAGACTGGATGTGAAGGTTCTAGAAGAGCCAGAGGGGACTCTGAATCCCTGCCAGGCTTCCTTGGTGTTTGTTGTTACTAGTGAGCTGGCAGACTCCCAGAATCCTAGTACATGTCTGTAATATTTCCCCTCACATTCTTATAGTACTACATGTCTAATTTAGACCTTTTAAGGGTACTTGGTACTTTCGTAAAGAAGGGATGTGAGAGGTTTGACAATGGTCACAGTTTTACCAAAATCACAAGGAGATTATGGGGGGAAAAAAACACACTTCACAGTTGAAAAACACCTGTTTTCTATGACTTTTGTGACAGTAGTTCCTAGATCTGTTACATGCTGTATCTATCTTTATGTACAAACGCCTTGCAAAGAAAGATAAAACTTTTCAGCCCAAATTCCCATTTGTATGTGTCCAGCTTTCTAGCTAGTCTAGTGTCTAAGAAGCCTTGAGATTAAAGCTTTATCGGTTAGAAACAGATGGGAGCGGACCTGGGATCAATAAATTGCCGCCAATAAAAAGTGCCGTCACTGCAGTTTCTACCAAAGAAATTTTTAAAGAGAATTAGCTGAAATTGTTTACCTGACATGTTTTAATTTCACTTCTTTTTTTCTTAGTGCAAACTTTCATTTACCGTCAGCATGTCACTGTCTTGCGACACGTGTGTCACAGAATGTACAGAATGAAATGTGAAAGTATTTTCTAAAATGCAAGCTGTGCCATTATCTCTGTGGCTCCCACGGCTCCTGGAAGCTAGCAGTGCATGTAGAACGCTCCCAATAGCTATTTGTTGAATGAAGGAATAGAGGAGTAAACCAAGTATGTGGTCAGGTGAACGGTTATTTATAGAGAAGAGGCTGATGAAACCTAGAGCTGCCTCCGTTGGGAGAGTATCGTGTAAACGTTTGCCTTCTGAAACAGTTCAGACTTTTCCGTACCAAGAGTTAATGCTGAAAATATTAACACTTCTCATTTTGTTGATTTTTGGAAATATATTTACCTACTATTACACATTTACTCTCTTTTGCTTTATAAATTAAGGACTTCCTCAATTGACCTTGTTATTACAATAATTAACGAAAATTAAAACTTCATACTGGTAGCACTTTCTTCTGAAATGTTGGGATTAAAGAGTTAAAGACAGAAAACATTTCCCATATGCAAATACCGTTAAAGTGTACTGTTGCCCCTGGTATCGGGAAGGATGGCTCTAGGAAAAGGAAACCCGACTCTCAACTTGAGAGTCTCATCAGTCACCAATAAAATAGGGTGACTTTTTTGGGTTCACTGGTAGTTTGCAAAGCACAAGAAACCTTCATTTCAGAAACTAGAGATACCGTCTTTGGCACAGCAATTTCTCTCCGTGTTACTTGTGATTTTTGTGTCCCTACTGTGATTTGTTAGGGAAGTGGCCAGTGTTCTTAGACATGCTACAGACGGTGTGATAGGAAGACGGGTGTCAGGTAGTCTATGACTCAGCTCTGAAATCCCTGAGTTAGACTAATATGTTTCACGAGCGGAATAATTATTTGTTGCTAATTGAATAAGCCATCTTGCCTCAGACCTCCTCTTCCATTGACTTGCTGGGCGGTAGAAAGGATGTCCATCTGGCTCTGGGGTCCCCTTGTCTGAGGACCCTGTGATGAGCCTACTTACCCCCTCCACTTAGTATTAGGGAGTATTTTGTGCTGGTCTTCATACCATTTTAAAACAATTATCACACGTTATAATTCCTTAGCTAGAGTAATTCCAGGGAGACCCAGAAGATCTTACTTGCTAGAAATCTATTATTTAAAAAGTTCATAGCCAGAGTGAAACCTCAGTTCTTACACTTGAATGCACACAAAAGCAAACCCAGTGTATTGAATTGGGCAATTGAGTAAAGTATTTAATGACTAACGGCATTTCACAGTTCTCTGCTTGCTTACCCGATAAGATACAAACCGTGCGGGCATATCTAGAGGCTCTTCTGTCTGCTTAGAGAAGACAACATGGAAAAAAAACCTCTGAGTTCTGGCTGACGTGTTCGTGCGCACAGCCGGGTTGGTGGCAGTTTTCTCTCTTGGGACTTAGAATATTTGGAGCTTTATGTGCCCGGGGCCGACTGTGGTCTTTCGTGAGCTCTATTCAGATTCACGGAGCAAATAAATGAGTTTCAGCTCTTACACATTTATGTAGGTGTATATGGGTCTCCAGCTTCTCATCTGGGTGCTTTATTGTCCCTCATTCGAGCTGAGCGATTTCAGAATGAGCTTCTTAACTGTTTCTTTATAATGAACGTAACCCCGAGCCCACGACAGCTCCACAGCTGCCACTGACATCGGTTCCGATCGTCTGGGAGAAGACGGAAAAGGGGATCTCAGAGAAGGAGAGAGAGGCAGCGTAAGGCGTAACTGGGCTTCAGATCCAGAGCAGTGAGCAAAGAGCGCAGGTAACCTAGGAGAACTCAGTGATGGTTATTCCCGGTCGGGAAAGATGTGTCCGGTCCCCTTGACACTGAATCAGGCCTAAATAGCTGGACATCTGTGCCGGGCTGTGTTCTCTTGATGTGTGTGTGTGACTATGATAGCTCATGATAGAAGAATCACAGAGGCATCTTCCATGGGACAAAACTGAGAAGATAACCTTTCCCTTGGTAGGCATCTGACATCAAACCCTAAAAATTCAAACGCTGAAATCACGTGTCATTGCTATTTCTGCCCAAAATTGCGTTAAAACAAAGCAACCCATTTTACAAATACATTTTCTAAAACTGGTGCCCAATTCCTCTCCTTTATTTTCCTTTTTCTCTTTCTTTCCTCATGGAAGAAAAAATTTGCTGCATTAAGGATGATTTTAAGAGATTTTATCAGCAGATCACTTAAATTCATGGGAAAATGCTGTGCTTGATTTCCATTTTTGCTGTTTTGTTTAATTGTTTAATAATTTTGCTTTAAGTTTGTAACCAGAATGTATAGTCCCAGGGACATCAGTAAAAAAAAAAAAGTGTGTAGCCAATTGAATAATTGTACATTTTTGTACATTTCAAACCCTAACCTGAACGCTACTAAGGCAATGCTTTTACTAATGCTTGATTTAATCCAATTTTCTTCTGCAAAAACCTAGTTTTAAGTTAGATGACCTGATAGCATCATATCTGGGTGTGTCAGCAACTTCCCTTACACAGTGATTGTCAGATGATTTACTTACTCTAAGACCAAGTTATATACACCAGCCATTTTAAAGGGTTGTCTGATAACAGGGCAAGAAATCTACACGGTGACAACCGGTGAAAGGGAACTTTATTATTTTATAATAACAGAACTGAAGATGGACAGTTGGGTCTTTTCCAGAGACTGTCCAGCATCTCTGACTGATTCCTATGATATCAAAATAAAAGCAACCTCAGCATCCCTCCCTCCAGGCTACCCTAACTCCTAGACTCCCAGAAGACGCCCCTTGCCTGTGTTCCAGGATCCTGGCTTCAGAATATCTTGAGGTGTCAAAGCAGAGCTAATATGGACTCTGTTCTCTTCTGGACTCCATCCCAGGGTTGGGGGAGATGACCTAGGAAGGAGATAAGATGATTGGGGAAACCATCATCCCTGATTCCTCATAGCATCCCTCCCATCCATCCCTAGATTCTTCCATGTAACAAAGTGAATCAGCTATACATGTACATAAATCCCCATATGCCCTCCCTCTTGCGTCTCCCTCCCTCCCTCCCTATCCCCCCCGTCTAGGTGGTCACCAAGCACCGAGCTGATCTCCCTGTGCTATGCGGCTGCTTCCCACTAGCTATCTGTTTTACGTTTGGTAGTGTGTATATGTCCATGCCACTCTCTCACTTCGCCCCAGCTTCTCCCTCCCCGCCGTGTCCTCAAGTCCGATCTCTATGTCTGCATCTTTATTACTGTCCTGCCCCTAGGTTCATGAGAACCATTTTTTTTTTTCAGATTCCATATATAATCTGAGGTTCTTAAGGTGAGACCCCTAAAGGTACGAAGCAAGGTGAGCAAGCCGAGGCGGGGTGCTCCAGGCCAGAGGAGAGCATTTCCTTGGGAGGCAGAGAGTGGTAGGTCTTAGAAAGAATGTGCAGCTCAGAATGACAAGAGCATAGAGTATGTGTGAAAGTAGGAAAAAGAAAGTAGATGGAGATCACAGTTTTGATCAAGCAGGGCTTAACCTGACCACCTGGTGATCCTGGGTAGACAGGCTTCCCATGAAGGAGATTACCAGGAAGGCAACATGGTTCATCTGGGGACGATATAAGGATGGATTGAATGTAGAAAAGTAGGAGGCTGAGAAAAGGGGGAGAGAGGAGTTAGGAGACAGTAAATCTAGTTGGGAGGTGAAGGCCTGACCCACAGATGGGCACTGAAATTACAGAGAAAGAGGTGGTTAGTCATTAGGAAATGAAATATAACATGGTAACCGAATGCAAGAGGGGAGGGAAAAGAGAATCTGCTGACCTAGCGACCAAGTGGGTAGGAAATACAGGGAGGACGCAGGTTGGTAGAAACAGATGAGCTCTGATTTGGAAATTATGGCTTTGAGGGGACCATAGTCCAGCCCAGCATGTGTTCGGAAACAGCCAGTGAGAACTCAGGGCAAGTCAGTTCTAGAGACGTGGGCATGGGGCCCGTGGAAAGAGCTGAGCCCCAAGTGTGAATGAGATCTAGCTGGGGCGGGGGGGGGGGGGGGGGGGGGAGTGTGAATATATGAATTTACAGACTAGGGTTTCCTATGGCTCAACAATGGAGACAGTACGAGTGTTCACACTTCAGGGTCGCCTTTTCTGCTACTGGATGCCATCCCCTCGATTATTGATGCCATCAGATCTGGGCCTCGCCTTGTGTGTTACCTCCCCTTCTGTATTTGTCCCCTCTTTTCTCCCTCATGTTCCTTAACTGCCTACGTCTGACCATCCCTCTGCTTTCCCTCCATCCTCACACTTTCCACGATAGTCACTTTCTCTCATAAAGCTTGTGAATAGACAGCATTTTAGTCTAAATGTTATTTCATCTTAGATTCCCAGTCTACCCACTACATCTATTGTTCTTCCTCCCGGTCCTTCCTTATTTCCAAAGCATTGACATCCCGTTAGTTCCTTGATGCCTCTTTCTCTCTGTTCTCTATTTGCTGTCTTTTCTGAGAAGCAGCATAAGCTGATTGGGAAAAGGCATTCGGTTTGGAAACTAAGAACCTGGGTTCCAGCCTGACTCTGTCACTTACTCCCATCTGTGTGACTCTGCACAAGGCATGGCCCCTCTCTAAAATTCTGTGCCCTCACCTGCGAAATGCAAGGCTTCTTAGTAATTAAAAATTCTTGCCTACTCTAAAAAAATGTGTGATTCTGCCATTTCTCCCCAACTTTTCCTAGGTCCCTGTCAAGGCTGATTCCAAAAGAAACAACATTTAGGAAGTTACCAGATTTCTTTTGCTAAAATAGTGTGGCATTTCAGCCAAACCTGGTATCTATTATGCCGCTGGTAGTCATAGCAATTTACAATAATAAAATTTCTCTTTCCAAATGGGCTTCATACTTTTATTTTAACCTTTCCAGCTTTACCATAAGTCTTTCAAATCCACCTTGTCCTCACTCACTGCACAGCCATTTCCTGGGTGGGTCTCAGTGAGTGGCCAGGATACAAAGAGGAGAGCTCCAGAGAAGGGTGGGTTTGTCCTCTGAGCGCTCCCGGGCCCCGTGGAATCAATCAAGGAGGACGAGGGCATGCACAGTTCTGTCTGGCAGATTCTTTGGAACAGAAATTTCCCTGACATCCCCTCTCCAGCAAGTCTACATTTCAAGACCTGGCCAAGACCTGTTATCTAAACAAATAAGACGTGTCCCGCTCGTTGTTTCAACCTTCTGTAGTCAATAAACATTTTCTGAATGGTTTAAATAAGATCCTCTCTTAATGAGGGCTCACCCACAATCTTTCAAACCTCGAAGGGAACTAATTCTGGAATGTCCTGACTCGGATCCCTTTGTCTCAAGGCCTGTGAATTTCAGGGCTGGTCATTATCACTTCATCAGCTCTCCCTGATACGGTGATGACCATGGAAGGAAAGAGGCACTGGGCCACTTTTCTTGAATTCGATCTTTGAAAAATATGGAAAATATTGAAAAATGTCATATCCATGACCATCTGTCACTGGACTCAGTGTTCAAAGTAAGGGCGGGACCAGAGGTGAGAAAGCAAAGATCTGCCTTTGTCTGTGGTCTTCTGAACTCATGTTATCTGGGTGTTGCCAAACAGAGGATAGTGGCTTGACTGTAGGCCGCTGCCCAGAGGATAGTGGCTTGACTGTAGGCTGCTGCCCAGAGGATAGTGGCTTGACTGTAGGCCGCTGCCCTTTCCGGGTTTATGAAGCAAAGCAATGGCCAGAATTTTGCCCCATCGCAAGACCTCTGAATAAAATGCAACAGCAGCAGAGAAATGTAAGTGTGTGTTAACCCCTCTTTCCGCTCCCACCCTTGCAGTTCCACCCGTTCTCATCAGGGTCCTCTTAGCACTGGACACAAACATCATGTAAAATAATACCTTCTTTTGTCTTTCTTAGTTTGCATCTTCCGCGTTATTTTTGGTAATGTGTAGGTAGCAGACAACTAAGTACCAGATGAACCAATGATCTAAGAGTTGGTTGATTGCTCTACTCCCCTTGAGGACGGAAGCATTTTGCATTTTCTCTTCAGAACCTGATTTTTTGAGGATTTCTAACTGACAACATTGCTCCTGAATTCAAAGAAATTATGATTTGCCTGTGAGATCACTGTTAAAATATACAAACCTCAGTTTCGTTCCCAGAATACTTAAACGTGAATTCTTTTTTTTTTTTTTTTTTTTTTTTTTTTTCCTTGCGTTATGCGGGCCTCTCACTGTTGTGGCCTCTCCCATTTGTGGAGCACAGGCTCCGGACGCGCAGGCTCAGTGGCCATGGCTCACGGGCCCAGCCGCTCCGCGGCATGTGGGATCTTCCCGAAACGGGGCACGACCCCGCGTCTCCTGCATCGGCAGGCGGACTCTCAAGCACTGCGCCACCAGGGAAGCCCAAACGTGAATTCTTTTGATATGAGTGTTACAAATCTCAGTATTGCCGTTAGAGTTCCGGACCGTCCACCACGAGAAGTTTAAGTCAGGTTCTGTTCTGGTTTTGCTGTTTGCCCACGTCCTTCATCAGGAATGCAGATCCAGGAATGATTTGTGCATGATTTTGTTATGATGAGGTTGGTAATTTTGTTCTGCTTTACCACAATCACAGATAAGAAGTTATTACGGGTTAGCATTGTGAAAAATGTATTGCCGTGCAGATGGGGGGGGGGGGGATTTTGTTTGGGTTTTTTTTTTTTTTGGTTTCGCAGGCTGTTAAACAATGAAAGGACATGGATTAAAGGAACTCTGATAGATGGGAGAAAAGATTCTCCCTCTGTGTCAGGGGGACAGTGGGGGAAAGACAGGTTGATTACGTCTTTACTGGGAATCCTTACTGGGACTCAAGTCTAAAAGCACACAGATGTAGCCCCACTAAGCAGCTTATTCTGGATGGCCCTGGGGAAGACGCGGAAGAGCCAGCCATGACTGGCACCCATCCAGACCAACACCTCCTGGTGTCTCAGTTTCTCAAGACAGGCTGCTTTAGACGAGAGAAACCAGTCAAAGGTGACGCATGCATTTAGCTGGCGTCCATTCCTGTACAGGTGAAGAGAATAAAGGTCCGGGAGAGGAGCGTTGCCAACATTTTAGGAGTAAATACATACATTTGTCTCACCTTTGAGACCAGTTCAGCATCAGGCTGAATCACAAGGCACTCAAAAGAGCTGCCCCTCTCAGGGCGATGACTGCCTCTCTTCACTGGTTTGCTTTCTTCTCTAAAGCCCTGCTCTGATGAACACAGATTTTTTTCTCAAAAACAGAAGGTAATTTTAGAAATGAAACATTTGATTAAAGAAGCCATGGGACTTCCCTGGCGGTCCAGTGGTTAAGACTCAGCGCTTCCACCGCAGGGGGCTCAGGTTCAATCCCTGGTCGGGGAACTAAGATCCTGCACGGTGTGCAGGGAGGCCAAAAAAAAAAAAAAAAAAAAAAGCCGTGTTATGGGGAAGCACTGAAGACAACAGATAATCCTGTTGAGTTTTAAAGAAAACTTGTTACCTTTGTTGAATGATGTGAGTTGACTCTACTGTAATGTGTCAACTGAGTTGAATGTTTGCTTTTGAACAAGACTTTTTCTGGGTAAGAGTTAAAAGGCTTAGAACAAGCTAACAGACAACAGAAATAAGTTTATCAGATTTTTTAATGCAACAAACTACATGTTAATTGTTACCTTATTCTTTTTATCTTTAGTAGACACTTTTAAAAGAAAAGAAAATAATTTTGTTGTGTTTAACTCACCAACATGTGGTGTATAATGAAGACAGAACTATAATAAATTAGTTTTGTTCTGATGTTTTAGAACACTTGCAAAAAAAAAAGTTTTCAAGAACTTTGTTTCCACCTGAATACATTTGCGGTATCAATAGTCTATTGACCTTGGTTGGTGACAGTCTCAGTCAGTGTTTCTCTCCGTTGAGGAACCACTAGAAGATGTTTGAGCAGAGAAGTGTGGTACTCGGGGCGGGTTTCGGAAGATGGATTTGGTAGCCGTGAGTATGGGGAGAGGCGACAAGACCAGCTTTTGAAATTTAGGGTGGCTGTGGGAGTGGGAAGGTACGTGAGGGATGTTGTGAAGGGAAAGTGAAGAGTGGGGAACTTCTGTCTGTAAAGGGGGCGAGAGAGAAAATTTCACGTCCGAACAGAATCAGCGTCTTCAACTGAGAAGGTCTGAGGCTCTGGCTTTCCGGGGCATTTGTCGATAATCCCGCTGTTTAGGAAACGTAAAAAGAGATTTAAAAATATACCACAAAGGCTAAAACAGAAATTCTAGGCGAAGTCAAAATTAAAGACGAACAAACAGAGAAACATCAGTGAAGAGCATCGCAAAGGTCGTGGGGAGCCTGAGGGATTTGCCTTTTCCAGCAAAAGGGGCCTTTGTCAAGAGGGGTCAACCGGGAGAAAGAATGTGCTGTGCGATGAACTTGAAGCCGTGCGGCTGCGACCGGATGGTGGAAAGCGGGGCATCAAGGTGATGTTCTAGTCAGATTCCCTGGAGCCTATCGCACTGTAAATTCAAGAAGCTCGTGAAAGAAAACCATGTCTCAGATCTACAAGCTGGGCAGGCCTGGTTCACCAGCGAGGCCAAGCAACGTTCCGTAGAGCCGCCAAGCTGCGCGGAAGCAGAGAGTATGTCCAGAGGCGTGTGTTTGATGGGAAGGCCCCTGATAGCATCCGGGATCAAAGCTTTTCAGAGGACAGGCGAACATCGGCTGCTGCGTTGTTTTTCTGCTTTTGCCAGAGAAGGGATCGCCTGCCATGTCTGAAAGGCATCCTGGCCCCTTGTTCTGTCTCCCTCCCTTATCCGGCGTCCCCTGGCAGTTCTAATGGCTGCCATCCATCTTATTGCATTTCTGTTGTCATAGATGCGAATCTGTGCAGAAGTTTTCACAGATCCACAGTGAAATGGAGAAAATAAATAATGATGGGGAGAACATTTTCATAAAGCTTTACTGGTCCTTGTCAGGAACTTTCACCCTGAAAGTTAGGTCCTTTCTATCTGTGGCATGGGTAAATGGCCTTTCTTTATGAAATGATGCTAGTTATAGGTGAGGAGTTTTTATTTAAAAACTCTCTGTTGGGCCCCCAATTTTATTTTTTTGTACTGGTTTGTGAAATCGGCAAGTCTGGGAAGGATTCCCTGCTTGACGTGTCGCCCCGCCCCTGGGCTCCTTGCTTCCCTTTAAAACCTTCGTCACGGTCCCCAGTGATGAGCCTCCCTCTCCACCATATCAGGGGCCCTACGCGGGCCCTCCGCTTCAGTGGGCTCTTCTGCCCCCTGACCTCACAGCCCGTCCGTCCTCAGTCCTCTGCACCCTCTCCCTGGCTGTCTTCCTGGCTGGAATGTGTCCTGTGCCTTCCTTACTCACCTGTATAAACCCGCGTCGATTTCAAGGCCCAGCTTAGGTCCCCACCTTGACGTGGCCCTTCCCTGCTCTGCTCCAGCACGATCGCTCCATCACCTGCCCTCAGGGGGTGGGGGGACTCTGGACCACCAGACTTCTGATGCTCTGTGTACCCACAATCCCCTCACACTGTAAGTAGCCCACAAAGCTTATTCAGAAACTGGTAGGCTACTGGCGGGGTAGGTGCTCTGAGGGCCCTTCCGAAATAGCAGCTTTCCTGGCCGGCCCTGTGCGAGCCCTTCAGCCCTATTAGTGCCTTAACGTAGATGCAGCCACTCGTCTGAAGGTACAAATTGAGGACTTCCAGGGCTAAACTGTGAAACTGGGCCACTAAGATGCCAGCTTAACCCTCTGTCATTCTAACTGCACTGCCTACAAAGGCTACTCGTATTTTTATTTTCCAAAGAACCAAAGGCTAATAGGTTAGCGTCTGAATGTGCAGCATCCGATGCTCTATGGCCACGCACTCAGCATCCTGTGATAGGAAATGCCTGCCCAGCAGGACAGGGAACGTGGGGTAGGCCAGTGAAAGAGCAGAGGCAAAGGTTGGAGACATGCTTTCTGCAGGAGAAAGGTGACAGGCCTGCTTTAGATTGAATGGAGCTAGAAAACATAAACCAGCAATGGGGTCGATAAAGGGCAGGTGAGTGACAGCAGCAAGAATGAATCAGCAGAGTGCTGGCAGGTGGCATCACCTGTATAAAGCTACCGTTCTCCACTCCAAGTCAAGCCCTGTGATTTACAGAAGGGCTAAGGGACCTGGGTCCAGTGCATGAAAGTTCCAGTTATGGCCCCATCGTGAGATACAAAGAGAGCCAGATCAAATCACCTGACCACATCATATTTTCATTTTTCCACCCGTAAAATGGGAAGGGGATGGGGGGCATAGTGCAGCACTGAACTGCCTTTTACGTAGGAGCATTCCAAAGGATGTTAATTTATTTTTTTCAATTTTTCTATAGCTTCTTTTTTTTCTTCCAGTGTTATTGAGATATAATGGGCAGACAGCACTGTGTAAGTTTAAGGTGTACAGCATAGTGATGGGACTTCCATACATCGTGAAAGGATTATCACAATAAGTTTAGTGAACGTCCGTCATCTCCTAGAGATACAACATTAAAGAACTAGAAAATGCACATTTTTTGCTTGTGATGAGAACTCTTGGGATTTTCTCTCTTTACAACTTTTATATATAACGGACAGCAGTGTTAATTCTGTTTATCATGTTGTACATTACATCCCTAGTACTTACTTATCGTAGGGTGTTCATTTCTTGAAAACACAATAGCTTATTTTTCATTGTATCCTATGAGAAGTGTAACGCGCTGCAAGAATTATGTCCAGGTTAAGATTGCACTTTAAGCTGGTTTGGTCAGTAATTCTGTAACTCTGCTTTGCTGCATAAATAAACCTATGCTTGTTTGTTTCAAGAGTAATAATTTCTTCAAAAAAGCAGTTTGGGTTTCTTTCACTGATGCCTTAATCTGCTGGGGGCATTTGGGTTGCTGGAGAGGGAAGGGAGTCTGCTCTTTCGTTTCAGCTCTGCCTTTTATGGGTCCAAACAATGATTACACTCAATGGCGCATTCCGTCTCTCTCTCTCTCTCTCTCTCTCTCTCTCTCTCTCTCTCTCTCTCTCTCTCTCTCTCCTGTCTCCATCCGTCACCCGCCTCTTTCTCCTGAGTGCCCGTTTCTGCCGCTGGCGACACAGCAGCGCGAGTTGTCAGATCAAGTCAGGCAAGCCCACGATCTGAGTGATGGTGTCCCCACTGAAGTAACGGGCCCTGAACAGACCTCCGTCCCCTTCCTCCCTTCTGCCTTCCTAGCTCCGCCATGACATTGGCCTTCTAGAGTCTGCTCCTAATTCCTATAACCACGTTTTTCAAAGCTAATTTTTATACTCTAGAAGCCCTCTCTCCTTTTATTCCCAAGTATCATTTAAGTCCTTTTTTCTACCCCTTAGTCCCTTGCTGCCCCGTGTTTACACCCATTATTAGGGTCCTCTTCACTGTTTTCCCTCCTCTGGTAACTTCTGTCTTTCACTAGTAAGATTCTTTCTCTTCTAGTTCTGCATCTGGGCTTATTTTAAGTAGGGCATGGTTCAGGTCTCCATTTCACTTAGACCTTTTATTGATGAAGCATCCTTAGTATTAATATGAAATCCAATCTTAAGTATATTTTTTGTCCCAAGGAAGTCCCTGATTCTTCATCCAGAATTGACATGTTTTTCCCTTTCTTCAAACCACCTTTTGTCATTTTTGAAATTTTCTCTGGTGCTGCCACCAATAGAAAAGTCACCCCCAAAATCAATTTTTTAGTAAAATGTTATATCTGTAATGCATATTTATGATAATAAGATAGCTTTTAAAATATATCCTAATACTTAAATTATAGGTGCCTCTTATATTTATATGCTAAAAAAAAGTGAGGGTATTAAATAGTCATTAAATGTCAGGAAATATTACATCTCATTTCAGTAAACATGATAAATCATCATTCAAGATATCACCCATTCCTACAACATCAGTATAGACAAGATAGATTATCTCCACCCTGCCAACATTAAGTCCCAATTTACCATTATAAAGTAGGTCAATCACTGAGAAATAAAGTCTTTAGAAGAGGCCTTATTATATTAATTTGTTGAAGATGTCTCAGGACACCAAAGGAGTATCTTTACATATGCAAATACATACATGCATGGACATATACTGCTGCACAAAATTATATATATATATTTTTTTCCATATTGCACTGCCATAGAGGGCATAAGTTAGTAAAACTTTCAGAAAGGATATAACAGTGAATTAAATCTACTTTATAGAAAATATGGAGGAATACTAAGAAATTTAATATCAGCAGACATGTTCCCTTTGAAACAGCAAATTAGATGTGCAGGAGGAATGTGGTCGCACTTGAGAGAATAACAATGCTGGGGAGGGGAGCTGCTCTGTTTACTCTTGCCCCCGCCGGTGAGGCTTCTCTGTGTCCAACAGGCTTCCGGTCACTTCAAAGCATGTTTGAAGTCCTTGCTGCACAGCTCACGCACAAAGACAAATATTCTTCCAAATGTGTGCAGCTGCTGTTGCTGCAGACTCTCTCATAAGTAAGAACTTGTAAGTAAGTTTCCTATTTAATGCCGAGTTCATGCCTCTTTTATTCAGCTATGACAGTGAAGGTCGTCTGACAAATGTGACGTTTCCAACCGGAGTGGTCACAAACCTCCATGGAGACATGGACAAGGCTATCACAGTGGACCTTGAGTCATCCAGCCGAGAGGAAGGTGTCAGCATCACTTCCAACCTGTCCTCCATCGACTCATTCTACACCGTGGTCCAAGGTAAACACGAAAGCAGAGCTTTCAATGGCCCAGGTTAAAATACTACTGGTGGGGCTTCCCTGGTGGTCCAGTGGTTAAGACTTCACCTTCCAATGTAGGGGGTGTGGGTTCGATCCCTGGTCGGGGAGCTAAGATCCCACATGCCTTGGGGCCAAAAAAACCAAAACATAAAACAGAAGCAATATTGTAACAAGTTCAATAAAGACTTTAAAAATAGTCCACACTAAAAAAAAACTCTTTAAAAAATAAAATACCACTGGCACCCGGGTAGAATGTGGCAACCCCCATTTTATAAGATGAACCAGGAAAGAGAAGGTGGAAATAGAAACCCCTAGAGATATCGATGAGATAGTCTAATGTCTACATGTAATGTTTATTTAGTAATGTATACGTATATAAAATCACATAATATCTAAAACAATCTGTTAACCTAGAAATTATGGTTTTTTCTTTCCCATTTAATAAAACTAGTTAATTCCCACTCTTCGCTTGCATCAGAAGGCCCTTTCTGCATCATCATCACTGCCATGGAAGGACAGCAGTGTGAGCTTTCTGAATCCGTGCCTGATGCAGCATTTGAATCCGCATCTCATGCCGTCACTGGAAATTGTATACCCATATGTGTAATAGCTCAACTTTCCATTTTTTCATTCAGTCTGTAGGTATATATGTCCAATAACTCCATGATGGAACCTCCCACCGAATTCCTTTTTGATGTAATCTTGAAAAGGCCTGTTGACAATGACAATTGCAACTGTGAGGTCATTGCTCTAAGACTCATTGCTAAATCTGAGTTAAGCTTCTCTGACTCTTTTTTTTTTTTTTTTTTTTACCAATTCTGTCAGGTAATCTCTACAGTCATCTAAAATCAGTATTGCTTGAATTCATTGCTTCCCCAAATGGTCCTATATTATTCAAAATTTTTAAGTTGAGGCAATAGCCTACAATATGAGAGGGTGTCTTGTACAAAATATGACTTCCTTTTTTTAAAAAAATTAATTTATTTGTTTTTGGCTGCATTGGGTCTTCGTTGCTGCGCGCGGGCTTTCTCTAGTTGTGGCGAGCGGGGGCTACTCTTCGTTGCGGTGCGTGGGCTTCTCATTGCGGTGGCTTCCCTCGTTGCGGAGCACAGGCTCAAGGCACGCGGGCTTCATTAGTTGTGGCACGCAGGCTCAGTAGTTGTGGCGCACGGGCTTAGTTGCCCCGTGGCATGTGGGATCTTCCCAGACCAGGGCTCGAACCCGTGTCCCCTGCATTAGCAGGCAGATTCTTAACCACTGCGCCACCAGGGAAGCCCGACTTCCTTTTTAAAAGTCAATTTCAGGGGGAAATATCTCCTTATATTTTTGGTACAGAAGGTACAGATATTAAATTGTTTCAAAACATCTTTAACAAAAGATATAGGGATGAATATTGGGAAGATGTCTTCTAAACCCTTGGAGGTGACACACCAGCCTCTGAAAAGAACACACACTTGGTTCTTTGCAAAACATTTGCTGGAGGTCGAACCTTCATTTATTTCATCAGGCAAATAAAGAAGAGAAGGACTTTAAATTCCCCTAAAGTTTGCCTTTAACATTCAGCCGACTCTGTTACAGCATGAGATGCCAGAAATCGAAGTTGTTTTGTTATTTTCTAAAAGGATATCATTAAGTACTTTTCATTCCCTTATAAATGGAGTCCAGTCAATGTTTTAGAAATTCATATCACTTCTAACCCCACAAGCGATCTGGTGTTTAATGCACACCTATAGTTCGTGTTTTCTGCTGCTTGTTTTCTAGATCAGTTAAGAAACAGCTACCAGATTGGTTATGACGGCTCCCTTCGAATCCTGTACGCCAGTGGCCTGGATTCGCACTACCAGACAGAGCCGCACGTTCTGGCCGGCACAGCTAACCCAACAGTTGCCAAAAGAAACATGACTCTTCCTGGTGAAAACGGTCAGAATTTGGTGGAATGGAGATTCCGAAAAGAGCAAGCCCAAGGCAAAGTCAATGTCTTTGGTCGAAAGCTCAGGGTAAGTCAGTGTCAGAGCGAGTCTCATCTCCTGTTCACACTCAGGGTAACACCTTACCTTAGAGCATGAGTTACAGCCAACCATCAAGCCATCAGATCACTCATAGAAAAAGCCAACTACTTGAGAAAAGTGTTTTCTTAATATAGCTTTGATTAAAAATCAGTTCTTCCCATAGAGAATGGACTTGAGGATATGGGGAGGGGGAAGGGTAAGCTGGGACAAAGTGAGAGAGTGGCATGGACATATATACACTACCAAACGTAAAATAGATAGCTAGTGGGAAGCAGCCACATGGCACAGGGAGATCAGCTCGGTGCTCTGTGACCACCTAGAGGGGTGGGATAGGGAGGGTGGGAGGGAGACGCAAGAGGGAGGGGATATGGGGATATATGTATACGTATAGCTGATTCACTTTGTTATACAGCAGAAACTAACACACCACTGTAAAGCAATTATACTCCAATTAGCTTAGCTGATTCACTTTGTTATACAGCAGAAACTAACACACCACTGTAAAGCAATTATACTCCAAAAAAGGTGTTAAATTAAAAAAAAAAAAAAATCAGTTCTTCCCTGGGAAATGAGGGTAGTGCATGTAGCACAATTCCAAATAGGCTGGATGGCCGACAGATTCTTGTTTTACTGATAATGCCCTAATAATCTTACGCTTTTCCTTTACCCACTCAGGAGTGAGGGCTTCCTAATGGGATGGGGATGGGTAAGAGTTGGATGAGATATTGAAAGTATTCCAAGTCATAAATATGTATCTTGAAAGAGGTGGGTTGGCCTTTGAAAGGTGGATCCTCCCTTTGCATTCTCAATATTTTTAAAGTACAGCTTAGGCACCTAGAAGAGGACCAACGTCGGAAACCCCCTGCCACCTCCTCCCTGTTGAAGGAAAACCCAAACTGACGTTATTGTTCTGAGAAGTGTGATGACATTGCTGATTACGCTAGTGTAATTGACCTCTGCAAAATGTTCTCTGTGTTGCCTTCTTAGGTGTTTTTATTCCTCCGTCTCACATTGTGAGCCAACGGGATCTAGAAAGCAAGCTGTGATTTTTGATAGCTGTTTGGTAAAGGCATCATAGATTAACTACTAAAACACAGGTTGCAAGGAACCACCTTCAAACCACTATAAACTGAACCGGATTCATTCTTTCTATTAGCAAACAGATTTTCATTTATCAGATAAATGTAGATAACTATTCCTAAAATTACTTCCCTTGCTGTTTAAAAAAAAGTTACTTAAAATCAAGGAGAGACAAAAAACATGGAGGATACCATTCATGTCCTTTTTTCAGCACCAAAAAATGGTTAAATTATTATTATTATAACAGGCCAACTTTATTTCCCAGGACAAGCCCTCATGGTAAGAAGCAGCTACTGCATATTGTCTCTGGCTATTTCCAAGAAATAGAAATGAAGTGAGAAGGAATCAGTGCGTCAGATACAGACTATCCAACTCACAGTTACATTCTAATTCCTCTTCAGTTGCAAGGCAGGGGTTGGGGCTCTAAATACATTCTTCTGGAACCAGTGTTGTGCTCCCACTCCACCCGTCTCCCAGGCTATGGGAGCCTGGACGCCCTAGCTCCGGGGCCCTGCACCAGGAGTTCTGGTGGATAGGAGCCGGGGAGGCTGGAGGGAGGTTATCCCGTGAGAAGGGCCAGAAGATGGAATAGAACCTCAGAAAGAAGAGCACGATTAGGGGGCAAGTAACATGATGGGAAGAAAACAAGCTCCAGGCTCATTCCGGGGTCACTTTCAGAGGGTCTTGGTCTGTTACCAGAGTCAGCACCAGCCCTGGCCTTTTCTTCTGCCGAAACAAGGAACTGAGCTGCCTGCGTGCCTGTCGGCTGCTACCACTGACCGCTGCCCCTGGGCCCTGCTTCCTTGGGTCACTGCAAACTGGAAGCCAGTTCACAGGCTTTGTCAGCTACCCCTACAGCAGGCGTGGTGTGCCCGTACACACACGTACACACACGCACAGAGTCCCACGTGTACCTGGACACGGGACTTACTTCATCAAAAGACACAAAGGTTCTGCTTGCATTTGTGCTAAAAAAATATGGGTTCTAGATCAGGCTCCACTTTTTACTAATAATAAATCTTATAGGAAAATCCTAACATCTGTAAAGCTCATTTTCCTTACCTATATGATGATATCCATATTATGGCGGTAATAAAATAATATTGTCTAGATAATATCGTGACCTTATGACACAGACACGATATAGATTAGCTATATTATGGATAAATATAATTTGCCCTACCCTGCCGCTGTCTCACACAATTGTTACAGAACAAATGAGATAATGTGAAAATCCTTGAGAAACCAAAGGCATGATTACATATTCTGTAACCCTAACCCAGAGAATCTGAACCATGGGCACAAACAGTGGGCATTTATTCCCACACAACAGATGGATAGGAAAAATCTGGTTAACTCACTGGTTACGAAAACATAGGAAAGATTATGGGAAATGCTTTGCCCAGAAACTGACCACGTAACATGTGGCCCACTGTTCTTTGAGACAAGCTAGTCTAAGTGCATGCTTCTTTTTCCTTTTTAATACTGATTTTCTAGGCATAAAAAAGGAATTAAGAAGAGTGGAGGAAAAGAGGAAAAAGCCGAGTTTAAGTCTCTGGTTCTCAGTCTCAGATTCTAAATGAAGAAAACACCTCCCTTTGGGGAGGAAGAGACCAGTGCACACAGGCATGGGTGTGAGTTTCTTTCTAAATACCACAACGACAATGCCTCAGCAAGTCATTTCAGAAGACATACTATTTAAAACGGCCTGTTCGTTCACACTGAAAGGAGATTTCCAGCGGATACGTGTGATGGCTCACATAGAGACAGTGCCAAGATCACAAGGGAGGGTTGCGTACTTTCAAGAGAGATATGGGAACATATGTATATGTATAACTGATTCACTTTGTTATAAAGCAGAAACTAACCCAACATTGTAAAGCAATTATACTCCAATAAAGATGTAATGAAAAAAAAAGATAAGATTGGATGTGCTAGCTCGGCTTGCTAATTTCATCCTCTGTGGATTCTAAGAGAGGAGTTCTAGGGAGAAAGCAATGGTGTGAAAATCTGCTTGGAGGACCGGACCTGGCATCTGCCAACTTAGGGCGCAGAGGAGGAAGGAGGGGCGTGACGCGAGGCCACCAAGGCCTCTGAATCAGGAATCAGAGTCAGAATCAGCCCGAAAAGCCGCCCGTTTTTACTCCACCCTTTCCTGAAACAGAGGACGTCTCCTCTCTTACCTTTCATTATCTCCTAGCAGAAACGTCTTTTCATTTTTAAGTTACTGGCCTAAATCTAGCTATGGGCCTGACACAGGGTGTCACTGACACTCAAATATTTATTCAATAAATGAAAGAATGAGGAAGAGCCAGCCTTAGAATCGGGTTATTTCACTGCCTCTAGATCTTCCTCAGAGAGAAGCTGTAGGAATAGCAGCACATCCTTGCAGATGTTTGACTGCAGGAAACCTAACACTCAGTTGAATAGATCACATGGATATAATAGGTATAACACTAGATGGAGTGGTTTAAAAAGTTAAAAAAAAAAAAAAAAAAAAAAGGCAAGGAGTACAAAAGGAAAAATTATACAAGAAACGAGCAACATGGAAAGCATTTTCTGTGAAACTGCATTAAGGGAAAGGGGGTTGGATACATAGGGATACGCAGCAGAGGCAATTGTGGCAGAGATGTGGGAAAACAGAACAAAGATGAGACAATTCCTTAGCTTACTTGCTTCTACCTACATTTTTTTAAAAAAAGACATGCATAATAGTTGCTTGTCCTTGTCTTACAGTATTTGGTAAACAGTCCTAATTTTTGTCAGTGTTGGACTCTAGAACCAGCCTTTGATCAATTCCCAAAAATTGTTATGGCATCCTAATAATAAAAGTCATCTTCTAAACTTGCCCAGAATTCTGATGCTTAAAGGAAAACATTCAGTGGATTGCGTGAAAAAGAAATTCTCAAAACTGGAAGGCCGAAAGGGTGTTTCGAGGCATGCGTAAATATGATAGCTTATTTAAAATACTCTTATTATGCCCATCACGTTTGTGTGACGTCCTGTGTCTCACTTTCTTCTGACTGGCAGGGGGCCTAGAGTGGGATGGTACAGAACAGTTAGCACTTGCTGACGTGTGGAGGGGACACAGAACCGCCTGCAGACAGTTGATGTTCTGACAAGGACACCAGGGAGTTGAGATAGTGTCACAAACATTCTGGATACCTGAATACAGTCTGACTGTGATTTGTGTCGTCAAACATACAGACATTGTTTTAACCTCTTTATGCCTCAGTTTTTCAAGCATTGCAGAGGGAAATTAACTACCCACTTCCCGATATCAAAGGGACATTGGGATTGACTGCAGGCATGCTGGACATGATCTTTGAACATAGGGATTTTCCATATGCTTACTTAAAAGAAACGCTGTAGGGCTTCCCTGGTGGCGCAGTGGTTGAGAGCCCACCTGCCGATGCAGGGGACACGGGGTCGCGCCCCGGTCCGGGAGGATCCCACATGCCGCGCAGCGGCTGGGCCCGTGAGCCATGGCCGCTGAGCCTGTGTGACTGGAGGCTGTGTTCCGCGATGGCAGAGGCCACGACGGTGAGAGGCCCGCGTACCGCAAAAAAAAAAAAAAGAAAGAAAGAAAGAAAGAAACACTGTATATCACAAAGGAATTCATGGTGAGCTCTTATCCAGACACAACATTTGGATTCATTTTTATGTAGCTGGAGGTATCGTAACGATCTGATAGAAGGTTTTTCATCTTAGGTGAACTACTCAGTGTTACTTGATATTTTTTTATGTTAAAAATATTTATTAAAAGGCCACTGGGGCAACAATGCTGGTCCTCTATGATTGTAAAAAAAAAAAAAAAAAAAAAAAAAAGTTTGCAAAATAGTTGTGATTTCATACAGGTGTAGTTAAGCGGACTATGTTCCAGATGGAAATGTCCCTTGTGCATTTTGTCTGCAACACCCAAAGGAGAACGTGCGGGCAGGTTTGAGAGGGATGGAAAAAAACAAAACATCTGTTAGTATCTTCTGAAATGTTACCTATTGAATAACAGTGGCTGGTGTCTGGAAACAGTAAGAACGGTTAAAACCTTGGCTTGTGTTGTGAACGTGGAGAAAAACACAGCCACATTCTAATTCTTTCCTCATTTCTTCAATTGGAGGACACAAGAAAGGCATTTGTCTGGATAGAAAGAAAAACGTTAACTGCTATCCAGATGTTTGGTCTCGGGGTGCTTCTAGATGTTTCCATATGGTGACATGCTTGGTGTGGCAGCTTATACAATGGCAGCGTTAGATGTTCTCCTGGACGCTTTGGTGTTGTGCAGCCAGAGTCCCAAACCAGAGCGACAAATCAGAAGCCCGGTAGTGGGGCGCAGGCATGCAGAGAAGGGGTCCAGGCCTGCCTCCTGGCCCTTCTCCCTTCCTAACCAAGCAGTCATAGCAGATCTGCAGAGCAGATTTCCTGTACTCTACCCATAGGAAATACTGCAGACACAAAGGAGGGTTCAGGAAGGCAATAAAGACTCGAGATACAAATTAAAATGAATACAAGTAAAATGCAAACAGATGGGGTGCGACTGCGGGCTGCAGTCCATGGAAACTAACTACACAGGCGTCTCACTTGGCTATTCGTAGCCCGGAGTAACCGGAGGACGGAAAAAGGAGGGCGAACCTAAACACTCTGTTGTTTTGTTTTGTTTTTTAAATCGCAATGTGAGCAAAACAAGAGCCCTAGGAAACCATTTAAATTGTGCAAAGCCTCTTCCTTAAGGCGTCACAAGTGTGCAGTAGAAGCTGAAGAGCTGGGTTCCGCCGGTTCAGTTCTGAGCTATTTGATAGCAAATCACATCTGTAAAACTACAGACTTAAAAATACATCCTTGTAAGCTAGGAGCTTCTTTCCAAGGTACACAAAGCATCCTGCAAACCTAAACTCGTCAAGTCTCACAACATTCACAGAAGGCCGAGCAGCTATTCTGCAGACATTTCCACTTGGGAAAACAGAAGCCCGGAAAGCCTTCAGCTGGCTGGTCAGAATCATACAAACTCACTGAGAGCCCAGGGCCTCGCTGCTTCTAGACCTTGTGGTGTGTGGAAATGGGGCTTTCGGACTCCTGGCTGCCCCCTCCGACACAGGTACACACCCCACATCAACACACACCAGTTGCTCTATGGTTCGAGGGGTTTTTCTTTTTCCTGCATCAGCTGGATCTGCAATGATAGAACTGAAAACTTAAGGGCTCCTCACTTGCATCCAGGGCTCTGCTTTCTCATTTGTTGTGAATCATCTGGGTGCTTCCCCGGCACCCTGACCCCGACCGCTTTGCCTGTTAGGCATGAACTTCTTTTCAGCTGATATCTTTACCCTTCCGTGGACTTCACAGTACTCCCCTTGAAGAGCTATTTGGAAAAGTTTAAATAAAGCTTAAGGAGAATTTTTTTTCATGGGACTTGTTTAATGGCTGTGATACAAGCCACAAATTTTTATCCCAGATTTTACATAAATATACGTGTATATTACATATGTACATACATATATGTTTACACATATTGGTGTGTGTGTATAAGTGGTGTGTGTGCGTATAAGTGGTGGGTATATATGTGTGTGTGTGCAAGTGGTGTGTGTGTGTATAAGTGGTGTGTGTGTGTGTATAAGTGGTGTGTGTGTGTATAAGTGGTGAGTGTGGTGTGTGTATAAGTGGTGAGTGTGGTGTGTGTATAAGTGGTGTGTGTGTGTAAGTGATCAGCTGGAACTGTCTGTTTTGAAGGTTCTAGCTAGGACATGGCCAAGTAAAATTAAGATTTTCCCATTTAACTTGTAACAATCCGAACAGTTAACAAGCATTTTGGTATGGACAAGCCACCATCACCACAAAGGTGCAGTAGAAAACCAAAGAATGGACTGGCCCTTGTCTTCGGCAAACACTGTAGACCATGTGTAAAGTAGAATTTAACCAAGGCCACATGTCCACCACAGTAAGAGATGCTGGCTGGTGTGTGCCCTGGACCACAGACAGTAACAGCCAGATGTAGTGAGAGATTCTGGACGGGACACAGAGACCCTACGACAACAGCATGGGGCTAGATTTGTAAAGTAAGCACAGTGGTCAGACTGTGTAGATGTGGGAGTGAAGGATCTGAAGTCCTTGCCAGTGAACCAGATGTTATCAAAGAAAAAGGCATTCCAAAAAACTGTGACACTTCAGCACTTAGCCAAAAACGAGGATCATGTTTGTAACCTCCTGCTATTTAAACTAATTAATAATTTACAGTAATGTGGGTTCCACATTATCTGCTCTTAACTGCTCCTCGAAGGGCTAGAATCACGTTTACCACCGTTTTATTTAATGTAGCCATGATTAATCTAGTAAGCAATTATTTCCCAATGTCTTCTGGGCGGGGCGGGGCAGGGATTTGAGTAATGTGCAGAGATGTCAGGTTTACCACCTTCGTGTCTTCTGAGCAAACTTTAAAGCAAATGCGTTTCGGCATTTTTCTTATCAGCTGCTTAAGGTTACAAAATTTAATTGAAAAGGTTTTGAACAAATGCCAGGCTGTATTTCTGCTTAATGAAACCTTTTAAAAGAGCAGTTAATCTACTGCCTTGCACTTGTACCCAAGAAGTTGCTAAATTAGTTTACTGACAAAGAGAATCAATCATCATAAACGGTGTTTAAACAATAGTGGGGACCCTGAAGAGTAATAAGGGGCTGGTAGTGGAACAGCACATGATTTATTTTATCATCTTGTTTGTGTGGTAACAGGTTAATGGCAGAAACCTCCTTTCAGTTGACTTTGATCGAACAACAAAGACAGAAAAGATCTATGATGACCACCGTAAATTTCTCCTGAGGATCGCCTATGACACATCAGGGCATCCGACTCTCTGGCTGCCAAGCAGCAAGCTGATGGCCGTCAATGTCACCTATTCATCCACGGGTCAAATTGCCAGCATCCAGCGAGGAACTACGAGTGAGAAAGTAGATTATGACGGACAGGGGAGAATCGTTTCCCGGGTTTTTGCTGACGGGAAAACATGGAGTTACACGTACTTGGAAAAGGTACGCCTGCACACAGAGGGTAAACACAGGGAAGCAATGATCGGCAGTTAACAGCAGTCACCCAAGCGCACTTCCGGGGGGACCAGTGTCACGTGACTGAGCCCCTTTTGTTATTCTGAGGACCCACGTGTAAACCACATCTGTAGAGCACAGATGAATTTCTGCACTAGCCGCGGTGTTTCCCCTCAGTTAAGTCCTCCTCTCCGAGACCCTTTTACGTGATTTGTGCTGTAAACAAACAAGCCACACAGCGCCCACCTGCCAACCTCATACGTCAGCAACATTCACAAATTAGACCTTGAGCTTGTTAGTCATTTGTAAATCATCTCCGTGCGAGCTTTTTCATTTGAGAAAGAGCCTTACGCACTCGCACAGTTAAAGCTGTCAGTTTTGCGTTGTTGCCCGCAGAGCTTCGACATAACCATAAAAAGCACACACACCCTACTTACGCATTAGTAACCAAAAGAGGCTGTCTTTTAAAAAAGCCACGCGTCTGGTCCTCTGTGGCCTCTCCCCTTTCTTCTGCATGTGAAGGGAACCCATTCTTCAGATCTGCGCGCAACACCAAACAAGGCTTCAAGTTACACGTGTGCAGAATGCCAGGTCGTAGATGCCAGGTTTCGGGTAGTGACTGGGGTCAAGAGGGAATGAAAGTAAAAGGAAAAAGGAGGGACTTCCCTAGTGGTCCACCGGTTAAGAATCCTCCTTCTAATGCAGGGGACGCGGGTTCGTGCCCCGGTCCAGGAGGATCCCACATGCCGCGGAGCGGCTGGGCCCGTGAGCCGTGGGCGCTGAGCCTGTGCGTCCGGAGCCTGTGCTCCGCAACGGGAGAGGCCACAGCAGTGAGAGGCCCGCGTACCGCAAGAAAAAAAAAAAGAAGGAAAGAATGAGCCTTGGACACGGGCTTATGCGTTTCTATGTCAAAAGCAAAGAGCGAGTCTCGGTGCGGGGGGGTAGGTGGGGAAGTGGGCTCCTAATCTAACCACCTCCCGGTTTGGCCATCCTTCCATTCGGTCTAACAGGTTTTAGATGGGGCTTCCTCAGAGGATAGAACCTCCCATGCACTGCACCACGGCAAGAGCTACCTAACCAGCCTCCAGGTTGGCCTTCTCTCTCTCACGTTGGCCTAATACGTTGCCTTTTGTCTTTCTGCAATTACTTGCAAAATATGCAGAGCTTATTTTTATTTATCTATCTATTTACCTCATAATTTAGCACCAAAGCAATTCTGTAGCCCAGGAACCATCCTCCCCGCACCTGAGGTACAAGTCCGATTTGGTTCTCATAAAAGGAAATTTCAGAATTCAGATTTTCCTGTCATTACAGCTGCCATTTAAGAATTTGCAAACAAACAAACAGAGTATCTGGATCCATATTCCTAATAAGGGCATTGACAGCTCTCATTCACCGAGTGATTTGTTTGTAGCAGTATTTGTTGCTGTTGATGCTTTAGGTACACATGCTCCATTTTGGGCTAATTTTATGTTTCTTCTTTATTTTTAATAAATTTATTTTATTTATTTATTTTTGGCTGCATTGGGTCTTCATTGCTGTATGCGGGCTTTCTCTAGTTGCGGCGAGCGGGGGCTACTCTTCTTTGCGGGGCACAGAGCACGGGCTCTAGGCGCGTGGGCTTCAGTAGTTGTAGCACGCGGGCTTAGTAGTTGTGGCTCACGGGCTCTAGAGCGCAGGCTCAGTAGTTGTGGCGCACGGGCTTAGTTGCTCCGTGGCATGTGGGACCTTCCCGGACCAAGGCTCGAACCCATGTCCCCTGCATTGGCAGGCGGATTTTTAACCACTGCGCCACCAGGGAAGCCCTATGTTTCTTCTTTATAAAGTAATGTTCTGAATGCTTTGCTCCTTCCCCAAATGCACTGGAAATTAAAACATGATTTGAGTGGTTCTTCAATCAAATGAGGGGGAAAAGCCACCTTACTAAATAATTGCTAATTATGGACAGGACTGCACTTCCCATATGCTGTTTTCCCCTTGAAATATTGTCTTTGAACCAGCTTTGCTCGTGCCCGTATTACGAGCTACCGGAATCCATTGACAATCTTCCGCTTGGCTATGAATGCCTGAGAAAAAAAAAAAGGTACGGTCCTGAGACTTGAGGCACTCACTGCAGAACCCCTCACAATTAAGCATCCAGGCAAATTAGGCAGGAAATCGGTAGCGACGTGGAAAGTCAAGGAGAACCCAGTGGAAATGAAAACCACTCTCTCAAGTGGAGTGTTTTGCGCATTTGTGGTCACTACATCTGCTTTTGCTCCCCTCCGCCATTCGCGAGTGCCGGCTAACGGTCTGTCCTCTCTTTGCAGTCCATGGTGCTCCTGCTGCATAGCCAGCGGCAGTACATCTTTGAGTACGACATGTGGGACCAGCTGTCGGCCATCACCATGCCCAGCGTGGCTCGCCACACAATGCAGACCATCCGCTCCATCGGCTATTACCGTAACATATACAACCCCCCGGAGAGCAATGCCTCCGTCATCACGGACTACAACGAGGGGGGGCTGCTTCTCCAGACGGCTTTCCTGGGTACGAGTCGGAGGGTCTTATTCAAGTACAGGAGGCAGACCAGACTCTCAGAAATCTTATACGATAGCACGAGAGTCAGTTTTACCTACGATGAAACGGCAGGAGTCCTCAAAACGGTAAACCTCCAGAGTGATGGTTTTATTTGCACCATCAGATACAGGCAAATTGGGCCTCTCATTGACAGACAGATTTTCCGCTTTAGTGAAGATGGGATGGTGAATGCGAGATTCGACTACAGCTATGACAACAGCTTTCGGGTGACCAGCATGCAGGGTGTCATCAATGAAACTCCGCTGCCCATTGACCTCTATCAGTTCGATGACATTTCTGGAAAAGTGGAGCAGTTTGGAAAATTTGGAGTTATATATTATGATATTAACCAGATCATTTCCACAGCTGTAATGACTTACACAAAGCACTTTGACGCTCACGGCCGCATCAAGGAAATTCAGTATGAGATCTTCAGGTCACTTATGTACTGGATTACAATTCAGTATGATAACATGGGTCGGGTAACCAAGAGAGAGATTAAAATAGGGCCCTTCGCCAACACTACCAAATATGCTTATGAGTATGATGTTGACGGACAGCTCCAGACAGTTTATCTAAATGAAAAAATCATGTGGCGTTACAACTACGACCTGAATGGAAACCTCCATTTACTGAACCCAAGTAACAGCGCACGCTTGACACCTCTTCGCTATGACCTGCGAGACAGGATCACCCGACTGGGTGATGTTCAGTACCGGTTGGATGAAGATGGTTTCCTGCGTCAAAGAGGCACAGAGATCTTTGAGTACAGCTCCAAGGGGCTTCTGACCCGAGTGTACAGTAAAGGCAGCGGCTGGACGGTGATCTATCGTTACGATGGCCTGGGAAGGCGTGTGTCTAGCAAGACCAGTCTGGGACAGCACCTGCAGTTTTTTTACGCGGACCTCACTTACCCCACCAGGATTACTCACGTCTACAACCATTCAAGTTCAGAGATCACCTCCCTCTATTACGATCTCCAAGGACATCTTTTTGCCATGGAAATCAGCAGTGGGGATGAATTCTACATCGCATCAGACAACACAGGGACACCACTGGCTGTTTTCAGCAGCAACGGGCTTATGCTCAAACAGATTCAGTACACCGCGTATGGCGAAATCTATTTTGACTCCAACATTGACTTTCAGCTGGTAATTGGATTTCATGGTGGCTTGTATGACCCACTCACAAAATTAATCCACTTTGGAGAAAGGGATTATGACATTTTGGCAGGACGATGGACAACGCCTGACATAGAAATCTGGAAAAGAATTGGGAAGGACCCAGCTCCTTTTAACCTGTATATGTTTAGGAATAACAACCCTGCAAGCAAAATCCATGATGTGAAAGATTACATCACAGGTAAGTGTAATTGTTTTTCCTTTCCAAGTACTTTAATCACTGGATTAACACACAAAATAACGGCCGGTAGTTTAACTGCACGCTTCCCTCATGCAAAATCAAATGCCTAAAAAAAAAAAGTCAAATGCCTAACCTTTTAAATGAAACCAAGGAGAAACCAGAGAGGGACACTGAGACATAGTTTGTTACTTCCTATTCTGCCTGCCAGTGCCCAAGACCACAGGTTTCTGAAATGACATGCAATCCAGTCACTTAAGGAAGGGAAGGGACACGGGGGTGCAGAAAACACGATGAACTTGGAGTCCCCAAATTGGAGTTCCAATCCCAAGGCTTTATAGCCAAGTCACATGACTTTTTGAGTCTGTTTCCTTAAAAGTAAAATGGGGAGAGCAATGCCTACTTTATGGTATTAAATACAGTAACGTATGCAATTCTGCTCTAAATAGTAACTGCCTTACGAATGTGTGAGGTAGGTTTTCCTTTCACACATGTGTCAAGTTCTAATGAAGGAATCAGTAAGGAACACGACACCACGTGACTCAGCAGTCCATCCCTGGGAGGTGTGTTAACTCCCTCTTCCCCACGGTCGCCTGGGGGCAGTGATGCTTAGCCAGTGGATCCTGTTTCTCTCCTCAGTTCTGTCCTCTTATACTACTGTCTTCATCACCAATTAGGGCAGTGTTCTTGTACGGTGGCACTACTAATGAACACATTAATTTTTCTGCCAATATGGGTATAGATTTAAGACCTTTCCAAATTTAGTGCATGATCCAATTTAAAACATTGAGTTCCCCTTCTGCCACCACAGAAGCACCAGGATGTGAAACAGAGACAAGTCCTTGCAAGTGTGACTCTGGTTCCCTTTAACGAGCAGCTTCTTTACTCTTTATTGAGGTAACATTGCTTTACAACATTATATGTTTCATGTGTACAACATTCTGTTTCTACTTCTGTACACACGAGAGCGTCCTCGTCAACAAAACTTATGTGACATCCGTCACCATACACAGTTGATGCCGTTTCGCCACTTTGTCCTCCCCACCTCCTGCCCTTCTGGTAACCACTACACTGTTCTCTATATCTACATGTTTGGTTTGGTTTGGTCATTTATTTGGTTTTTTTTATATCACCTGAGTTAGGGGAATTCCCTGGTGGTCCAGTGGGTAAGACTCTTGTGTTTTCACTGCCAAATGCCTGGGTTCAATCCCTGGTCAGGGAATTAAGATCCCACAAGCTGCTCAGCGCAGCCAAAAAATAAAAAAACATTGTTGTATCATACGAGTGAAGTCATACAGTGTTTGCCTTTCTACGTCTGAATTACTTCACTTAGCATAACACCCTCAAGGTCCATGCATCCACGTTGTCGCAAATGGCAAGATTTCATTTTTTTTGTGACTAATATTCCATTGTGTGTGTGTGTGTGTGTGTGTGTGTATACACATACCATTTCTTCTTTATCCATTCATCTATTGATAAGCACTTAGGTTGTTTCCATATCTTGGCTATTGTAAAGAATGCTGCAGTGAACCTAGGGGTGGATGTATCTTTTCGAATTAGTGTCTTTGTACTTTTTGGATAAATATCCAGAAGAGAGACTGCTGGATCATATGGTAAAATTCTATTCGTAGTTTTGTGAGGAACCTCCATCCTGTTTTCCTTAGTGGCTGTACAAGTTTACACTCCCACCCACAGTGCACGAGGCTTCCCTCTGGTGAGCTGAGATCTTCCCTCGTGCTCTGCTGCAGGGATTCTGAACCCTTCTGTTTCCACCTTCCATTCCTGAGTCACACTCTGCCATAATTAACCTCTTGGCTATATTTGTGCTTCCTAGAGGAAGGTTATTCTGGAGTTTTCTGTTTTGTTTGGTTTTGGCTCGCGTTGGGCCCTCCTTCCGGCCGGCTCTTTCTCGCCCAGGGCTTGAGGCGTTCCCAGGTGTCTTTTCGGCGCAGCTCTCCGCCCCCGGTTCACTGCGCATCTGCCTCCTGCTTTCCCGGGCTTTTCGTAGCCCTCTCCCTCGCGAGCCAGTTCCGTGTCCCTTCTCTCAGCGTCCTGATTCAGCAACACCCTTATGGAATCCTCCTTCAGGGTTTTCCAGTACTCATCTGCCTTCGCGTCCCATTTGTTGGGCAGTAATTTTCAACACTTAATAGGAGCCTCCGATTTTCACTGCTTCACAGACATTGTTCATAGTAGGAGTACCTTTGCCCCCAGCACTGCCCCATCCAAGAAGAATTTTCTCTAACATACAAGCCCCCTGTAATCTTACGCACGCGCGCGCGCGCACACACACACACACACACACACACAAAGTGTGTTACTTTCTATCCTCCACCACCAGCAACCCTCCATTTAAAACAGGGAGGACACCACTGGGTTTATAGCTTATATGATGCCTGCACAAAGGGACCTGCCAGCCTGGCAATGAAGTGAGAGTTTGTGCCCTGGAGAAGGAAATGGGGAACAAGTGGCCCTCCATCATTCTGACAAGCAGTTTACCACTGTTATTTAAGAGGTGTTGACAGTGGCTGAAAGGCTGGAAAGCCCACAGCTCCTGGATTCATCCTCTCCTAGCAACGTGGATGGCAGGGAATGCCACAGCAGCATTTTCTGAAAAACATCAAAAGAGAGATGGAACAGCATAAAATATATTAGGTGAAATGCAATTTCAAATTTTCCAGCAATGTGCTTAATATATAAAATAATCTACACCCAACTGTACTCATAAAGCTGCAAGCCTGCTGACTAGCTCTGTAACATTATAACCTCCGGAACAGAATAAAAGCCTTATTTTCAGCTTAACGGCTTTTGGAGTCACGTGGCGATATTTTAAAATACCATCTTAAAGGTTTCCAGCCTCTTCTCTCCCCCAAAGTTTTTCTCCACCTGTGCACAGTGAGCCTGTGTAGTCAGAACTGATGGGAATCAGAACGCCTGTGCCCTTGGCCAGCTTGGCCAGCTCTCACCATTCATCTTTAAGAATCAACGGTTGATCTTCATACCCGCAATTCAGGGTTCTCATTAATAGAAAATGGGTGGTGGAAGCCTGCATATCCTTGGGCAGTCGCTTTTGAAAGCTAATAACACACGACTTCTATTTAAGACCAGCCTTTACTAACTACAAATGCCATTTGTTGTCGACAACAACAACGCTGTCTGTTTCATGCTTCTGGGCGTTGTTATTCGCATTTTTTATCACTATCAGCAGCACGAGGGACCGTGTACCCCCTCTGTCGAAGTGAGTCTCTGTTATCTGCATTGTCTGCAGCCCTGTCTCACTTCGTTCTGCTACTGAAGTTATTGTCACCATGTCTGAAAATAGTTTTTTTTTTTAACATCTTTTATTAGAGTATAGTTGCTTTACAATGGTGT
Source organism: Lipotes vexillifer (assembly GCF_000442215.2). Classification (NCBI taxonomy): domain Eukaryota; kingdom Metazoa; phylum Chordata; class Mammalia; order Artiodactyla; family Lipotidae; genus Lipotes; species Lipotes vexillifer. The sequence continues at coordinate 1,608,105 of NW_006797999.1, read as the reverse complement.
GTTAGTTTCTGCTGTATAACAAAGTGAATCAGCTATACATATACATATATCCCCATACCTCCTCCCTCTTGCGTCTCCCTCCCACCCTCCCTATCCCACCCCTCTAGGTGGTCACAAAGCACCGAGCTGATCTCCCTGTGCTATGCGGCTGCTTCCCACTAGCTATCTATTTTACGTTCGGTAGTGTATATATGTCCACGCCACTCTCTTTGTCACAGCTTACCCTGCCCCCTCCCCGTATCCTCAAGTCCATTCTCTAGTAGGTCTATGTCTTTATTCCTGTCTTACCCCTAGGTTCTTCATGACTTTTTTTTTTTCTCTTAGATTCCATATATATGTTAGCATACTATATTTGTTTTTCTCTTTCTGACTTACTTCACTCTGTATGACAGACCCTAGATCCATCCACCTCACTACAAATAACTCAATTTCGTTTCTTTTTATGGCTGAGGAATATTCCATTGTGTATACATATATATATATATATATATATGTGCCACATCTTCTTTATCCATTCATCCGATGATGGACACTTAGGTTGCTTCCACGTCCTGGCTATTGTAAATAGAGCTGCAGTGAACATTTTGGTACATGACTCTTTTTGAATTATGGTTTTCTCAGGGTATATGCCCAGGAGTGGGATTGCTGGGTCTAGAGTCAGTTTTTAATTGTAGGGTGATGGCAAACATGGGCTCCTTTTCAGGGTCATTGTTTGCGAATGTGGGGTTTTAAGGTAAGGCTTTCAGTGCAGGAAAGCACAAGACAAACTCTAAGGCCTTTCATTTGGAACCTTCTTATCCTAGATGTTAACAGCTGGCTGGTGACATTTGGCTTCCATCTGCACAATGCTATTCCTGGGTTCCCTGTCCCCAAATTCGATTTAACGGCGCCTTCTTACGAACTGGTGAAGAGTCAGCAGTGGGATGATGTACCGGTAAGAGACAAAAAGCAAAACCGTGAAAAGGTGATAAAGGGCTTACTTGTACCTTATTTTCCCCTGCTTAATCAGACTGCCCGGGTGAGAACTGTACCAAAGACCATTTTTAATTTTTTTGACTCTTTCAGGAAAGAAGGCACCACTTCCCTCTTGCATTTCTGCTCAGCAAATCAGGGGCCTGTGAAACAGGCTTAAATCTGGTTTTAGTGATGCTAATAAAAACAGAGAAAAACATTATCAAAAGGTAATAAAATGCGAAAGCTCATTTTTGAGTGCAGCGTTTCTACAGAGAACCCCAGGAACGCACATTTATAGTATTTGGGACCTTAAGGCAAAGATACAATAAACAGGAGGGCGGGGGGTTTGTGTCACAAATTAGCAGCTCACAAGCAATGCCACAAAGTTCCAATTCCTTAAAATATTGGCAGTGTTTCAAGGGAAAGGATTAAAAATAAAAATAAAATGGCCTCTGGTAAGGCACCACCTACCACTAGGTGTTTATGGAATTTTCCTGAAAAGAACAGAGCAGGAAGCCTGGAACTGTTCTGGGAAATAAAAGAAACGGAGAAAGAACGGAAAATTGCAAAGTCAAAGCTGCCATTTCAGAAAGTGGCACTTCTAATTCCCACCATGCAGAGATCAGAAAGGAATGCAACAACGAAACACCAGAATTTCTACCTTAAAGCAAGAATAATTAAAGGTCAAGGAATTGGGTTACCCCGTAATGATAAGAAGAGAGCCCAGAGTTTCTTAGATTCATTCCCCACCCCCACCCCCACCCCTGCCCCTTGACCAGTTTCCTATAATTTCAATGAATACAAAGAGAAAAGGCAATCCTGGCTAAAACACACATACACACACAAGTTATACACAGTTCCAATACCTCTGCTTTCTGGTACATGTTTCATACTTAACATAAAAGCAATTCCTTTTTCAGATGTCACCTTTACATTTAAAAAGTAAAACCCATCCAGTTTCCAGGACCTGGGAGCCATTTTGACACTTCTAACTGCAAATACATCTGCACCGATCAAGTGCCACGAAGACATCCTGAAGTTTACTAATGCCTTTGAGCACGTCCGAATGGCAGATGACTTTCCAACATGTCTGAAAACACTGAAGTCTTACTGTACAAATGGACTGCCAACTTTTTTTCCTAGGCAGCCTTTTCAGTGAGGCTCAGGTTCTCTGTCTTCAGAAGCACACCATAAGGACAGCTTAGGGAATCGCAGGCAAAGACATCAAGGCTGCCCGGAGAGCAGAAAAACAAATGTGCCTTCACTGCTGCAAACAAAACACGTTTCCATTTGGGGAAACCCTGGCCAGACAAACATCTGGTGGTATAAGAGATGCCCGAGTTAAAATTCCCCAATTTAAAACCCTTGCCAATGTAGAAGGCCCACTGTCCCCTAAGTCTGCGAAGAAAAAAATTAATGTTTTACTAAAGTAATAAACACTCGTTGCCAGCTGTCCCACTGTGCGCCGCCCATCGTGGCCGGTTATAGTGGTCACATGCAGCTGAAAACTGTGCACCGGGAGAGGGTGCCGAGTTTGCCTAAATTAAAGCACACGCCTTTCAAAGGTATCAAGTGGGGCGCGGTGAGCCAGCGCCAAGCGCCCCCAGGCTTTCCAGCCTTCCCCTGGGTGCTGCTGCTTTCTCCCCAGCCTGAAGGGTGGTGGGGTGGACGCCCCAATAAGCTGATTCCGCACGTGGGGTGAGCCTGGGAAGAGGGCATCTGGAAACGGAGAGAGAGAAGGCAAAAGCCCTGCATGCTTCGCCCCCATTAGAAAGGGAAACGCTTTGCTAAGCAGAATGCGTGATGGCGTTACCACCTCGCTCTGCCTTTCGAAACACCCTGGGGATCAGCCTGAGGGGTGGGGGGTACCCCGGGGGCCGGCGAAGCCTCGGCCTCTCTCAAGAGCTGACGGAGGCTCTCCCCAGCCCCCCGCCTTCCCCCCGCCCCTCCGTTTTTCCTGCCCGCAGCCGGAGCCCCGTCCGGGCGGAGGCTGTTCTCTAAAGCGCCCTCCTGTTCTGTTTCGCTTTTCAGCCCACGTTTGGAGTCCAGCAGCAGGTGGCGAGGCAGGCCAAGGCCTTCCTGTCCCTGGGCAGGATGGCCGAGGTGCGGGGAAGCGCGCGCCAGGGCGGCGGCGCGCCGTCGTGGCTGTGGTTCGCGACGGTCAAGTCGCTGATCGGCAAGGGCGTCATGCTGGCCGTGAGCCGGGGCCGCGTGCTGACCAACGCGCTCAACATCGCCGACGAGGACTGCATCAAGGTGGCGGCCGTGCTCAACAGCGCCCTCTACCTGGAGGACCTGCACTTCACCGTCGAGGGCAGGGACACGCACCACTTCATCAAGACCAGCACGCCCGAGGGCGACCTGGGCACGCTGCGCCTGACAAGCGGCCGCCGGGCGCTGGAGAACGGCATCAACGTGACCGTGTCGCAGTCCACCGCCGTGGTCAACGGCAGGACCCGCAGGTTCGCGGACGTGGAGCTGCAGTTCGGCGCGCTGGCGCTGCACGTGCGCTATGGCGCGACCCTGGACGAGGAGAGGGCGCGCGTGCTGGAGCAGGCGCGGCAGCGCGCGCTCGCCCGGGCCTGGGCGCGCGAGCAGCAGCGCGTGCGCGACGGCGAGGAGGGCGCGCGCCTCTGGACGGAGGGCGAGAAGCGGCAGCTGCTGAGCGCCGGCAGGGTGCAGGGCTACGACGGCTACTACGTGCTCTCAGTGGAGCAGTACCCCGAGCTGGCAGACAGCGCGGACAACATCCAGTTCCTCCGCCAGAGCGAGATCGGCCGCAGGTAACGCCCGCGCCGGCGGCGGGGAAGCGCGCGCGCGCGCGCGCGGGGGCCGAGCCGGCGGGAACGCCTGCCTCTCCAGCCCCAGGCGCAGCGCCACCTCCGCGCAGATGTGTCTGGGGCGCGAGCCGAGGGGGCTCCCCGGCACCCAGGAGAGCCAGACTGCTCTTAAAAAAAAGGAAAAAAAAAAAAAATCCACGCCCCCCCCCCCCAAATCAGAGAAGACAGACAAAAACAAAAACCTTTCTTCTGAATGACCTTAAAGGTGATCGGCTTTAAAGAATATGTTTACATATGCATATCGCTGCACTCAGTTGGACTGAAAGTATTGCGAGGAAAACAGATCATTAAAGGAAAAAAATAAAGCCCAACCATTTTGCCCCGGGCCGTCTGTTCTTCGAGGCACTGTGTTTAAAGAAGGTAGAGGTGCATATACAGTGTTTCCAGATATTGCCCAGCTGTCGACCTTTGCTTACAAGAAGTAGCTGCATAGGGTGTGATGTTTGTCCCTGTTAATGTTAGAATGTGAGGCAGTTACCGTTCCTGGACGACCCGACTGCTGCCCCTGTTCTGCTTTGTGAAAGGACATTGGCACAAGTGACTTCTGCCGGGGCGGGGATTTCTAAGGGAGGCCAACGTCGTGTGCCTCGCGGAGGAAAACACCGGCCCACACAGAATCCTTGTCACTGATGATGAGCAAAGGAAGCCCTGATTTTTTTGTAAATTATGTGAGACAAGTTGTTTATGGATTTTTATATGAATTACAATTTACTGTACATCAAATATTAGTCTCAGAGGAGTTAATTTATGTAAAGTGTTTAAAAAGTTTATACTTAAAAATAAAACGATAAAAACATGTGAACTGTGTGATTTTTTAAAAAGGATTGCACCTTTTGTTATCTGTTATAGCTGTACAGTATAAATTATTATATTGTAGAGATATAACGACTTATGCCTATAATGTCCGGAAGTGTTAATATTTTTGTATCAGGTTGAAAAAAATGTGCCACTTTCTATCGCTAGACGGGAGGGTAGGACAGTGCAGTCCTACGTGGGTGGCTGGCTCATCAGAGGCCCTCTCCTTTCTCTTCTCTTTTTCATCAGGCCAGTGTCCTCGACCATTATCAGCTAAGAGGCACGGTAGAAAACTAAGGCTGGTGGAATGTAACGGAAGATACAGACACAAAAACAAACAAAAACAAAACGGGGCGGGAGGAGTTCTCTAGCCCTCTCTCGGCCCTGGAAATCCGTGGGGAGTTGGTGTCGTTAACCCCAGGGTTCTACTGTTAGCGTTCCTTGAAGCCTCATTTCGTGATGGGGGCGAGAGACCCCGTCGGGTGCTCAGGAGACCTTTGTGAGCAGGAAAGGGGCTGATGCAGTCGTGACCACAAACATGTGTCTTCAGATCCAGGGAAGTGAGCAGAAACCGAGCAGTGGTGAGAGAGCCAGATGGGGAAGGTCAGGGTCCCTCGGCGGGTCTCGAGCTTGGACCCTCGGGTCACCAAGAGGGACAAGAAAGGGAGGCAAAAGCTGCCCTAAGCCCGCACGACCCAGCCTGCCCCGGAGCTGGTTTGAACGGCAGCCTCGGCTCTGTCTGGGGGACGCCGGGGAGTGGCAGACGCCGTGGGAAGTGACCTTGCAGCCGGGCCCGCGTGCCCGCGCGCCCGCGCGCCGAGCACCTGCACTTCCGTGCGACTCTGGCCGCTCTGGCACGTCTCTTTCGTGAGCACTAAATTCAGCCACAAAAATATTTTCACAAAACCTTTCTCAGTTCATTGAGCTATCGTACACGCTGTCTTCCTCTATGTATAATGGTGATAAAACATAGCTAAGTGAACATGTCGTACATATAAAGGTTCAAGTGATGTACTGGAGATAACTTTCTAACTGCTTTGTATGTATCACATACTCTAAATTGCACAGTAGGCGTGTTTATTAAACAGATTGGCTGGGAAAGTTTCAAAATAGCTACTGAATTTACAGTATCAGTGCTATTACTGTCTTTGTGTATTTGGTAGAGCTACCGAAGTAATTAATCTTCTGATGAATGCTGACATTTTATTAGAATGAAAGCACAGATTAGCAGTAATATTTTTTATCCTGGAAAGCCTTTGGCAAGTATTATGAAGCCCAAATTTAGAAAACTATGAGATTTCAAACCACATAAACATGGCTCTGTTTTACATTTTATTTTTTACCTGTTGACATAGGTGTTTGCAGTTCTGTTCCACGGCATCTCTGCAGGGCTGTATTTAGCATGCTGTAAGTACTTTTGGTTGAAAGAGGCTCTGAGCCTAAATTCTCAGAAACGTTTCTAATGTATTGACCATGGAAAGCTTGTACCACATGACAGAAGTGAAGTCACAGCCTTACCCTCCTCTTGACGTGGACTCTGGTCCTTTACACTGGCACCGCTGAGTAACAGATTTGGAGTATCTCCTGGTGCTTATTTTAGATGAAGTCAAATGAACCCAATTAGTGTCTTGTTAGCGGGTATAATGAGCTATTTCTTTCTCAAAAGACTTGTGATCTGGACATGGTTTTATGAGAAATAGTGACCTTGGGGAATATGTAAACAAAAGACCTTTTTCTAAGAGTTGGCAGGGAGGTGGGGGACTGTGTAATGAAAAGAATTAGCTTACAAAAGAGAAATTAATATTCAAAGTATTTTAGGCGAAGCCAGTCAAAATGCTTTCATGATATTTTGAGATGTAAATTTTGTCTGATTTGTATTGTTCTTTTCATTTGCCTTCTTAACTTTATATGTGACCTGAATTCTCCATAACTTGATGACTATAGATTGCATCTAGGCATTCCAATAAAAGCCAACCCAACATGTGTGTGTGTGTGTTTATATATTTTTTAAAACCTTGGGCCAGCCAGGATGGCTTTTGTGTTGTTTTGGGGGTGGAGGATGTAAATAGATGCGGTTGTTGCGGTATTGGTTCATCTGCAACCAGTTGATCATATCTTTTATTTTCTTTTCTAATTGTGATGTCCACCGGCCACATGGCCTGTTCAACGGTGTGCGCTTCACAGGGAACTCTTCCCATGGGCTACTTTAGGAAAACGTTAAGGTGCCCCTACAAGGCCAAACATTATCACCGTGAGGAAGGAGAAGGAAGAAAAAATACTGCCCGTTACTCCTTGACCGCAGACCTCATTCCTGTGATCCTGGCAATAAGTGCTTAATTAAAACTCTTGATTAGAATAATCAGTTTGGGCCTGATAGGCTCCCAGCGTCCTGGAGATGTCTACATCTACATCTAGACCGCCTGCTTTAGGGGGTGCTCAGATCAGCAATCCCAGGCTGGCCGGCCAAGGCTTTTGCGTTCAGTCTGAAAAGGCAGAGGCTTCATCTCACTTGCTTTGTAGTGACAGCCTCAGCTTGATGACGTTGATCCAGAAGAAGAATCAGGTCACTCCACTCAGCCAAAGGGTCTATTTTTTTCTCCTCGAATTAGAGGTTAACACACTCAAAACGGGGGTAAGCCAGAAAAACACATGCGAATTCCTGCTTTCACTTTCTACACTGCTTTCCCCAGAAGTCATGTCTGAATGCAGGCAAAGAACGTTGTAGGTGAAAATTGTATCTTCAGAGCAGAATCTTCTGGGCAGGGGATATGCAGCTGCCCCATCCTGTGAAATGTGCATTCAGGTGTTTACATGCATCGCACATTACACAACCATCGCGTGTGGTTTCAAGTGTGGACCTGCGCATAAGTACAATACCTGCCTATAACCACCTTGAACTGACACCAGTCCCCCAGCGCTTTAAAGATGAGGGGAGACCCCTGCCTGTGATGCCGCCCTAGCCATGCCCACCGCGCTCTCTCCGCACCACCTTTTCTTTCTCCTTTTATCCTGGCCTGCTCCCAAGTGAAGCCCTTTCTCTCACCCGCTGAACAGCAAATCAGCTGTCTGAGGTGCTTTTTAAATTTTTATTTATTTAAACATCTTTATTGGAGTATAATTGCTTTACAGTGGTGTGTTAGTTTCTGCTGTATAACAAAGTGAATCAGCTATACATATACATACATCCCCATATCCCCTCCCTCTTGCGTCTCCCTCCCTATCCCACCCCTCTAGGTGGTCACAGAGCACCGAGCTGATCTCCCTGTGCTATGCGGCTGCTTCCCACCAGCTATCTGTTGTACGTTTGGTAGTGAGGTGCTTTGGAAATGCAGGGCTCCAGAAGAGGCAGCGGGAAGGCACTGATCCGCATCGTGCTCGCTCTGTGGCAAAACCCACCTGGGCAGCACCCACAGCCGCGCACTTGCTATAGTGCCAAGAAGGAGAAGGCCCGCCCCCCCCCCCAACCCCGGGCCAGGATCGGCCCCTCCCTCCCCATCCCCGGCCTCAGGTGCCATCTGACCTCCTGCAGACTGCAGCCAGCCCACCCCTGGGAGTACATGAAGGACCGCTGAGCTCTTCCCCCTTCCACGGGTAGCCAGATAGATTCTACCCCACTTTCCTTCCAAGGGGTGAGCTGATTTCCAGCACCCTTTAAAATGCATCAAATTCTAGAAGTGGGAATCAGAAGGGATTTAGAGAAGTTTGAACGAGTTGCCCAAGTTCACAGAAGTGGCTCAAACCCAGGTGAGCAGAGATGCCGTGTCAGCAAGTACCCTGCACTGTATCCCGTAGTCTCCCAATGACACCACCCAGGAAATACTGGCAACACTCCTTACCACTGCCATTGCCTCGGGGCATTATGGGTCTTTCCAAAGCTGCCATAATCTAGAGTCATGACATGCGCTTTTCGTTATATAAAGATGCCCCCAACCCTCCAACAGGGCATGTGTCTTGAATCCGACACTGCCCGCCAATATTTCTAGCTCTTCAGCCCCCCTCACCGTAGATAAGAAAGTCTGCCATGCAGTGTTAATGACTTCCTAATTTCTAAAAAGACTTATAAAAGAAAGACCACTGATTTGCATATATGCACGTGTTGGGCTATTTATCTAGATTTTCCCTACGCTATTCATCTGGCTTTGGTCATCTTACCAAGACAATGAAAAAATAAAAATTGGTTATAAGTCATTATTACCCACTTTAACCACGGAGTTAAGCCAGAGTACCAAAGAGGTAGTGATAAGCCATTTGAGTTTTCTGCCTTCTAATTTAAGCCACATAATGAATATCCTCTCTTGCCAGAGTTCTCATTTGCTATTCACCACCTCGGCAAGCATGGTCTCTTGTCAGTTAATTACGAATAACTTTTAGGTAAATTGAGTAAACCTTTTCATTTATGCACTGACTTAAAACTCTGTCACGGACGAATATAGGATTCCTAGAGTCTCCTATAGAGAGAATTTACTCTAAACGGATCGTAAGCCTAGAGTAACATCATTATTCAGTTCAGAGTTAATGGGGTCCACAAAGCGAATTTAATATATCCTTCCGGGACCTAAGCTGAGGAAAATTAAAAATTAGACGCGTAAATTATGACTTCTGGGGCAAGGCGGTGTCTTGGTTACGGCCTTCCTGCTCAGAAGGTGAATCGTGAGCTGGGCCCTAATGCAGACATTCAGCCTGCATTTAGGAAGGGAAATTGCCACCTTTTACATGTGTGCTGAGATTACCCGAATTCCACCCACAATGGCTATTTCTGTCCAGCATGACTCACTGCACAGAACTGACAGGATTTACAAGTGGCCCGCTGGGTCAAAATGAATTCTTTAAAATTCTCACATGTTAACTTTATCAGTGGTCTGTGAGGGGAGCATAAATACCCAAGGAGTTAAAATGACAAGTTCTTTGATGTGACTGAAAGGCTGAAAATGCAACACTGGAGTGAGTGAAGAATCACACGAAAGGCCCCCGTGGGCCTCGAGCTCTTATCACAGAAGTGATTAATGACCATAGAGGTGAAAAAACCGCCCTACCCCCAATTTTCCTCCAGAATGAATGCGAGGGAGAGTCTAGTCTACCTGTTCTACAGAAAATTCTAGAAAAATCATCCGCAGGACTCCTGGCTGTATACCCATCACCCGTGATGCTCTTCTAGAGAGCTCGTGTTCCTCTCCCCCCTCCCCTCCCCCTCCTCCTCTTCCTTCTACTTCTTTCCTCT
>NW_006797999.1:1594045-1598237 GCF_000442215.2 Lipotes vexillifer | reverse complement strand
TCCTTCTACTTCTTTCCTCTCCCCGCCCCCCCCCCTCACTGGATCTACCCTTTACCACCTGGTAGAAGCTGTCTAGGTTGCAACCAACGCAGGCTTTGTCTAACCAGGTATCTTTCTAAGGCTTAGAAGGAAACCCATAGACTCCCCTGGTAGACCAGATGGACGACAAATAATTACTCAGGACATCACAGGAGACTAGAGTTCTTTGTCCTCAACTTACTTACAAAAGGTTATAAACAAGCAGATTTTAAAAATCTCCTCAGTTCAGCTATGACATGATTTCTAGGTTGGACCCTGTAGCCAAAAAAAAAAAAAAAAAAAAAAAAAAAAGAAAAGAAAGAGCAGGCCTGGGGTTTATGCTCCTGGCTCAAGCATTGACAGGTGTCACTGCAGAGCAGAGAGCAGATGCAGAGATGACGCAGAATGGGAGGAGTGGTCAGGGCCGGCCTGGCTCGGAGGGGCGCGGCACGTGGGCAGTAGCAGAGGGAAGAGCTCCTGCCCTACGTTCGCCCCCCAGCGTCGGGCTGCCCTCTTGCCTTCCCTTCATTCTCCAGGGCTCTGGTCCTGCAGGAATGAAACGCCATCCCAACATCTGGTGGGAGAGTTGGGCAGGTCCTTCAGGACACCGCCTCCTCCTGAAATCCCAAGGAGGCATCCGGTTAGGGAGGACTTGGGGCCCCCGGGGCTCTGCCCTGACAACCCTCCGGGAGATTGCTCCTTCCGAGGAACTTTCGAGAAGGGTTCTAGCGCCCCCTGGTGATGGGCATCGTTGATGAAGACGTGATCCACGCCAAAGCAGCGGCGTCGGAACCAGCTCCCGCCACCCTCTAGCCCTCTCCCTGGTCAGGCCAGTTCCAATTAGCCTCTATTTTCCCATCTTTGCTCTGCGCACGGAGTTTCACACATAAAACGATTACTTCTGCTTCATGCACCGCCTCACTGAGGCCTGGCCCTTGCAAAAATCGCTCCCGTAAGATTTCCCTTCCCGTCAAGCAGAAACTTTGTCAAACAATGTTCCTCTCGCTTCGCAGATCAAAATAAGGCCCTTCCTCCCAGGAATTGCCTGCGGGCTGTTTGAGTTTTGCAGCCCCCCAAAAACAGTGGTTTCTGAGCTATCACATTGTTTCCCTTTTACTTTCCATGTTTGAACAGTCCTGTCGCTCTGAAGGATCTCCCAGAAGGACAGGTCATTTAAATTCAGAGTGGAGAGTTTTTATTTCCGAGGGAGCCAGGCTCTCACGGTAAGTGCTAGAGTGACAGCTGGGAGGGGTGAACTCCCTGAAGCCCCTCGGGGGCAGCTGAGGCCTAAGCAGGGCCCGCCGGCCCTCCACCTGGCCTCCCGGGCGGTGGGGACGTCCATCTCCCCCGTCTGCCAGCCCACAGTGGCCACGGGGGGAAGAATCCAGGGCTCAACCTTCTTGGCCCATGTTGTCACCCAAAGGAGCCAACGGACGCTCCTTTTATACGGCAGCCTGCACTGGTGTCCCTGGAGGCCTCTGGGGCCCCCAGACACAGCAGCCCCTCTTTTCCCCACCCACGTTTCCACGGAAATGGGGAAGAGGATCAAAGTCGGCGCGTGTGAAAGTGCGAGGCACCACCTCAGATAAAAGTGAGAAGCAGGGCTGCCCTGGTGGCGCAGCGGCTGGGAGTCCGCCTGCCGATGCGGGGGACGTGGGTTCGCGCCCCGGTCCGGGAGGATCCCACGTGCCGCGGAGCGGCTGGGCCCGTGAGCCGTGGCCGCTGAGCCTGCGCGTCCGGAGCCTGTGCTCCGCAACGGGAGAGGCCACAGCAGTGAGAGGCCCGCGCACCACAAAAAAAAAAAAAAAAAAAAAAAAAAAAAGTGAAAAGCAATACGGATACCAAAATCAGGTAGAGAGACGTCCTGCACTTTGCTGTGAGTACTGGCCTGCGGCGGCCCTTGCCTGGGGGTCAGCGAGGCCCACTTCGCCCCACAAGCCCAGTCATACTCCCCAACTCACCAGGAAGGGTAAGCTGCCCTCCTGCCCCACTGGAGCGACGGGGAGAGAGCCGTCAGGTGTGAGATCTCTCTCTCTCTCTCTCTCTCTCTCTCTCTCACTCACTCACACAGAGCCAGGAGGCGGGAATACTACACCAGATCCCAGGCCCTCAGGTCTGCCTGGCACCGCCCGCAGTGACATGGCCTCCAGCCACGACGCTTCATCCCTCCGGGCTTCCATCAGGCACCCGCTTCCTGCTCCGACACCCGTGGAGGCATTTGGTGGCTGCATTGGAAACCAGTCCTGAAACACAAGCTCTCGCCTCATCCACAGACTGGTAGCCATCCAGATGAGGAGGGTCTGTTTCATACACCTTCTCCCGAGCTCCAAACCGCCACTGCCCCGGGGAGGGAACAGGCAGCAGAGCCGCCGCTGCCCGCAGGAGGGAACAGGCAGCAGAGCCCGGGCTCTGGACTTTGGGGAAGCACCCCTCCCCATTCCTCTGCCTCTTGCTAGGAGGGAGCGGCAGGTTCGCCCCGCTCTTGTAAGTCACAGGGAAACAGGCCTAGCCCTGCCACCACTCGGGGCTCTTTCTGTGGCCTCGCCAATTAGTGCTCTAGTTCATCAAACTCAGAGAGGCCCTGGGGAAGTGGCGGAGCTGGGGGAAGTGGCGGAGCTGGGCGAAGCCCCAGAGCAGTGGACAAATACCGGTTAGTCCCACCTCGCCTGGCCACCTGCTATGTCTGCACCTCAGTTTTTCCACCTTTAAAGTGGGCCCAACCTTCTGCTCCTGAGCCGCTCCTTCCCCGCCTCCCCTGCCCACAAGGGGCGTGTGTGTGTGTGTGTGTGTGTGTGTGTGTGTGTGTGTGTGTGTGTGTGTGTGAGACAGAGACAGACAGACAAAAGAAAAAAGAGCCCATGGTGATGTTATTCCCCAGACATCTTTCAGCATCTCGCTGCCCGAGGCTGCGTTAGGAGGCCCCTACAAAGGGAAGGGGGGTTCTCCCTGTAAACTCCCAGAGGAGAGGGAACTGCCGTCTTTGCTGAGGGCCCACACCTTTACCTGCAGGAAAGAGCTGAGAATGAAGCCCCTTCCCACCCAAGCTCTCACTGCTCACCCTAAGATGGTGGAAATTAGTGAGTGTGAATGTTTGTAATCACATACAGACCAATATAGAATAATACGGAATACACACCTTCAGAATACTGCCCGCAGCCAGCGTCCTGGACGAGGCCCAGCTGCAGAAAGGGAGTGGCTGAGGGAGGGGCAGAGGCAGCAAGCACAGGGCTGGGGGCCCAAGCCTGAGGGTTCACGACTGGCTCCCTTCCTGCTGGTGGCCTCAAAGGCCAGCGACGCCCGGAACCTACAGGATGTGCCCCCCCCCAGAGCTCTCCGTCCTGCCGGGTCCAAGGTGTCAGGACATGGCCGTGCTCAAGCCCCTGGCAATTAACACGCCCGAAATAAGGGCTCTCTGCAAGGCCATCCAATCCAGAGCCCAAGGAGTGACAGGATGACAGCATTTTCATCTCTGCCATAGCGATCCCTCTGTGCTTGTGCTGCTGTCTAATTTTCTCATGATGCCAAGAAAAAAAAAAAAAAAAGATTCTGGCAGCTTCTGCCCAGCTCTAGTTTACTGGGAGAGAAAGCAACAGTCGTGACAGTCTTAGCCTGACAGAACCCCCTGTCTGTTGCAGGCCTCATGCATCCAGGTGCCAGGCTTGGCCCGGGCAAGGGCAGGAGAGTCCCCAACAAGCTCCCCATCCCGACTCAGAAAGGAGCTGTCAATGCTAACGGAGCTGAGCAGAGTGAGGGTCCCCAAGCTGTGTGGCTGGAGTCCCCACCTCTCCCTCGTGGGCCCCTCAGGCACGGCAGTGCCACCCCAGCCCTCACGGCCTCTGGGATCAGAGCGAGACTCTGCAGCGCTATTACTAAGGACTAAGATCTGCAGGCAGCACGGGCAGGGCCCAGCCCATGGAGTGTCCTGCCCTGAACCACTGCCCCAGGCTCGGCCCTCAGCCTGACCGGACACGTCTGCGGCCTCTGTCCGCCAGGAGCGCTGGCCGGGTGTGTGAAATACCCCCTATCCCAGCCACGGACAGGCACAGCCCATACCTCACCACCACACACACACACACACACACATACCCCATCACCACCACACATACACACCCCATCACCACCACACACACACACACACACACACCATCACCACCGTCACACACACACACACACC
>NW_006797999.1:1581683-1593900 GCF_000442215.2 Lipotes vexillifer | reverse complement strand
GAGAGACAGAGAGACAGAGAGACAGAGAGACAGAGAGACAGAGAGGGAGACACACACACACACATACACACACACACACACACCACCACCACCATCACACACACACCCCACCTCCGTCACACACACACACACATACCCCATCACCACCACACACACACACACACATACCCCATCACCACACACACACAAACACACCACCACACACACACACCCCCCATCACCACCACACACACTCACACACCCCATCACCACCGTCACACACACACACACCCCATCACCACCACACACACACACACACATACCCCATCACCACACACACACACACATATCCCATCCCCCCCACACACACGCACACACACACACATACCCCATCACCACCGTCACACACACACACATACACACACCATCACCACCATCACACATACACACAAACACCCCATCATCACCACCATCACACACACACCCCATCACCACCATCACACACACACCCCATCACCACCACCATCACACACACACACCCCACCTCCACCATCACACACACACCCCATCACTACCACCATCACACACACCCCACCTCCACCATCACACACACACCCCATCACCACCACCATCACACACACACCCCACCTCCACCGTCTCACACACACACCCCATCACTACCACCATCACACACACACACAATCACACATGCACGTGCAGTTCTGCCTGACCCAAGTGAGGCAAACCACTTGGTGTCTCGGCACCTCAGTTTTCTCCATCTTTAAACTGGACCCAAACCTGTGTTCCTGAGTCTCTCCTTCCCAGCCTCCCCAGCCCGTGAGCTGCCTGAGAGCCAGAGCGCTTTTCCACTGCTGTAGCGGAGTCCACGCCTGGGCAGACCCCTCTGTGTCTCACCGTGTGGCGGGCTACAGAGACACCTAAACCCCAGGCAGGAAGCCTCCGGCCTCCCAGGACATCCCTGGCTGTGGGTCCTCTGCCGGCACCACTGTGACAGCCACGGAGGATGCCAGCTGTGCAGACCCCCTCAAGAAAACCACTGTCGAGACGGAGCCGGGAGGACAGAGCTGTCCTCCAGCAGGATAAGGAGGCCCGGGCCCGCCGTGCTGCCCCCCACCTCTAAGCCTGGCCGCCTCACCACGGGGGCTAGGCAGCCAGAGGGGACCCCGCTGAGGGCCGGAGCCTGAGGATCCTCTGAGAACCCCCATCCCACGGTTTGCAACTAGTCCTTTTGCGGGGAGAGGGGGACAGGGTCTTTTTGCCAATTAAATCTCACATGAAACCAAAGCTGACAAAGGCCCAGCTGCTCGGATTGAAGTTAAGAATGGGGGCCGGGCCGCCCTACCTGTGAAGGGCACTGTGGAGGTTCCCAGAAAAGAAAGATTCCCATCCTCCAGGGTTTCCTGTTTAGTGAAGAGGCGACTGCTGTGAACACGGACCAGAGAGCCCAGTCCCACCTGGGGGGGTCCAGGCAGGCTTTCTGGAGGAGGTGAGCCTGAGCTGGAGCTCCAGGGGAGGAGCAGTGGGGAGGCAGGCAGGCTGTGCAGAGCAGAGTGTAAGGGGGCTGCGGCACAGGCTCCGGAGCCAGGCCGCCTGGGTCTTCCCACGTCATTTACCAGCTGCCTGGACTCACAAGACTTATTCCCCGCTCTGTGGCCCAGTTTCCTTTTTTATAAATTGAGGACTGGGGCTCCATGAGGTCATCGTGAAGCTATAGCTCACTGAAGCAGCAGATGTCAAGAGCTTGGCACAGTGCCCGCCTAGGCTCAGCGCCTCACACGAGTACAGCCCCCGCGTGCAGTCACGGCCACAGTGTGGCCCAGGCAGCCAGAGCCACGCCTCCTGAGCACAGGGCTGTCCGGAGAACCGGTGCTCCCAGCGTCCCCTGCCCAAGGGCAGCGCAAGAGCAGACGAGCCCCGGGCACCAGCCTGGGTGGAGCAGGGCGGCTGAACGCACATCCCCAGGGACCTCTCCCAGGGGTGCAGGCCCAGGACAGCCCCCGTAGGCAGGAGTCTGGAACACGTGGTCCCTGGGCTTCCTGAGATACCCTGGAACAGGTTAGGAACTGGCCCAAGACGCATGGCTAGTGCTACAGGAGCTATAGCGCTGAAATTCCTGTCCATCTAACTCCAAAACCCACGCTCTCCCCGTCCACCTGGCTGCAGCCAAAGCCAAGCTCCAAGCTCGGGATACAGGGCCCCAAACCACTTCAGATGCCCACCCTATTCGCTCTCTGGCCCCTCCAGGCCAGGATATGCTGGGCACATCCTGAAATCCAGCTAAATAAATGTTCTCCCACTTTCCAAGGAACCACACCCCTCAAGCCTCAGTGTCTTTGCCTGTGCTGTGTCCCTTGCCCGGCTGCTGGGCGCACCTCGCCGGACTCCCCTCTGGACTGGCAACTGCTTGGTGGCACCACGGCGAGTCCAGGTCCGGAGGGTGCCCCGTGCTCTCCCCATGCCGTGAGCAGGTCCAGCTCCTTGGCCCCCACGAGGCACAGGGACGGGGCCGGTCCTCAAGAGGGTGCTTGCAGTTAGAAAGGCATCACCACACCGTGCTCCAAACACGCGGTAAGACATAAGTACTTGCCATTCTGCAAAACATCCAGGATGCCTCCAGAAAACTGGCCCTTATTTCAAACAGAAACTTTAAATTTTAAAACGTCAGCCGTTTGTGGTATAGAAAGAAGTGGTCTAAATTATTGAAGAGCTAATTAACCGTTCAAAGCAAAGCGGTAGCAGGTGACGGCTCTTGTGATGCCCTCGGGCCATGAAACGCCGGGCTTGCGGGACTCTCGGGACACAGAACACAAACCTGATGCTCCCACGGCCCCCATGGGCGTCGGGGGACCTGGGCTTCCTCTGACTGGGGCCCCTCGCCGCTCCTGGCCTCCCTCAATGCTGCTCGCTGCTGCCTCATCTGTCTCCCTTGGCTGGTCCTGTTAGGGGAAGAGCAAAAGCAGACTTTGCTGTTCCAGAGAAATTCAATAGTCGGTATCCTTTTTTATTTTTTAAAAGTTAGTGTATTAAACTGTTATATTGCTCTAAAACTGGCCAGTAGGGTGCACGGTGCTGCCTGCTATAAGTTCCCGAGGGCACAGCTGACCCAAGACTGACCCCTGCGTGCCCCACTCATGGCTCTGGGGACCCCAAACCCCAGCTCTGCCCTGTCCCCCCTGTCTTCCTTCATCCCTGAGAGCAGGGACAGGAGGACGGAGCTGTCCTCCACCGTGCCAAGGGGGCCCCGGGCGCCCGGTGCCAGCCCTGCACCTCCACCCCTCGGCTCTTCACCATGGGGGCCAGGAAGCCACAGGGGTCCTGCCGAGGGCTGGGGCCTGGGGATCCTTTGGGAACACTTATCCGATGGTTTGTATTTTTGGGGGGCGGGGGGTGGGTCTTTTCTGCCAATTAAATTCCTTCATTCCTACGAACAAGTCCCTGACGGGTGCAGAGACCCAGCTCCAGGGAACACGCCCATCCGGCTGGTGCTTCAGAAGCAAAGGCAGCACCGCCCACCCACAGCAAGAAAATGAAACTGCTGCAGGGATGGGAGGGCTTTGATCTATTCTTCCACCTGGGGCTGGAACCTCTGAAAGAAAACACCGCCCCGCCTTAAAGAAGGGGAGGTTTCCAGCCGCAATGCCGCAGCCCCTCCCCCCAGCCTGGCCGGGGCAGCCCTCAGCTGGCGCCGGGCCCTCGCGTTTTTGTCTCCACACCTCCTGCCCCAGCCCTGCCAGGTTTCCTGGGAAGGGGGCTTGTTCTCATCGCCCCCACAGGGTCAGCCCTGTTCCCTCTGCTGCTGCTGCAGCCTAATATCCCGGTGGCCCAGGCACGGCCTCCCGGGCACCCGCCTCCTTCCCTCCCGCCCCCGCGGTGACGCTTCCCTCCACCAGCCCCCGCCTCCGACCCTCCCCGCCTCTGGCATCCAGACCCCCTGCCTCTCTGGGGTCCTCGCCATCCGCTGCTCCCCCGGTGTGGGCTTCCCCAGCATCTGTCCTTGGCCTCCTGCACCGTGGGCCCTCCCCCTGGGAAAGGGGGCACGGGGGCGGGGACCCCATCCCTTTTCGTCACTTCTACTCACCTCACCCTTCCAGTGGGGACCTGTGCTAGGTCTCCCTGGAGAGAGGGGTCTTCTCTAGACCCTGTGGTACCAGGAAGGGAGAGTGCGGGCGTCCGCAGTGTGGAGCCCCCGTGGGAGTCCCGCTCTGCCCCTTGCCCGCCGCCAGCTGTGACTGTGCTGCAGGATCCGGCCAGGACGGCCCCCACCCTACAGACGCCCCCCGAATGGTTCGCGGCGGCTCGGGCCCACTCCCTCCGCGTGCCCTTGGCCCCGCCGGCTCGCTCTCCCTCGCCTGGGCCTTTGAATCCCGCAAAAGCCCACCGCCTCATCTGCTCCTGAGTCCCCCGGAATCACTCCCCACGCCCCACCCCGGCCCCTCCCGTCCGCACTAGCTTCTCGCCTCCCCCGGAGGGGAGCTCAAGACAATCCAAAACAGCACGAGTCCAAGTGCAGAGACTTATGCCCAGTGCCACTCAGCGGGAACCACGGGGGGCCCGGCTGGTCCCGCTGGAACACGCCCCCCGGGCGGCCGTGAATGCCCCCCTCTGCACCTCGTCCTGTACGATCCGGTCCTGCCAGACTCGCCTCTAGCTGGCAGGATGTTCAGACTGCAGGCTGCTGACAGGGCTCAGGCAGCCCGGAGGGAGGCGCACGAGGGGCTAAGAAGCAGCCCTGCGGCTCGCCTGAGGCCACGCTGACCTTCCACGGGTCAGAGCAGGCCCCGCAGGCCCTTCTGGGAGCCGAGGGGCGGCGGCTAGGAACGCCAGATGAGAGGCAGGACGCCCACTTAAAACTGAGCCTCAGATCAAAAATGAATCATTGGGGACATATACTAAAAAGTTTTATTTGTTGTTGATCCAAAATTTTGTTTGTTTGTTTGTTTGTTTTTTGTAGGCGGGCCTCTCACGGCTGCGGCCTCTCCCGTTGCGGAGCACAGGCTCCGGACGCGCAGGCTCAGCGGCCATGGCTCACGGGCCCCGCCGCTCCGCGGCATGTGGGGTCTACCCGGACCAGGGTACGAACGCGTGTCTCCTGCATCGGCAGGCGGACTCTCAACCACTGCGCCACCAGGGAAGCCCATCTGAAATTTGATGTAAGAAGGTAACCTGTTTTATTTTGGGGTGTGTGGTGTGTGTGTGCGCGCGCGCATGCGCACGTGCACACATGCTCTAAATCTGGCAACCCTAGGTCAGGATCTACTGGAAACCCTGATGGTGTTTATCCCTCAGACCCATGCTGGCCCCTCCAGCACGGTGGAGGGACGGAGACATGGGGGTATGTTGGATCCTAGGGCTGCCGTAACAAAGTACTTTGGATGGGGTGGCTTAAATAACAAGAATTTATCATGTCACAGCTCTGGAGGCTGGAAGTCGAACTTGAGGTGTTGGCAGAGCTGTGCCCTCTGAAAGCTCCTGGGGAGGATCCTTCCCTGCCTTCTCCGGCTCCTGGTGGCGGCTGGCAATCTCTGGGGCCCCTTGTCCTGTGGCAGCATTGTCCTGTCTCTGCCTCGATGTCACATGGAGTTCTCCCTAGGGGTCTCCGGCCTCTCCTTCCTCTGTTTAAAAGGACACCAGTCCTTGGAGGGGGGCCCACCCCAATCCAGTATGGCCTCATCTTAACTTGATTACAACTGCAAAGACCCTCTTTCCAAATAAGGTCACATTCTGAGGCCCCTGGGGGATGTGAATCTGGGGGCAAGCTCTTCACAGTAGAGAATTCACTCTGCTTTCAGTCACACCCACCTCGCTGAAAACCCTCAGATCCAGACGACCAGAGCATCGACCAGAATAGAAATGTCCACTATCACAGAGCCCACGAGGCCAGAGCCACGCGACTCCAGGGGACACCTGGGGCCAGAGCTGCCCCCCTCCCTTTCTGCAAAGAGCCCAAGAGAAAGGGCGCCGACTGGGTCCCGGAAACAGGCCTAAAGCCACCCTCACAGCCACAAGGGAACCCGGGGTTGGGTGTTCGTGTGCTGGGCCCCTGGGTGGAGTTGCTTCCAAAACTCTGTGAGAGGCTGAGCTCCTGCAGAGGAAGAGAAAACAGCTTCGCAGGTGGAAGCTGCACCCGGGCCTGGGCAAAGGCTGTGTGGCCCGAGGGCCCCGGGCTCAGCCCAGATGCCACTCCAGGCTGGGGCCTGGGGCCCGGGGCCCGGCTCTGAGGTGCAGAAGGAGGTTCGGATAAGGGATCCGGCCGCACGGGCTTGTGCGGAGCCTCCTGGAAGCTGCTGCTCCCGGGGGAGCCTCTCAGAGTCCCGGGGGCCCCGGAGCCCGGCCCCCAGCCCTCCGCGCGGTGGCTCTGGCCCCGTCTGTCTCCGGGTCTGGGCCTGGACCGCACGGGGAAAAGCCACAACCCGCGGAGCTGACAGACAGGCCTGGCGCTTCACTTGTTATATGGAGCCTTTCTGGGTGGAGGAGGGCCTCGCTGCAGACACCTAACATCAGTAATTAGTGGAGCCCGTTGTCTGGGTAGCCAGGGCAAGCAGCAACAGAGTGGGCAGCGGTGCCGGGCTTGCCGCAGGGGAGCCTGACACCACACGTGCACAGCACCTCCCTGAGCTGTGGGGACATGGTCCCATTCCTGCCCTGGACCGCTGGTGGCCTCTCTTCATGGGCTGGGTCTGCGGGGAGCACCCGATTTTCTGAGCCAGTGGCAGCTTCCTTCTCTTCAGGTGGAGCCTCCCTCTCCCCGCCTGAGGCCGGCACCCTTTGCCGGATTCTTCAGCAAAGCGGGCATTCAAAGGCTGGAACCCTCCCTTACGTGGCAGCTGCAAAGGCTCGTCTCACAGGGAGAGAGTCCAACGGGAGGGTCTTTGAAGCGCTCTGACCCTCGCAGGTTCTACTGAGGACTCCCTCCAGGGCCTACTGTGCCACGATTTGTGTACCTTTCATAAAGGGCCGCCATGGGCCCGACCTGGGCGCTGGCACAGTTAACGGCATATTTTAACGAAAAGAGGAGGAACTCAGGTCTGAGTCGTCGGCTCGCGCACCTCCACCAGGACCCCATCATCATCAGGATGCTTTGTTCAGAGGCACCGTCTTCCTCTGGTTGGGAAGTGACAACTTAGCCTCTCCAGAGGGAGGGCCAAGCACACAGAGCCCTGCACAGGAGAGAAGCATCTTCTTCTAGAAGGAAAAGGAAGGCTTCTTGAGTTTGCCAAGTTCCCCATCCTCGGACCAGGAAGAGCAGTGCCACATCTGGACTGGCATTGCCTGATGTCAGGGAGACCCCAAATCACAGGAGCCCAGAAAGAAGCCTTGTCACAAGGCAAATAGGGGAGAGACTGGGGAGGGGAGGGACAGCTCAGGGTCTGTCACTCACTTCTCTGCATGGGGCCCCCCTGGGGTGTCCAGGACGGGCCACATGAGCGACACGTCACTGAAGGCTGAGTTTACAAAGCCCAAGACAGAAGAGAATTTAGTGTTGTCATCAAACAAAGCTTGCAGTCAACTTCACCTGACACACGTATAACGATAGGCAGAATCATGACTGCGTAGTCGCACTTAGGCCTAAGTGGTCATCAATTTGTCTAAATGACTGCAATTAGTATGGCCTTTCCACGACACACAGAGCATTTCCAGGTTCTGTCAAAGGGCACCCGATCCAGCAGCATCCTTCCCATCTCTAGACCCACGAGGCCCTGACCTTCCTGCTCTTAGGCACAGGGTCCCCCAGGACTAAAACTAAACGCCACTAACTCTCCTTCGTTTGCTTCCCTTTCAGGATGTCCCTGAAGAGTAAGCAAGCAAATGTCATTTGAGGCAAGGCCACCTGTGCAGAGCCAAAAGCAGTCCTTTTGTCCTCAGCAAGTCCGTTTAAGCAGGTGCCTTGTCTAGCGCCCAGGGCTGAGCCCAGAATGGCTGAAGGCGGCCACCCCCCAGCCTTTCCCAGCAACATTTAGCTGTAGACGAATTCCTGATGGGGTGCCACAGGGAATATGTGGTAGAAATTGTTTTACATTTGGCCTTTAAAAAAACCTACTTTTAAAACATCCATTAGATCCAGAAGCAGAGTCTACCGCCCAGCAGCATTTCAAAGTCCAGTTGCTCTTGGGTCCTCCCTCCCCGACATCCAGGGCTCCTGCACCTTTTGCCAGCGTCTCCTCCTGCGTCTCAGGAACCCCGAGCCTCTGTGCCGCCCTGTGTCTGCGCTCCCCTCCCTGTTAGCCTCCTGGCCCTTCCCTCCCCCACAGAGCCTGTGATCCCGCAGTACTTTCTCTTTCTCTTCCTTTCTCAGAACTCCCTTCCTCCTAAAGGTGACCCTGAGCTAGGAAGTCTGCCACTACTTTACTCTGCTCGCTTGCGAAGAAAGGAAGAAAAGCCAGGAGGGTCCGTAAGGATCCACCTCCGCCCCTTCCTCTTCCCCTGTCTTTTTCTTATTTTCAACTTTTTCTTCGTGTGAGAAATAACGAACACTTTGGGGAAATAGACCTGTACCTTCTCTAAAACTGGTCCTGACATCCTGACTAGGGCATCTGCACTCTGTCACTGTCTCTACCTCTGGACAAAATTACAAAACTTAACAGAGTTTGTCCACGGGCACTTCATCCCCTTCGGAACGTCCTCCCTCCCATCCACGCATCACTTTTGTAATCCTCCACGCACCCCATACGTCCTCCCGACCTTAAGACAGGTGGCCCTGGCGTCAGCCACTTCCATTTACAGGAGTCAAAGCCACAGCAGCTCCAGCTGAATAGTTATTTCAACAGAGGGCATTTAACATAGGAAATCGATCACGTAGGTAGTGGAGAGCTGAAAGGGGGGGCAAAGGGGCATGGGACATCGACGTACAGAAGAAAATCATAACAGGAATCAGATACTACCCGCACTGCAAGGGGAACAATGGGAAGGGCTGGGCACCGCCAAAGTTGGAACCTTGGAGGAGGGCCTTGCCCCACGGAGCTGGGACACAGACCTCCGAGCTGGGGTGATGCCCAGATGCTGCTGGCTGGTACCTCTGAAGAGGTGTGATGAGGCTAGTCCCGGGCGTGGAGACAGCAGCCAGCAGCTGCCACCAGGACAGGACGAGGTGCCACTGTTGGAACAGCAATGACAGAAGCAGTGGACAAACGAGGAGCAGGGAGTCAGGTCCCCTCCTCTCTCCCCTCCTGTTCCCAGTGGGCCCCTCTGGCAGAACCAGCAGGGGCCAGAGATGCCCCTGGCAGAGACCCAGCACCAGCCGCCCGGAGCTGAGAACAGGAAACTGGTTTGCGGGTGAGCGACAGAAACGCCTGGAGCGTTCACTGCGTCTGCAAGAGCTTCCGGCTCTAATATTCGGCATCATCCACCAGAAAACAGGCTTCCTGCCAAAAGCTTGCAAAACACCGTCATACAAAAAGATCGTTCACAGGAAACGTATAGATTGAGGTCGGTGCAAATTTCTGTTGCCTTTAGATGCCCTCTGTGAGCACCCTACTCATTCAGGTGTAGGGAACGGGGCAAAAGAGGCTTAGAAAGGGCAGGGCAACCTTGTCTCCAGAGCCCAGCCTTCCTCTGCAGGGCTGCTGGCTTCTCCCCGAGGTGCCTGCACCCTAGCCCCTCAGGCACTGCCAGCTGTTCTGAGAGCGCCCTGGATCCCCGGGGCCCCCATCCCCCGTTGCTCGCAGCGCTGCCCCCGCCTTCTCCTCGTGAGCGCTCGCGTCGACGGGCACCACGCACGCGTCGCCAGGACCCTGAGGCAGAAAGCCGGCCAGCGCTCGCCCTAGTGGCTGGCGCGTGACGGAACTCCGAAAATTACCTTCCTGCAGAAAATAGCACAGTCGACACTTACTCCGCGTTTAACCCTGGGGGGGATGTTCTACTAAAGCTCTTTCCATTCCGTGTCACATGTACGCCTCACCACAGCCCCGTAAAGGAAGTGCTCGTACCATTTCCAATTTACAGATGGAGAGATCGAGGCCGGGTAACCACCAAGGACACACAGATCTTCTGTCTTGGGGAAAGTATTGAGCAAATGGCTCAGGGTTCAGTCCAAGACAGTGACTTTAGCACCACACCTGCGTCTCTCAAGTCACCTGAGTCCTTCAGCCTTGTTGGCAAAGAAGTGACACTACTGCAAGCTCAGCCCGGCCTCGGCTGTCGTGCTCCAAGTGCCAGATCTGGGCTCCGAGGCTACAGCATTTAAATCCTTAACCGCTGACGTGAAAGGTAACTTTACTTTTTCCCTTGCAAATCCCTTCACGCAGCTCAGACTCCCAAATTTCTCCCACCCTCCTCCTTCAGAATACTTAACTAATCTAGACAATTCTTTGTTGGAGAGATTTAAACCCGTGTATAAAAGAGTCTCACTTTCCTGGGTTGGATATTTGTTCTTTTAAAACAGTCTGTCCGTTGAAATAAGAAGCAAATTAAACAAAGGAAGGAGGGAAGGGAAGAGGGGTGGGAAGAGAGAAAAAGAGGGGGGATTCCGGAGTGTTTTCTGTCTCCTCATCTTACTTGCCTAGTTTGCCAGGAAATAGAAAGTAAAACACACAGAAGGGCCACAGACATGCCTCTCTGCCCTGCACCGTATCTCCAATCAGAGACCCGTCGCCTAAGAGTCCAGACGAGAGCAGCTGAGACGACTCGCAAAACAGGTGTTCTTGGAATTTTCAGAGAGACCTTCTCTGGGGACGGCGCCAGCTGCTGTGGGCTCCAGCCACACTTATTCTGCAAGAAACCCCTCAGACGAGAGGATTTCCTCTCCCCGTCCCAGCCAGGGTGGCACCTGTTTGGATGCCCCCAGCGACAAGGGCCCCTCAACCGCATGAGGTATCCTAGTCCACTGCTGGTCAGCTCCAGTGGTTAGGAGCACCTGGCTTGTACTGGCCCCCCAAATACTTGTAACTTCTAACCTCTGGTCCTTACTTGGCTTCCTGGGGTCCCGTGGAACACACAGGATTAAGTCTAATCCCCCTTCCACAAACGTCTGGGTTATCCTGGCTGCCCGCTTCCACCTGCACCAGCCACGACCTTCATCAGGTCTTCCCTCCCTCTGTCGCTCACCCAGCCACTCTCCTCAGGATACCCACCCACCTAGAAGGGTCACAAATCTCTGTTAAGCTTGGCCCAGTAACCTAAGTGTGGTGACACGTGCTCAGTACTGAATACCATGCTCAGAGTGTGTCCTAAGATGCCCCGTCCAGCAGCGAGGGAAACAGTCCCACCTGAGGCCCAGATGTCAAAGCCCAATGTCGAAAGACCAAAGCCATTTCCTCAGCTTCTGAGAAGGCTTTTTAAAAAACAACAACAACAACAACAACTACTTAAAAAAAAGAAAAAAGAAAAAGTGTTTGGATGGTTGACTTGTTCCCCTGATTAAAAATAAGAAGAGGCCTTTTTTTCATTCTCCAATGTGGCCACGATGGGAATCTACCGTCAAGTGATCAGCAAGACAATTACGACTGGGACCCAACACAGCAAAAGAGGGCCTTCGGCCTAAGAGCGCTGGGCGTCCCCCTTGCTTTGCTGTTTATCGATCCGATGTACCCGCCCTTCTACCTTAACGACTCAGTTTAAACTCGTCCACAGGATTTATAGAGACGCTCAGAGACACTTAGTATTCAAGCCAGCACCCGGGGACCAGGTCCTGCACCTCTGCTGCCGCCACCGCCAGCATCCCGTGAGCTCGGGAGCAGAGGCATCGCGAACTGCCTCAGCATCGGGGGAAATCCGTCAGGAGAGGGCAGGAGACACTGTCTCCAGGGACAGAAGCCGGAGCCGTTAGAAAGGTGAGCATCAAAGTCGAGCAGACGAGACCCCCGCCCTGTCGCTGGAGGACAGACCGCCTTACCCAGGCCCCTCGTCTCTCTCCTGCAGCCACCGAGACACTCAGAGCCAGGGCTTCAGACTGTCCTGGGGTGAACGATGTTAATAACGGTGATCGTGGGCCCTTCTTTCTTCCTCGGCACTTATTACCAGTGCTGTGCGAGTGCTATTAACAATAATAATAATTTAGTGCAGACTTTACCGCTTTAGTGTACAGTGGGTACCTGGATTCTAATTATCTGTCTTATTTTAATATTTATAGAATTAATCAAACTTTTTAATGGAAAACGCTGCAATGAAATTACCGAGAGCATATGCTTCAATGAAGACAGATGCGGCGCTGGGGGGCGCAGCCAGCGCGGCCTTTTAGCATCCCTTGAAAGAAGCTCCGTGGTTCAGCCCCCCCCGCCCCCCC
>NW_006797999.1:1571400-1581614 GCF_000442215.2 Lipotes vexillifer | reverse complement strand
CGCCCCCCCCCCCCGTCCCCTCGTCAAGCTGCCCCTGCAGCCCGCAGCCCCCAGGCAGGGCCCGCGGTGGCCCAGGGGGCATCCCTTTTGTGGGCCTGAGGAAAGGGGGTCTCCACAGCCCTGTCACCCCTTTGCTCATGGGCTGGGCTGACCTGCTCACCGAGGCCAAAATGTCCACCCAGGTGACCCTGGGGCAAGGCCTGGCACTGACCCTCCAGCGATAGAGGAGCAGCAAAGCCAGATTCAAGTTCCACCTGACAATGAATGAAGATGCTCCCCTTTAGCAGGGCTCTGCCCACATACGGCCATCGTCACCTTGGGGTCTTCTACTGTGTCACCAGCAAGCCCAGAGATGTCGTTGCTGGGCTGAGGGGGCCAGCTGAGGGTCACCTAAGACCCCCGACAAGACTATGTGGGTCCTGGGGCCTCAGCAAGAGGGTAGGAGGACCAATGCCCCTCGTGAGACGTACTGGCTGCCATTCACTACACGCTAATACCTGGCAGGTTTGTGGCAAATGCTTTCTGTGTCGTCTTGAATTTGAATTGTCCAGCAACCCTGTCTATCAGGGACTGTCATTACTTTCCTTTCTACAACTTCTCTGTCAGGGGCGGGGACCCTCGGGCTGCCCCCTGGCTTCCACAGCATCATCGCACCCCTGGAATCCTGGGGCCCTCTTCCAACTGGATTTTTACCTGACTCTGCATGTGTCAACCCAAACACCTTCAGGAAGCGGCCAGAGCCGAACAGTCCTGTCAGGACCACCTGGGGAGTTTGAAAAAGTCTGTCACCCTGGCCACACCCCGAACCGCATATCAAATCCCCAGGAGCCAGGCAGCCGTAATTTTTCATTGAGAAAGGAGATGTGAATGTCCATAGATGGCTGCATCTAGATGATTCCACTGTGCAGCCAGCGTTCCACTGGGCTGCTCAGTTCTGGCTTCTCGCTGGGAGCTTTTAAAAATACCCACGTGAGGGTCCAACCTCCACGGATTCTGTTTAATTGGTCTGGGGAGAGTCTGTTTAAATTCTCTGAGAATTGGCACGTATATTTTGAAGCTTCCCAGTTGATGTTAGTGTGCCTTCTACGTGGAGGTGTTCTGGCTTAGAATGAAAACTTATTGTCTGACCAGGAATTTACAGAGGGTGGAGAGGTGGGTGAAATGGGTAGAAGGGGTCAAAAGGTACAAACTTCCAGTTGGAAGATAAATAAAAGTCCTGAGCATATAATGTACAACATGGTGACTACGGTTAATAAGACTGCATTGTAGATTTAGAAGTTGGTAAGAGAGTAGATCTTACACGTTCTCATCACAGGAAAAAAAATTTCGGAACTGTGTGTGCTGATGGACCTGAACTGATCTGTCTGCATTATGAACACATATCGAATCATTATGTTGTACACCTAAAATGAACACGATGTAACACATCAATTAAAAAGGAGAGAGAGAGAAACAATTTGAATTTTTTGAAAAAAAAAGAAAGAAAAAGAGGAATTTACCCTGAGAAGTGAGTACTCCTCCCGCAGCTGTCATCCTATTGTCCTTCTGTGTGAGCTCAGAGGTCATCCTCTCAGAGGGCCTCTCCCCGAGCCCATCCCACTTCCTCTCCAGCAATAGCACGCCCACCCCCACTCACCGCCACTGTGCTCAGTTTTCTTGTCCTCAGAGCATATCTCACTATACTGGGCCGAAGAGTGCCCCACGCCAAAATTCGTGTCCACCCAGAAGCTGTGAATATGCCCTTATTTGGGAAGAGGGTCTTTGCAGATCTAATCAAGTTAAGATGACATCATACTGCATGAGGGTGGGCCCCACTCCAGTGACCAGTGTCCTTCTAAGGCGCCCCCCCGCACACACACACAGGGGATAATGCCCAGCGAAGATGAGGGAGAACTGGAGTGATGCGTCTACCAGCCAAGGAACACCGAGGATCGCCGGCAACCAGCAGAAGCCGGAGAGGCCACGAAGGAGGCTTCCCTGGAGCCTTCAGCAAGGGCACGGCTCTGCTGACACCTCGAGTTCAGGTTTCTAGCCTCCAGAGCCTCTGGGACGCTAAATTCCATTTGCCTTAGGCCACGCAGTTTGTGGTGCTTTGTTACTAATCCAATCCCCACGTGAACTGGTGGGTTTATTCCATTGCTCTGCTCCCCAGCTGGCACGCCCGGGCCGTGATGGATGGGGCTCGTCTGTGTTCTTCACTGCTCCGGCCTCAACACCTAAAACAGTGCCGGGCACGTAGGAGGCCCTCAATACCTTTGCTTGAATGGGTCGGTAAAGGAATAAATAAAATACCTGCCTCTAAGGTAGGGAGAGTGATGCTTTGTTCACACTGTGTGGATCATAAAGGGAAATACCTTGAATTTGGCACTTATTGCAAGAGGATAATCGTTCTAGATGCTCATATGCTCATATGGATATTAAACCTCTTAATAAGCCTATGGAGTAGATGCTACGATTACCCGCATTTTATAACGAGGTAACTAAGGTTCAGAGATGAGGCCAGCTGCCAGAGGCAGACGCTACAGAAGTCGTCAAGTGGAAACGATGACCCCAGGGCCATGTGACCTGAGAAACTCTGTGCTTCCCAAGGAGGGCCCCGGCCCTGCCTTGCCCACCCAGCTGCCACCCAGGATGCACCCCCAGAGGGCAGGCTGAGCAAACCAGCCCCTCACTCCGGAAGGCTGAGAATCTTGGCCTTGGCAAAGGGAAGTTCCTCCAAATTCCTCTTGTCGCAACACTTTTTCTCAGTCTCCCTTCCAGTCACTCCTGGAGTTAGAGCTGGAGAACTAATTTATCAGAGGCCATGGAGCCTTCTGAAAGATCGCCTCAAGAGGACAAGAGTCCAAATTAGAAAAATGTTTATCTTGTTTTAGATGACTCTGCATTTCAGCTCTTCCTCGAAAAGACTTTGTTATGGGATAGAGAAATTGGGCGAAACTAACCTACACTAAGATCTCAGGTGAGGGCGGGGGAGGAAGTGCCACAGAGTAAACATGCTTTTCCTTTTTTAATTTCGGAAAAGATGGGGAAAGTCGTACCCCCTGGTGAAGCAGGTAAATCTGATTCTGGCAGATCCTTTCGCAAGGATCTTAGGAACCCAGGAGAATCTGGTCTCGCCAAGCCCTGGAAGCCCAAGTCAGCTGTGTCTGAAAATTCCTAGCAGGGACCTGTTGCTTCTCCTTTCTGATGATAATCAAACATGCTGCTAAATCGAGTGTTCTCTGATTTCCCTTTGCCATCCTGCTAAATTATTCTCACATCTTTCTCCTTTTCTCTGCTGAAATCTAGTTTTAATTAATTTTCGGTAACAAGTCAATTGTACCCTGTTTGTTTCCCCTTCAAAACGTGCTCATCACAAGAGGCACATTCGTCATGAGTGACAGTTATAAACTGAAATCAGTATCCACACAACAGGAGACACCGGAGACACCGATGAGCCCATCAGTCACGGCAACGCCCTGCTCCTTCCCGTGTCCACTCCTTCCTCTCTCGCAAGGCTGCACCTGACCAGGATCAGGGACCAACCCCACCCAGTCCTTTAGTCCTTTAATCAAGTAAGGACTGAGAAATAGGGAGAAAAGAAAGGGCAGGAAAAGGACTGGAAAGACTATGGAAAGAGCGAGCAGGGGAATTTGGAGGGGAGAACGGAAAGAGATTCAGCTTTAGGAGTTAGAAGCCGTGGGAACGCCACATCTTACTGAAGTCAAGGGATGTCCATTCCCGTCCTGGGGAAATAAGAATCAGAGAGGTTGAATGGATATGGAGGGTGTGAGATGTACGTGCAATGGAATATTATTCTCCCAAGAGAAAGAAGGACATCTTGCCATTTGCGACAACATGGATGGACCTTGAGGGAATTACGCTACGTGCGATAAGTCAGACAGAGAAAGACAAATAGTGTACAATCTCACTTATATGTGGAATCTTAAAAACCAAACTCATAAAAACAGAGAGTAGCATGGTGGTTACCAGGGACTAGGGAGCGGGGGAACTGGGGAGACATGGTTTAGGGGCACAAACTTGCAACCAGTAGGTAAAGAAGACCCGAAGATCGAATGTAGAGTGGAGAGATTACAGACAACATGCTGTGTTATAAACTTCAAAGTTGCCAAGAGCATAATTCTTAATTGTTCTCACCACAGAAAAGAAACGACAGTTACGTGACACGATGGAGGCATCTGCTCATGCTAGGGTGCTTGGGTCGCAGTCGTACTGCTATATGTAGCTGTACCAAGTCACATCTGGTAGCTCTGTAACAATTTCCAGGTCAGAGAACGGGTCCCTCCCCTTCTAAACATCCTCTCCTGGCTTCCCACTGTCCTCAGGGACTGTATTGGTTTCCTAGAGATGTAATAACAAAGTATCACACGGTGGGCAGCTTAGAAAAGCAGAGGGATTGGGGTGATGCACCTACAAGCCAAGGAACGTTAGAGATCGCCAGCAACCCATCAGAAGCTAGCCAGAGGCCCCAGAGGACTTCCCTACAGGCTTCAGGGAGAGTATGGCCCTGCCCACACCTTGATTTCAGACTTCTGGACTGCAGAACTACAAGGCAATCGGTTTCAGTTGTTTTAAGCCAATAATAACAACAAAGATAATGACGATATCCGATAACTCTTCCAGAGCTGACAAAAGGAGATGATCTCTCTTTCTTTCCCATTTCTAAGGACACAGCCAAGTAAAGGAGATACGGTTCCTTTCTTCCATCAGGTTGTTCCATTGTTCTAAATGTTTGGCAAATCACTCTGCCTCAGACGATGCTACAGGCGCTGGGGTGAGACCACCCGGCCTGCCCTGGGCCAAAGCCAGGCCGTCTGTTCGCAGCATCACAGAGAGCCAGGTCCCACATCTCCGCCACCTTTAAGCCAAAGAGAAGAAATCTGAAACGTGCTGCTGCGCACTGCGAGGGTGAGGATTTCCTGCCCTCATTTCCTCTTGGCCTCCCTTCGTTCCCTGAGAGCAGCCTGCTTTCACAGAGGACAGCCCTCCATAGGCAAAGTCAGACTCTCTGCCGCACTGTCTTCATGATTAGGGCACATTTTAAAAGTAATTAAAGTGTTGTGTTGAACGTTAGGACTTCTGCTGGGCCACCGAGGAGAAACCATAATTGGGTCCTTGGAAAGCTTCAGTCACTTGAGTGGCAGGCGGCAGTGACAGGGGGCAGGCGTCCGAGGGCAGGGGTGGCCCGCAGATTTCTCATCTCGACCAAGTCTCCTCAGAGGAGAGCTTGGCTGATCAGAGCCCCACGCACCTTTCCAGATGGGCAGTGTTACTGGGCGGAATGGTGTTTTCCCCACAGCCCCAGATGTCTGTGTTGAAGTCCCAGCCCCCAGTACCGGAGAATGTGACCTTATTAGGAGAGAGGGTTTTCACAGAGGCAATCAAGTTAAAATGGGGTCATTAGGGTGAACTCTAGTCCAGCAGGACTGTGTCTTTATAAGAAGAGGAAAATTAGACACAGAGATGGGCAGAAAGGGAAGACGATGTGAAGAGACACAGGAAAAAGATGGTCAGTTGCTAGCCAAAGAGAAAAGTCTGGAACAGACCTTTTCCTCATAGCCCTCAGAAGGAATCAATACTACCAATACCTTGATTTTTTTCACTTCCAGCCTCCAGAACTGTGAGACAATGATCTTCTGTTGTTTAAGCCGCCCAGTCTAGGGTACTTGGTTACAGCAGCCTGTAACAAAGCCTGTAGACAAAGAAGGTCACCTGCCGTATCAGTAAACAAAGGGTGTTGCCGGCATCAAGCCAGCAACCACTGCAGTCACACCTCTCCCCCCCCCGCACCGGGTTCACCCTGAAGGATTCAGGGTGGAGAAAAACAGGATACTGGTCCTCGATAGTTAAGGTGCATATCAAAGGGATAATTTCTGTAAGCCCAGACTCTTGCATCTTCCTCCCGTACATAGAAAAGCGCTAAACGCATGAACTTGACGTGTCTGGTTTTCTTTATCAGCACTAATCTTTTGATGTTCCCACTACCTGGGTTTTTTGTTTTGTTTCGTTTGTTTTGTTTTGCAGAAACTCCTATGTATCCTGACCCTTCCCTGACCGCTTCCCAACAGTCCCTCAGAGCATGTGAGAGCCTGTCTCCCAGGCTTAAGTCCTCAGTTTGTCTGCCAAGCAAAACACAGTTCTCAAGTTTAAGTTGTGTGTTTTTTCCAGTCGACAAGCACTGGCAGACTCGTGTAGGAAATCACCCCGATTCTCAGAAACCGTCCCCACAGCCTGCTATCCCCGAAAATTTCAGGCAAAGACCAACTTCGCTCACTGTCGTGTGAACAGTTAAATGATAACAACAGGAGAGGAGGATGAAGAGAAGGGATAGGGTTGATGCTTCAGAAGTGAGGAGCCCCACGACAGCCAGACACCAGCCGGACCGGCTTCCGCTGGGCCCCCTCAGTAAAGCAACAGGAGAGATCCAGGGCACCCAACCTTCCTGGTCCCCAAATCAAAGCCTTCATACAGGCAGTACTGGGTGATTTGAATCTGAATAGCGCGTGTGCTGAAAGCAAAGGGATAAAAAAGTTTGAAATTCCCAGGGAATTGTCCTGTCTGCGTGGGAGATCTAACCACTGCTATTTTATTTATATCCCAGCATCAAATAAACATTTTTATCCCACAAATTCATGGGAAGCAGCTTCTCCCCCAAATATGCAAATGCTAATGTACTTTCTGCCCCGCCAGCCAGTGTTTTCAAGAAAGCATTCTCAGTCTTTGACAGGTAGGAAATTTGCATTTCCATTAGCGAGGCCTTTGTCAATTGTGAGTCATAAAAGCCCCAGAAGAATAGGGTTGAGGGAAACGCACTGTACTTTAAAAAGGCGACTTTATTGCACGGTTCCATGGAAGGTACCCAAGGAGATAAAGGCTGCCGAACGGACTCGGGCGGTTGAGAAACCTCACAATAAGGAAAACGTATTAATGCACGCGCCGGTCACCGGACAAACAGAGGGGAGGCAAGTCTGAATGTGACTTTACTAGTTTGCAATTTACTGTGTTCAACATTAAAATAATACGCTCTTCGGGGGTGATAACGGCCATGTGTTTCTCGCTCCTGGCCCAGTAGCTGCGGCTATAATCTTCTCATTTAAAATCGCTCCCGTTCGGCCGCAGCGGCTCCGGCAGGGCTGGGGGTGTGATTTGTGTATGTGATTTGTTTTACTCTTTCTGTTGAGAAAGTCAAGTTGCCCAAGAAAAATAAACGCTCCAGAGCCCCCAGCAGCAGAAAGAATGATGCCGCAGCGTTGCTTCACTTGTTATCTTATTTGCCCTTCAAACTCGGGCCCCGAACACTCACACAGTTAAATAATTCAGCTGCCGCATTAAGTACCGAAAAGGAGGGGGGCCGGGAGGGGAAGATATTAGCAGCACCGGTCCGGGAGAACACGCTTTTCCTAAGAAGCAAGAGACCCCTCCAAAAGGATGTCTGGCCTTTACAAGAGTCTCCCAACGCAGAGGGTGAACCCTCCTTGCTTTAGAGATGAAAGAAGGGAAAAATCTTCTTGCAAGTAGCAAGCACACAGTTATTAGCGGCGAGCAGGGGCCGAAGCCCCACTGCTCTTGGTTCCTGGTCCAGGGTGTGTCCTGTGCATCGCCCTGCTTCTCCCGGACGCTTCCCTCCTGCATTCGCTGCTCAGATATTGACTGAGTGACCGCTCTGCCAGGTACTGAGGATGCAAAGCAGATGCAGGGGGACCAGATCCCTGCTCTCAAGGGAGGGCTCTCCATCTCAGTCAGTGGTGGAGACAGTGGATAAATGAGGGTCAGCAAGTGCATACAATGAGGTCATTGGTGTTGGGTACCATCAAAAGAGCAAAAGGATCCCGGGGAAGGGTAGGAACAGAGACTGGTGTGGACCCAGGGCTCACAGCAGCCTCCTGGGCAGGTCAGAAGTGGACGCAAGAGGACGAAGGACAGTCTCTACCGCCGGCTCCCTAGGGCCCGATTCAGCCTTCTCTTCCCGCAGCAGAGTCTAACGGAGCTCAAGGGGAGTGAGAGCCGGGCCGCAGGAGGCCAGATCCGGGGCTCACGGACAGGAGTAGAGCTTTCTTCCAGTTGTGACGGGAAACCAGTGCAGGATTTCAGGCAAGAAACAACATATCCGATTTGTATTTTGTAAAGCTCCCAGGGGCAGTGAGAATGAATTTTGGGGGAGCGAAAGTGGAAGGATCATTGTAATATTGTTGCAGGCAGGCTGCTGGGGTCTTGGAGGGGCCCCCCAAACAGCTACGCCTCTTTCTGGCCCGAGTCCTGACTCCTTTGACAATAAACAGTGGAGCAGAAGATGGAGGCTAAACTATTACCCTTAACGTTGGTAAAGCTAGGTATAAGAGCCTCGACGGCTGCCTAATACTGACCCCCTCGCCCGGATCAGTGCCCCAGCCCCATGGAGAGGAAGAGCCTGCGGCCGCCGGAGCACCAGCAACCCTGCCGGCAGCGCGCGCGCCCAAGAGGAAGAAAGCGAAGCTGAAGAACGCGCCCAGTCCATGCTTCCCGGAACTGCCCATCAGCCAGTGCTGCGGTCCAGGGGGTCGAGGGCGGAGAGGGGCACGGAGACTCCTCAACGCGGAAGGACACATCGGCTGCACAAGCAAGGCTTCCTGCCAACCCAGGGGAGAGGCGATGGAGGGTGAGGGCGAGGTGCTGGTGATAGAAATGGAGAGCATCTCAGGAGGACATCGGATCACGTGTGGACCCAAAGACTTGTTGCCAGACCGCGTGCTGGCCAGGCCAGGCCCCTGTCCCTGGGGAGCCTGCAGCGTCTGCATCCCCCGGGAGATGGTTATTAATGAAAACGTTGGCAGTCATCACAGTCCTTCTCTGCGCAGACCTCCTCACGCAGGCATGAAGCTCACCCAGACCTCTTCCAGAAGGGCCTCTGTTCTCCTTGTCATAGCTTCTCGGGCGCCTGAGAATAAGCCTCTGTATTATGTGCTTTTTATATTTCTCTTTTACAAGTTAAACAACGTACAACTCCTCTGTAACCTTTGCTCATTTCTGCTTTTGATTTGCTGCAGTTTTACTTTATTGCTCTTAAAATTCAGAGAGCAAAGCACGCCGTGGAGGCCTGTCAACGAGCCTGACCTCCGCTGTGTGTGCTCAGCCCCTACGGCTCCCTGGTGACCCCGTGTCGCCCCCTGTCCCTCCTGGCCGGCGCGCGCTCCCTCTGTCAATAGCGGCGCGGAGACCCAGTAATCCCCGAGGTTTTATCTGCTGTGCTGTCTCCCACCTGGATGTGCATAAAATAGCTTGTAGTCAGTCCTTAAAAGCATGTTATCCATGTGATTACGGAAAGACACCTTATCATTCATCAAACGTCTGTCTAACTTAATAAGGTTGCCTGGACTTCTCTTCCTGTCTTCCGAACTTGGCCAATTTGGAGACATTTGCAGGAGCCCGAGGAAGGGTCCTCGGGTCCTCACTGCCTCTTCCAGCCTCATGGAGGGCCCTGGACGGCAGTTCTCTGGGTCCTCAGGGGAGCAACGGCCATCCGGCGCCCTTCCCTCTGCTCTGCTCTGCTTTGGGCCAGTGTTTCCCAAACTAGAGGTTCTGGGGATATTTCCAGAGCACCACCCATTATGATGAGTGAACACTTCTCAGAAGTGGGCTGTGAGATAAAGGCCAACTCCAAGGTCACCTGACCTGTCACCCAGCCTCTCAGCCCATTGGTTGCCTCACGGATCTCTAAATCCTGCACACTCACTTGAGTGCCGTGGGAATTCAAGGCCACCTGGGGCCCTTCCGCTCGCTTTCAACCTATTTCCATACTCCTTCCAGTCCAGATTCTTTCTTCCTCAACCACATGTCCCAGGTGCCACCCTCTGGACTGGCTCTGTCCAATACAACTTTCTGTGATGCTGGAAATGCTCTGTAGCTGCGATGCTCAAAATGGCAACCACAAGCCGCCCTCGCAATATAGCGACTGAGGCTGAAGAACTGAATTTTTCATTTTATTTAATTTCAATAGCCATATCAGTGGCTATTGATAGCCGTTGATCAACTGATCTACCAATTAGAAGGCCGTTGAGAAGATGGACTTGTGCTCACCATCTGGTATGTGGCCCGGCAAGCAGCGGGGGCCCAGGACGGAGGGAAGAGTGCCAGGAAGGAAGGCGCGCCGTTCAGCGAGCACATGGACGCAGCCCTCTCTGACGCTGCTGCCTCTGCCCTGCTTCTCGCCCCCGGGGCTGCCCCTCCCCCTCCCCTCC
>NW_006797999.1:1569528-1571248 GCF_000442215.2 Lipotes vexillifer | reverse complement strand
CCCCCCACCCCCATCTGTGGCATTTGTTATGGTGCCTAGGAAACTGATAGATATTCCCACTCACATTGGGGCAGAGAAAGAAACCTCACGTGTCCTCTAGGAGCCCTTTAGATTGAGGGGTCTAGATTGAGCTGGTGTATTTTCCAGGATTCTCTGTTTTCCTTATAAATACACATGATTCTAACTTTGCAAGCTCCCCTATTCCATTATTGTTTTAGATCAGAGAACACAGATACAGTATTAATAATCATTATCAAAAGTATGAGCAAATCCCTATTCCAGGATGCCAGGGACTCACAGAGCACATTAAAAAGCCGCAGCCCTTATTTTCTGGGACACTGAGTCCAAGGCCAGCATGTTGATAGTACGGTGCCATTTATTTTAATTTGCTAACCCATGCGAGGAATTATTGAGCACCTACTCTGCGTTGTGTGCTGTGAGATGTTTAGTCATAGCCTTGAAAAATATCAAAGAGAACGGCGTAAAAGGAAGCTTGACGTACTGTTTTATTTCAGGACCTGCCTGTCTCCCGGGGGGCCCTGGGTACAGGGCCAGGTGCACGCGCAGTGACTGAGCATCTGGAGGCGAGAGGCGGCAGAGCCTGCCAGCCATCCCTTTTCCCCACTCCTGGCGCACTCCTCCCACTGCCCTGTGGCTGCGGCCGCCTTAGGACCCTGCAGGTGGCGCACCTCTGCTGGCTAATGCTGAGAAGTCAGGCTGCTCTCCTGCAGCTCGGAAGCCAAAAGAAGAAAAACGCATCTTTCTGGCTAAAAGGATGCCCCCTCCCTAGGCCCCGTGCCAGCGACAGCGTTCTGGCAGAGCGTGGCCCTGACTGCCACACGCAGACGGGCACGGCCACCGGGAGTCGGGGACTTCTCGCCACTCCCTCGTCCAAAAGGCAGCTGCTCCAGCAAACCCCGAATTAAAGCAGGTGCCTGCTGCACGCCAGCTGACAGCCCTTATAAGACAAAATGGCAAAAGCCACTGCTGCTGCTGTGCCCTCGAGACCTTCCATTCAAATACGCAGCTTTCCAGGCATCCTCCCGTCCCCTCCCGCCGACCTGCAAGTGGCCCCTTGCACACCTGTGTCCTTGACCGAGGGCGCGGGCGACTGGCCACCTGGTCAACTCTCTCCCTGCGTCCTCGGCAAGGCCTTGGTTCTCCTGTCCTTTTGGTGAGGACCACCACCTGTGGGATTTTCACTTATCTCTGTGAAGTGAAAATAATAATAAAAAAAAAAGTAAAGCAAGGCGTATTTAAAACGAAAGCCAAAAAGCTTAAGTTCCTCTTGGGAAAGCAGTCTCCTCCTGGGACTGGCTTTGCTGTGCAAAGAAAAGCAAAGGCAAGAACAGGAGCTCCAGGCTGCAGCCTCCCCCTGACGGGCAGGTGGCCGGCCGGGCAGGGCCAGGCACCCTCTTCACGGGCGCACCTGGTGACTCTATTAGACAGGGCCCGAGGGGCGAGCGGGGCAGTGTGGCCATTGTCGCCGCCGAGAGGCAGAAATCCGGGCCTCCGACACTGGGCTGGAGCCAGTCTCAGGCAGACCGTTGGGTTTTGTTGGACTGATGCTCTCCCTCTCTGAACTGGAGATAATTCCACTTTGCACTTTTGCATCTTTAGAGGCTTAATTAATTGACAGCGATTAAATGCTTTGAAATCAAAAACTGCTAGAATAGATAGCAGGTCTCATGAAGAGAGGTCACGGCTCCGGCCTTCCTGC
>NW_006797999.1:1560847-1569019 GCF_000442215.2 Lipotes vexillifer | reverse complement strand
TGCTGAGATGCCGGAATCACAATTCAACACCAGTCACTAGTTTTAGTGTGTGGCCTCGATATTTCTGTCTCTGTGTGCTGCAGGCAGTGGACTGAAAGGGCCTTATTACTGCCTGTTCTTTGTTGGGTGGATGGACCGTTGTAGTCCTCCGTGTTCCCGCTCTAGCTGCCGAGCCCCTGCCCATGCTGGTTCCTGGGCCCGCAGAGCCCTTCCCCACTCTCACACGTCCCTCCTCCTCTCTTGTGGTCTCTCGGGCCCGCCCCTCCAGCCTCAGAGGACACATCTCCCCGGGAAGCCCGCCTGGGCCCCCCGGGCATGCCCGCCACCCCGCTGAGCTGGGCTCTCCCCTCTGGGCTCCCTGTCTCTTTCACGATCCCGCCTTTGTCCCCTTCTGCTGCTTCTGCAGACGGAGCAGGAGCCGTGGCTTGGCTGTCCCTGACAGCTGGCACGGTATTGGCACGTGGTAGGTTCTCAGGGACTCTTTGGTGACTGGAGAACTGAAAAGTGCTGGCGCCGTGACTGATATCAAGAGGTTAATCAAGGAGGGGATAAGCCCCTTTCATTATTTCATGAGTCTTCAGGGAAACCAAAGCCCACACAGATTTCGGGGAATCCACTTCCAGGTTCTCAACTTCCTGAAACTGATCCATCCATTTCATGATGTATGGAAGTCAAATCATTATGCTGGACACCTTAAACTTATACAGTGCTGTGTGTCCATTATATCTCAATAAAACTGGAGGGGAAAAAAGAGGAAACCTTCCTGTCACTCATCCTGAATCGCTCTGGAGTGTCAACATCTCTAGG
Organism: Lipotes vexillifer; assembly: GCF_000442215.2. NCBI lineage: Eukaryota > Metazoa > Chordata > Mammalia > Artiodactyla > Lipotidae > Lipotes > Lipotes vexillifer. The sequence continues at coordinate 1,568,212 of NW_006797999.1, read as the reverse complement.
ACACCAAGAAAGGGACAATGCCAGAATGCACTATTCCTGAGGACGCCCTGAGGGCGAGGCAAGGAGATCTCTAGACGCTTTGACGGGAGCAGTTCACCTGTACAAGCAACCCAGGCAGCGCCCCATCCCTCCGCCTTCCGCCTGCATCCGGCTCCGCCCACCGGCTGCCTCTCTCCAGCTGAGGCCAAGACTCAAATGCAGAACTGCCGTGGTCGTCATGGGGACTGATACATCTTCTACCAAATGATGTCTGATTTCGCTGATTGATGTGCGAGCAAAGGCTGGCTTTGTCATTCTGGTTTCATGAATTGGATGAGCTAAAATCTGCGGCTCCAAGATTTTAATACGATATGTGTTTAAAGCAGGTAGACAATGTAAAATATGCAGGAAAATAAATCTTTTAAAATGATTTAAACATATAATTAAAAATTTGAGCTCTTTACCTAAAAATGTGTGAAGAGATACACACTGTTTCAAAATTGTTTTAGGGGCTAAACAGGCAAAAAAGCAAAAAGGTAGGGGCCACTACAGGCGATTCACAGGCGAGGGGCACAAGAGGACAGGAGGACCCCAGACTCCGGAGGCGGGAAAACCCTAGAATCCAGAGGAGGGTGGACCTCCAGCCTCCAGAGATGGAAGGACCTCAGACTTAGGAAAGAGAAGAGAGAAGTAAAACGCAGGGCAGAATCCACATCCTTGTCTTTTTCAGCATCTAATAGTGACTCATGGCCTCCCACATTCTAGAAGCTTCCTCCATCTTCAAGACAAGCTGAAGAGCATCTTCTCTCCTCTGAACCCTCACCTCCCTTTTATAAGGACTCGATTCCGTCAGGTGCTCCTGGAAGATGCAGGGTAATCTCCCAATCTCAAGATCCTTAACATAGCCATATCTGTCAAGTTCATTTTGTCAAGCCTCTGAGGATGAGAACGTGGACATTTGGGGGGGACCACCATTCAGCCTAATACATGGGGCGTGTTGTATATGTTGAGTGCCGGGTAGAAAGAAACAAAACAGGCTCAGGGTGCTGTGGCCGAATGGGAGTGAGTTTGCTCTTTATATGGGGGAGTCAGGGACACCCTCACAGATAAGGTGACTTTGGAGCACAGACTTTACCTGCCTTGGCATTCATGTGGCGGGTCCTGGCAAAAATATTCATCTTCCAAGAACGAGTTCAAGTTCCCCTCCGGTGGAAAAAGCCTGATGCCATCCACCACCTCCCCTGTTGAGTTGGTGTGGCCAAGCGAGTTTCCACACATCCCACTAGGATGATGCTTGGCATCCTATGCAATCTTTTCTTTTCTTTTTCTTTTTTGCTTATGAAGGGCTTTCCTTAACAGTTTATGAGCTTCTTGAGGGCAGGGACAATGTATTGTGACACCCCCCACCCTGCGCAGCACAGTGCCAGGCACCGATGTCCAGCCAATACTTGCTAACTGGGCTTGGAATCAAACATGAAATCAAATTCTCCGCTCCTGCATAGCAGTTATACGACAATAGGTGAGCTATTAAATCTCCCCACGACTCTCTTCTCATTTGTGAACGAGATGATGATAATAATAATGTCACCTGCTTTCCAGGGTTAATTCGGGAATCCAAGGAGGACAAAAGTATGTAAAACTTCTAGCAACTGGCTTATGGGTTTCTATTTTTTTTAATTAATTAACTTTCATTTTTGGCTCTGTTGGGTCCTCGTTGCTGCGTGCAGGCTTTTCTCTAGTTGCGGGGAGCGGGGACTACTCTTCGTTGCGGTGCACGGGGTTCTCACTGCGGTGGCTTCTCTTGTTGCGGAGCACGGGCTCTAGGTGCGCAGGCTTCAGTAGTTGTGGCTCGTGGGCTCAGTAGTTGTGGCTCACGGGCTCTAGAACGCAGGCCCAGTAGTTGTGGTGCACGGGCTTAGTTGCTCTGCGGCATGTGGGATCTTCCCGGACCAGGGCTTGGACCCGTGTCCCCTGCATTGGCATGCGGATTCTTAACCACTGCGCCACCAGGGAAGCCCTGGGTTTCTATTAAATTATATAAAGTTGTGTTCTGATATTGGGGGTGAAGGGCAGTTAATAGAAAAGTAAATGTTGAAAACTTGTCACTAGTAACAAACTTAGGCTGAGGACCTGACCTGGGTGCCTACTAGGTGCAGACACAACCCACCCGGGCTGAGGTTTCTAGCCTGGGACCAGCAGGAACCTTGCTTGTTTCACTCATGTTGCATCTCCCCTGGGACCTAGAACATATAGGTTTAGCTCAGCAAAGATGTGTTGAGCACCTTCTGTGTGCCAGGAACTGTGCTGGGTGCCAGGGGTACACAGTGACCAGAGAGACCCATTTTTTAGCCTCACAGAGGCAACATGAACTAAATAGAGGAGAAGTGTCCAGACTCTGAGGCCGGTGAGCCTCGCAGGCCTGTGCTTTGGGCGGTGTGGGGACGTCCACATTTCCGGCTGTGCTGTAATTTTGAGAGAAGATGGTTCTTTCTTAAGATACCCCTGATTTTCCACGCAGGCTTCTGTTGACAGCAACACAGTGACAGAGGGAAAGCCTTGTGCTTGCTTGTGTTCGCAGGTCGTCACGTCATTGGCACTCGTTTCGCGGCTGGCGAAAGGCCACTGAGCGCTCCCTGCCCTTCACCACAGAGGTGACTGCAGTGTCTCCAAGTCCAGGTACCGGTCAAGTGGCCACAGCAACGAACGTGGACACCAGGGGCGCACGGACAGATCCGAGCACCGGGACGTCCCTGGTCCCGCCCAGAAGGTGCTGGGGGCAACCTCCCTGCCACCTGCCCGACACTCCTAAGCTCAGATTTGCCCCTTACTTGCCAACCTCTGGCCTCTTATGCGCAGTGTCCACTTTTCCTGGGATCAGCATCTTTTCTCTGGGTCTCTGCACAGATTTTTCTTCCTTCCCGTGTGTCCTGGACACTGGCACGGGTTCAAGAATGATGGGAAAGGGTGACATGGCCATGGGGTTTGTGAGGCCCGATCTGGCCTATTTCGAAATGTAAATTTGGTTTTAAGTCATAAAAGAGCTATAAAGACCTTACACTAAATAAGGAAACCTACCCCATTCCGGGGCCTAATCCCAGCCTCGTTCTACCCAGCTCGGCTCCCTCATTATACTTGTATAATATACAGTATGGTTTCTATTCAGCCTTCTCTTCCTGTTTTTACACTTATTCTTGCTTCACTGACTTTATTATCAGCAGAAGTTTGCAAAGTTTTTTTAACACAGCCATAAATACTATTCAGTTCAACAAATGCATACAAATGGTTTCCATTAGAATTTTAATCTACTCTCAAAATGAAAGAAAAGCTTAATATAAATCTTTTTAAATTACCAGAACATAAATGCAGACAGGGACAGCTCCACCTAGACTATGCACAAGGGGTCACATCCCGCTGTCCTCGCTCACAAATTAATTGAGGTCTCTCGCCACCATCACCGAACAGTGCATCCTGGAAAGATCATATCTGTCAAGATTTCAGATTGGCTTCCCTCAGACTTTGTAAAAGTCACAGCCTACAATACCTTCATTATGCCGACGAGAATGGCTGTCTCCCCAGCTGGAAAGAAATAGGTGTTTTTGTTCTGTTGGACCAAGATTTACAGAAAGCAATTTTCCTCCATGCAGGAGATATGACAAACCTGCTGGAAAACAATGTCATTTCACAACATCTTTCATCTCACCACCTTTTTTACGGCTAGATGTAGATTCTGTCCCCTGTGCAAAGGGCTGCAGTGACATTTAATGGCTAAGTGAGGGAGTCACTGCTGAGTGGCAGGGCTGAGGGGCGCCTCCAAGAGGGGGTCTGCAAATGTCTCAGCAACTGCCAGCCCGAGGGAGTGGAAACATGAGCCCCTCCAGCCCTTGGAGCAGCTTGAACTTGAGAACTCACGTGAGTCCTGACAGCCTTTGGCCAACAGCTGAACTTGCCTCTGTTTCCCTCCCGTTGGCTGAGCCCAGGAACACAGCACACCTGCTCCGTCCTTGAGCAATGGCCACGTCACTCTCAGAGGACGACTGAAGGGCGGAGAGTGGGCTTAGGTTGTGGTTTTTTTTTCTTTTTTCCATTTCCTCATGTCATAACCTAATGCTGTTCTAGCAGAGCTTCTGCATATTAAGTTGCCTTTTAGCAACTGGAAGGGGGGCGATGTGATCTGTGGAGAAAAGGCCCCTCATGTAAATGTATGATGGGCTGACACTCCCCCCGGAGGAGAAAGGGCAAGACGAGCCCGGAGACCAGACGTCAGCAAACCCCGGGAAACGTCAGTCTTTACTCTCTCCCAGAGTCAAGAGCCACTGTGCAGGGCCCCTCGCCTGCAGCAGCCCTGTCCCAGGCCTGTCACCGCCTGTTCTCTGGGCCGCGGTGGGCGACAAGGCCGAGGGAGTCTAGGGAGGGGCATACGGAAGGGCTTTGGGCTCTGAGGTTTGGGTACCAGACAGAGAGTGAAGACAAAATTAAATCTCTCCCCTGCCAAGGAGGTGCGCCTGGGCCTCGGGCAGCCAGCCGCGCATCCCCCCTGGGCAGCCACTTAGCTGCTCCCGCCAGGCAGGGCCGGGCCGGGCCGCTGGACATCTTAGTGGGGCATCGTGTTTCTGGGCTAGTGAGGAGTTTGCAAGTCTTTCTACAAATGATGATCTCTAGCCACGTAAAGTGCCACGATAGCCTCTGCTTTACCGAGCGGTGCTGGCTGTTGAAGGGCTTATTTCTTGATTCTTAGACCATTTGCTTTCCATTAGCAGTAAAATCCCAAGCCTGCAAAACTCCAATTACTAAGTGATCGTAGAAATTCGGCTCTGCCTCGAATTCTCGGGAGCACGGGGTCCAGAGCAAGCCCTGCTCCCTGCACAGTCGTGTTACAATTGTATGTACGCCAACAAGGGCGAGGCATCTGGCCGAGCCCCGGGGTGAGAGGTCCAGGGAGCTAAGGGGCACTCACGGTGGGGGGCAGTCTGCACTGCGGGGTCCTAGGGAACGGGGCAAGGCAGGGCCGTCCTCCTGAGACAGCCCGAGACCCTCGGGCAGAGAAAACAAGGCATAACGCAGGAAGCTGAGCGTGTGCTTCCTTGGATCCTTGAGTTGAGAGCAAGGATGGCTAGGGACCCAGTGACTGCAGAGAGGGACAGAGCAGGGGGTGGGGCTAAGTCAGGAGCGCAGCTCAGAAGATCCCCCAAAATGATGAGAAAATTCACGATGTGGCCCCTGGTGACCACTCCAGGGGTGGGGCAGCTGTTTTGGTTTTATTTCTCATTGTGGTAAAGCACGAGTACCGTAAAATTGACCATCTTAATCAGGTCTAAGTGCACAGTTCAGTGGTGTGAAGTGTATCCTCCAGAGTTTTTTCGTCTTGCAAAACTGAGACTCTGTATCCATTAAACGACCTCCCTGTCGCCACTGCCCTGGGCTCCTGGTAACCACCCTGGGACTTTCTGTCTCTATGTATTTTTAACTACCCGGGGTAGCTTGTATAAGTGCAATCATGCAGTATTTGCCTTTTTGTTACTGGATTACTTCACTTAGCATAATATCCTCAAGGTTCATCTGTGTTGTAGCAGGTGTCAGGATTTCCTTCCTTTTTAAGGCTGGATAATGTTCCATTGCAATGAGATGCCACAGCTTGTTTATCCACCCAACCATCACTGCACTCCTGGGCTGCTTCCACCTCTTGGCTACCGTGACCACTGCTGCCGTGCACACGGCTGTGGGCGGTGTTTCGTGAAGGGGTCATTTCAGACACGATAGCAGCACCGGGGCCGGTCCACCTATCCCGTAACCCCATCCGGCTCCTCCTGAAAGGACTGACCACTCTCTATTCTCCTAAGAAGCTGTATCCTCTCCTCAGTGCTGTCCTTGACTTATTTCTTCCCGGGGCTCCTATTCCTTTAAATGTCTCCACTTTTGCCTATGTCAGGCCTTCAAGAATAACTATTTTTTCTCCACTTTTTCCTCAACCTTCAAACTCCTCACCACCCTTAGTCTGTTTCACTATGGAGCCCCTCTGCTGAATTTCACCCAGCACTATCCTTTCTAGTTCCAATTTTTTTCTTCCAATTTTGCTTGACTCCAAGATCCTCTTTTAAATATACTAGAAAGGGAAACTCATCTAACTTGTCTCTATTTCACACCTAGGGAGAAAGAGATCCCAACAGACAAAAAGACCATAGCATGTGAAGGAGATCCTGATACCTAACTTTGGTGATTTTTGTTCCTTTGTTTGGATATCTGTACACATATCCGCCTCAGAAAACTCATAATTCATTACTATCATTGTCGTGCAAATGCAAGAAGGGTTTCTCATCCGAGTACGTCCATCCTTATGGTGTAAAAAGTAGCAAAGGAGACGGGGTGCATGTGCCCTTTCTCTCTGGCCCTTTTGTACTTTTCTGAGTGGCTTCTCACTCAAATTGTTCATTGTGACCTGGCCACTTTTTTTTAGATTTTTTTTTTCTTCCAGTTTTGAGATATAATTGACATACAGCACTGTGTAAGTGTAAGGTGTACAGCAGAATTATGTGACTTACACACAACATGAAATGATGCCCACAATACGTTTAGTGAACATCCATCGTCTCCTAGAGATACAACATTAAACAAAAAGAAAAAAATGTTTTTCCTTGTGATGAGAACTCAGGATTTTCTCTCTTAACAACTTTCGTACACAATGTACGGCAGCAGTATTAATTCTATTTATCATATTGTACCATATCATATACATCCCTAGTATTTATTTATCTTATAGCTGGAAGTTTAGATTTTTTAAAATGTCAGATCTTATTTTTAAGAAGTTTTTTTTTTTTGGCTGCACTGCACAGCGTGTGGGATCTTAGTTCCCCGACCGGGGATGGAACCTGCGTCCCCTGCAGTGGAAGCGTGGAGTCTCAACCACTGGACCGCCAGGGAAGCCCCTAAAGCAGTTTTAGATGTGCAGAAAAATTGAGAGAGAAGTACAGAGAGTTCCCATATTATCCCTCAATTCTCTCCCCCTAGAAGCCATGCACACAAATTCTCCTGTTATTAATATCTTGCATTAGCGCGGCACGTTTCTCATGACTGATAATCTAATGTTGATATGTGATTATGAACTAAGGTCTATAGTTTGCACTTGGGTTCACTCTTTGTGCTGTACATTCTGTGGGTTTGACAGAAGTATCCAGCTTTATCATTAAGAGTAGTTCCACTGCCCTAAAAATCCACGTGTTCATCCCTCTCTCCCGCCTCACCCCTGGACACCAGATATTTAAAATCACACTTTGCACCAATTTTCGTGAGACTTTCTACTGAGAGTCTCTGTTTGCCTCACACGTCCTTGTTTAAATCCCAAGAGAGGGAGGGGGTGTCAGTAGGACAGAGCGAACTCTGGTTTTCCTGCTG